>NW_023458557.1:10469264-10473193 GCF_013731165.1 Rhagoletis pomonella | reverse complement strand
AAAAAATGTATGTCAGGTTATATTACAAGCTTTGCTCGTATGACCGGCGCGCTCCGCGGTTGCTACAATACTCCTCGATTACGACTGTCGCTTGTTGACAGCTCGCCGGTAGGTGTTGCCATCTTATGTTAGAGGGGAGGGCGCTGCCATATCAGTTGACAGTTCGGCCTCTCCTGACAATGTCATCGTCCCGATGTCCGCTGATTCGTCGTTTTCGTCGTCGCTCTCACCATTATACCCATCGAGCTCAGGAGGTGAGGAGCACCAAAGCTTTAGCTTGTCAGATGAATAAACAGACGTGAACTTTTTCTGACTCACTTGCATACCATCGATATCACGTAGCAGATATCGGTTTTTACCAAGAACTTTAGCAGTGACGTACGGCCCTCGGTACTTCGGCTCAAGTTTTCGAGATTCTCCAGTTGCAGAAGGCTCATGCTGTACTACAATCAGATCATCAACACTGTAAGTGGAAGGTTCTTTATGTTTTCGGTCGAACCGTTCTTTCCACTTGTTACGCTGTTCTTGCATGGATGTCAACGCCAAGTTTCGTTTCTCAGTGATGGGTTGATTGCCATCGGTGTCGATTACGGCAGCTATTAAGTGGTTACGCGTTATGTCATTCAACTTGAAATCGAAGATTAATTCATTCGGACTAAATCCGTTCGTCGCATTTTTCTGTGAATTAACGCACCATTGTAGCTTGCGTAGCTGCTCGTCCCAGTCTCTGGGATCTGTTGTCGTTGTTCGTAGATAATTCAGACTGATTTGGTTCGCACGCTCCACCTGTCCATTAGCGCGGGGAGTGCGAACAGCGGTTTTGACATGCTGAACACCATTATCGTCGCAATATTTTGCGAATTGCTTCGAAGTGTACGCAGTGCCACGGTCCGTGACAATGCGCACGGGTAGCCCAAAATAACTGGATACCTCATTTAACGTTTGCAACACAGGCAGAGTTTTGGTGTTGCGCACGGCTTTCACAATCAGGTACTTGGTGAGGCCATCGCTGACGGCGAGAACATAGGTGTACCCTCGCTTACTTTTCACAAACGGACCCACATGGTCAATGTGCAAAATTCTAAACGGAACAGGTTCAGTTGGTTCGATGTGTAGCACACCCTCAGGCTTACCTCCTTTCGTTTTATTGTGCTCACCGGGCTTTATGCCTTCATGGCTAACTTTATGGCCAAGGAAACTAATTTCTTCACTTAAGAAATTACATCTTTCCAACCGCAACGTTAACCCGTTCGATTCGACCACGCGTAAAAAGTCTTTTAGTTTTTGTATGCCCTCCTCGACAGAGCTACTCGGGATGATAACGTCATCCAAATACGCGATTATGTCTTTCGACACACACTGTTTCACTAATTTGTTCATAGTCTCTTGGAGAACAGCTGGAGCATTCACAAGCCCAAACGGCATACGGTTGTATTCGAAGTGACCTTCGGTTGTCACAAACGCCGTATACGGTCTTGAGTTTTCGTTCACTTCAATCTGGTGGTAACCCATTCTAAAGTCCAAATAAGTAAAATACTTATTACCGGAAAGTTGCGCAAATAGTTCGTCAATGACAGGCATTGGAAAAGGGTGCTTTACAGTAATTTTATTTAACTGCCGGTAATCTACGCATAACCGGAACTCACTGTTTTTCTTTTCCGCCAATACGATTGGCGAATCGTATGGGGAATTCGACGGCCTAATAATTTCGCACCGTAACAAATCATTTATGATTTCTTTCACAACCGGTCGCCGTGCGAAGGGAATACGATATGGCTTCATATTTATCGGCACATCCGACGATAGTGCGATTTTCATTTTCACGAGATCAGTTTTTGCTATAGCCTTGTCCACAGAAAAACAATGTGCATATACTTGCAACACTTTATTTAAATTACCGAATTCACCGTCTGTGATTTTCATAACTTTGTTATTGTTCTTTTTTATAAACCATATATTTCGTCCTTCAAACACGAATTTATTTTCATTTGCGCATAGGACATCGATACCGAGCAAAATTGGGTAATCGATCATACCGTCGTCAACAACTAGCACTTCACTTGCACAGTCACTGTCATCAATCGTCAAAATTGTCTTCAATTTTGATGTACATTGATACTGGCCACCGCCGAAGCCTTTTAATGTTATACAGCAGCGCTCAATATTACCAATTTCGTCTGCAAACGATTTTCTAATTAACGTGCGCTTACTACCAGTATCAACAAGTGCACAAGGCACTGTGTCCGTTCACTTTTATTTGCTTAATAGCAAAATCATTTTCCACATTTTCAATTGCATTACAATTTACTTTCGCACTTTTGTTTTTGTCATTTAAGTTATTGTTTTCAGATTTCGCGCTACGATCGCGTTTCTGCGGTTCTGGACAATCACGCGAAAAATGCTCAGGTTTTCGGCAATTGAAGCAAACAATTTGCTTTTTTTGCTTTTCGTCCTGCTTTACCGACTTATGGGACTCAACAGGTGAATTACGTTTCACATCTGCAACATTTTTCGTACAATTATACGCACTATAACTTGTAATCGCACTCAACAGTTCATTGCACGTAGCATAATTGTTCACTGAGATACTTCTCTTCATATCTGTGTCATTAATACCGTTTATAATGTATTTAATTAATGAACTTTCGTCAATTCTACCGCGTCGACCAACCGCAATACATTTGTAGTAAAACGTTTCTACACTTTCATTATGGGCTCTGCGCATGCTCATGAGCTCCATATGTACATCGGCGGGAATCACCATACAAGGAAATTCTCGCAAAAACTCATGCACAAAATGTTGCCAATTTATAACAAGTAAGAAAGTCTAAGTTCGGGCGGAGCCGAACATTAAATACCCGGCGCAAGTATTAAATATATGTTTTCCACCTTTCCGAAAGCTACCAATACATGATAAGCCGGGGTGTATACATTTTAAGTAAATTAGCGTCCTTAAACTTCGAAATATTGCAGTTTCAAGCATATCTGAAATTTACCGTTATATGAAAAGCGGCCTCAATTTTAGTCCGATTTCAACAATTTTCAACGGTTTCCTTTTATGTGGCAAGCACAATAACCATACCGAGCTTGGTACAAATTGCTAGAACGGTTAGCGAGATACATATATGTGATCACAAGTGGGCGGTGCTACGCCCATTTTCCAAAATTTTGTCATAAACGTATTTCTTGGTAAAGAATTGTTGCAATCATCAATTTTGAATAAATTAGCTTCAATATTTACTGATTTATCGAAGATTTTGTATTTCTCGAAATTACCGTTATATGGGATGTGGGCGTGGTTATTGGTATGCTGTACCAGGACCAACAACTGTGCCAAGTTTGGAAGAAATTGGTGTAGCGGTTACCAAGATATACACATGTAACCATAAGTGGGCGTGGCTACGCCCATTTGCCAAAATTTTGTAATATTCTTATTTTTCGTCTAAAACTCATTGCAAATATCAATTTTGAGTGAATTATCTTCAGTAGTTACTAAAATATCGCAGTTTTCGTTTTTCTGAAAATTACCGTTATATGGGAGGTAGGCGTGGTTATTGTCCGAGCCATTTTCAGCCATTTAGTAAACTGTACTAAGGCCAACAACTGTGCCAAGTTTGGAAGAAATTGGTGCAGCGGTTACCAAGATATACACATGTAACCATAAGTGGGCGTGGCTACGCCCATTTTCCAAAAAATTATAATATTCATGTTTTCCGTCTGAAACTCATTGTAAGTATCAATTTTGAGTGAATTATCTTCAGTAGTTACTAAAATATCGCAGTTTTCGTATTTCTTAAAATTACCGTTATATGGGAGGTAGGCGTGGTTATTATCCGATTTCGCCCATTTTCAATACCATCCGTCCCACGCCCAAAAGAAGTTCACGTACCAAGTTTCGTTAAGATATCTCAATTTTTACTCGAGTTATC
>NW_023458557.1:10455056-10469164 GCF_013731165.1 Rhagoletis pomonella | reverse complement strand
ACTTTGTATTAATATTATTATTAAATAAAACTCGGTTTACCTGACAAGTGTCTAAAACAGCTGTTTAATTAGAATTAGTGGAAAGGAAATTGCTTGAAATGAAACACTCGAATTTGAAATCGAGAATAAATCGTACGATTACCAGAACAGTGAAAACCAATTCGTACGATTCCAGCCCAAATCGATTCGAAAAAATTTGTGAAAACCGGAACAGGCCTGTATGCTATTTTTTCCCACAGCGAGAACAAAAGTAACTTGCAAAATAACATCCAAACACAGTCAAGGTAACTGGTTCAGCACACGTTCGCTAACGAGTATTCGTCTCGCAGGGTAGTGGATAATGTGAAAAGCTTAGGTTTACTGTCAGAAACATCTGCCTATAGTTTTGAAAATCATCTTCAAATATTGAAAAGCTATACAAGAAAACCAACGCAGATACTAGAATAACTTTTTAATAGGATTGCGCACGAAAATTTAATGATGGACAAACACACAGTGGCCTCAAGTTATTAAAAAATTTTGCATTTCAATACTATTACAAGAACTATGTTTTTTCTGTAAAAACTCCTAATAACTATTGTCTCATCAGGCCTTTTTTTCAACAGAAATCCTTGCGTTTTACAAATGAAAATGGAGGTTCAGTCGTGTTTTAAATTTAAAAACATTTTTTGATTATCCTGTAAATTCCATGACTTTGGGAATATGCACCGTAGATAAAACTCCTTCCGATCAAGAATTTTGTTTTCAGCCTAGTGAAATAGATTGTAAGTTGTTAGGACTTCCTCTTGATGACCGCTTATTATGTCAATTTTACAAGGCTGCTATTAACGGACATTAAATTAACCAACCTTTTATGTATTATTATTTTATAGCTAAGGAAATGTACAAGAAAATTAAACGCTTCGAGAAGACATTTGAAAACTTTCAAACTTAGTGTAAGTCATTATACTGTACTGCTGTGCAAAACAAAACCAAGTGATATTGTTTGCCACTAATGTTAAATTATTTATTTTAAGGAATTTTCAATTAAAATACAGTTTATTTCCTAACAAAACTCATATGAACCCAAGTTTAAAAGTTTGTAAGCGACTACAAAAAAATCAACAAATTTTCACCCAAATTTCAAACATTTTCTAAGGAGTGTTAGAATTTTTTTGAGAACACAGTTTTATAGCTCATTTAATTTCAGTCTCCTAATGTGCAAGTTTCAAGTGGCTAAAGATTACGGTTGAATTTTTAGAATTTTTTTCGCCGAAGGTGTTGCGGGTTTCTTCCATATAAATTAATTAATTGTGGTTATTCGCTATATGGAAGCAAATGCGACCAAAAAAATCGAAAAAATTTACGTTAATTTTTAGCCACTTCAAACTTGCACAATATAAGACTGAAATTGAATGAGCTATAAAACTGTGTTCTCAAAAACTCTAACACACCTGAGAAAAAAGTTTGAAATTTTGGGTGAAAATTTGTAGAATTTATTTGAAGTCGCTTACAAAGTTTTAAACTTGGGTTGATATGAGTTTTGTTAGAGAATAAACTGTATTTTATTTGAAAATTCTTAAAAATACATAAATAATTTAACTTCTTTTGGGTTGTTTGTGTTTCCGACAGGGTAGGAGTATGATGTATTGTGGAACGATTTTCCGTCATCCCTTGTCAAATTTGGTTTGGAGACAAACCGGTTTCGGCGTTGTGCCATCTTCAGTGTAATTTTTCGTTCGTAAATAATTTAACATAAGTGGCAAACAATATCACTTTGAAATGGGGGTGCTAATGTATTGGCAAATCTACGTATATATATATACATGTACATAGGAATGGATGTGGGGTGACTGACAGATGGCAAAAACGGTGGTAAAAAGCAGACGCCATTGAGCGTATAGTGCCTTCGAAGTTTAATTGTTTTAACTTTTACCTATTTTTTAGAATGTAATATATAAATCATAAGCAATGAACAACTAATTAAAACAACGAGTTAATTTATTTCAATTGGAAACGAACAATTGAGTGAAGAACACACGTTTGGGTAAGGAATTCCACAAAATTGGGGGCTCGTCCGCGGATATCTACCCGTGTGTGAGCTGGAATAGGCAGAAATCAGATGTTTTTAACCACCTAAGAAGCAAAGAAATTCCTATGCAGAATTGTGGTGTCTATGCATAAGGAAAATATACGAATCACCAACGCACAATCCAAGTTTGAGGTTATTTTGGGTACATCCAGCATAATAAGTTTCCAATACGAAGTTGAAAAGCAGCGACGCGGCGCCCGACCAAGTAAGTAGCAGCAACCGAAATTGGTATAGCAGGGCAAAAGGCAACGCCAGAAAAGCAAACACAGTAGTCGAGAGTCATATCTACGTATGTAAAGAAACAACAACAATTTTTTCAAACATCGTAACCGACAACATCAAAAAGCAATGACGCGGAGTCTCATCTAAGCAGCAAGCAGCAGCACGAAGTACGACCAAATAAGCAGAAAGAGAAAACGCCAGAAAAGCAAACACAGTAGTCGAGAGTCATATCTACGTATGTAAAGAAACAACAATTTTTTCAAACATCGTAACCGACAACATCAAAAAGCAATAACGCGGAGTCTCATCTAAGCAGCAAGCAGCAGCACGAAGTACGACCAAATAATAAGGGTGGGTAACTCTGTAAATTTTGGTGTGCTGACTCAGTAACTCCAACTCACTTTAATGAGTCAGCACAGAGAGCTGGCACAAGTGTGCTATCGCACAATTGGTATGTGCATCGAAATTATTGACGATGTTAGTAATCGAAATCGATTTAGAAAAGGTTATCCTTAGCTTCTATTCGTAGCTGGCCGGCAAAATTTTAGAAAGCTGATTTCAACTGGTGAGTTCATTTGCGAATAAATTCCCTACTTAGTTTTGCTTGAGAGTTGTCACATAAGAATCTGTTAAATGGGCTATGCATGTAAGCGGTTACCCAACGCATAGCACTTCACATGTAGAATTCTGTTTGGTTTTGACTTTTACGTAAAAAGGGTATAGCAGTGCAAGTATGCATAACTGGGCTATTCGCCTTGCTTCTTGTTAAATTTGGTAGTCGTATATTCAACTGATGGTAAGTCTCGTGACGCCATCTATTATGGTACTTTTTGGACGATCGTATTGTGTGAATGTGTCAGCTCATCAATTGAGTTACCACATCGACACAGTTGTAAACAATGCAGCCGAACCGAGCTATGCAAGTGTCAGCACATCAACTGAGTTACCATATCGACACTGAAGCACACTGAGCTATACATTGTCAGCACATAAACTGAGTTACTGAGTTACAAATTTTTTCAGAGGTGAGTCTGAGCGTGCGGCACATTTCTAAGAGTCAGCACAGTAACAGTAAAGTTATATTACATTTACATTGGACCAAAATGCGTGATTTGAAATCAGTCATTTGAAGGTGTTTACACTGCTTGATCCGCATTTGCTTTGACTTCTCATCAAATGAAAAGGGAAGACAAAAACAAAATGTATGTAAACAAACACTACATTTATTATATTGTTAACGCTTTTTGGACACAAAAAGGCAATTATTCTTTGATTAAACTAAAAATGTGTAAAGCTCTTGTATAAATTAACAATTTTTACACACAAATTTCAAAGATTTATTTATTTCGTTGTGTTTGTTTTGTGTTTGAAAAATTCCAAATGTCAAAGACAAACCAAAGCTTTTGTGGAACTTTTGTTTCTGAGTGCGTTCAATAAAATAGTACGGCAATTGGAACGCATTTGTTTCGTGATTTTGTGTAAATGCGTCGAAATGCGTCATTCTGGAAATGTGAATTTGTATAGAGAAATGCGTGATTTGGCCTCGCATTTGAGGTTTCTCGCCCAAATGACGCATTTGGGCTCAATGTAAATGTAATATTACCCACCTTTACCAAATAAGCAGAAAGAGAAAACGCCGAAAACGCAGACACAGTAGCCGAAAGTCATCTTCGTATCAAAAAAGCAAAAACCCGACAAAATCAAGTCTCATCTAGTAAGCATAGCGAATTTGTAAGCAAAGCCAACAAGCAGCATCGCGAAGTCCGACCAAATAAGCAGCCACAGAAAACGCCGAAAACGCAAACACAGTAGCCGATAATATTCTAAAGAAGCAAAAACATTTCTTTCAAACTCATCGTAATTGACAACAGCAAGAATCAGCGACGCAAATTACGAAAAGTAGGCAGCAAGCATTGAAATAGTAACAGCAGGACAGCGGAGAACTGAGAGAGAAGAAAAATCATGAAAGTCTGCAGTAAAGTAAAGTAAGTAAATCTAATAAGAATCAAAATAGTGAAACAAGATGTACAAGCAGAGGCAGAATACAAAAGAAGTTCAGGTTGAAAGAATATAAGAAAACCAAAGTTGTGAAGCACGAAATAAAGTGTTAAGAAAAATGTTGAAAGAAGTGAATTTGTAAAGAAGAAAATAAAAGTTGTAAAACACAGAATAGTAAGAAGGATATTTAAAGAAGTTGTGAAGAATATAAAATAGGCTTTCATTGAAATTTGAAGAAGTGAAGTTGAAATAAAGAAAATTGAAGTTGTAAGGATGAATGTGAAGAAGGAATAAGTTGAAGATAGAACAGAATTGAATAAAAGCTAACGAAAGAGAAAGAAGTTTACTGAAAAAGAAGTTCAATGTGTAAAAGAGTACAATAGAGTAAAAAGTTTTACGTTTTACGATTCGATTCTGGGTTAGCGAATTCGAAGTAAATGCGGACATAGTAAAGTGGAATGAATTACAGCGATTTGTGTACGGTAAGCAGCTGCTACGCGGAGCAGCTAAGCTTTTTGTTAGGAGCCAAACTAATATTTGTAATTGGGAGATGTTGAAAAATGCGTTAATTACTGAGTTCGGTTCCAAGCTGTGTTCGTCAGATGTTCACAAGGTGTTAAAAAATCGGCGAAAGCTCGCCAGTGAAACTTTTCTCGAATATCTATACAGCCTCATGGAGATAGGCAAGCAAATAAGTTTAGATGAAGCAAGCATCATAAATTATTTTATTGAGGGAATCCCAGATTCAAAATTCAATAAGAGAGTTTTATATCAGGCGAAAAGTATAGAGGCTGTAAAGGAGCAAGTTAAAGTATATGAAAAAATACGCAAATCGAATGTGGTTTCAGGCAGATGCGGGGTAAACGAAGTTGCGAAGGATAATAACGGGTCATATGTAAAGCCAAAGGAAGAATCTGTCAAACGATGTTTCAAATGTGGGGATAAGTCCCACTTAGCAGCTCAATGTCCTAAAAAGCAATTTAAATGCTTTAAGTGTAACGAAATGGGTCACCGCCCATTCGAATGTAAGGGCAAGGGATCCAAGGGAGCGAAGAAAGAAGCGAGCACCGTCAATACATTGGGGAATGACGTTTTTCAACCATGTATTAACAATGTTAGGGAGGAGCTGCATTTTAAGACAGTGCGCATACGGGATTTTAAATTCGAATCATTGATTGATTCGGGGTGTTCTCTGAACTTAATGGGTGCGAAGCTAAGCTAAGTAATGACAGAAGGGAGCCTTATAGCGCCTGCCCGAATGTCATTGAGACTGTCGGGAGTTTAAACACATGGATGCATGTAGATGGGTTATCATTAAATATCACATTTCATGTAGTTAGAGAACAGGACATACAATTTGCGGGAATTATAGGAAAAGACATTTTGAAGGATGTGGACATTATTTTGACAGAAGAGGAGGTTGTATTTAGGAAAAAAGCTTTGGCAGTCAACCCAATAGGTAACGACAGTGAAACAAGGGCGGTTGAATCTAGGAGTTATGTTAACGAAGTGAAGATACAGGAACCGCAAGTAGATACAACAAAGGGGTGGATTAAAGAGTTTGATGTTCTGAACCTGAGCGAGATTAACGAAAGAGAAACACTGAGCCTGGAACACTTAGATAAAGACATGGCTAGGGAAGTGGAAAATTTAGTTAAAGGGTACTTACCGGCAAAGATGAGGTACCTGTTTACCAACAACCGCGGCGAATGTCCTTTGAAGATCGCCGGTTTGTCGACAAGCAAATCGAAGATTGGTTAAAGGAAGGTATAATTCAGCCTAGTAGCTCCAACTATGCCTCGCCGGTTGTGGTCGTTCCTAAAAAAGATGGGGGTAAAAGATTGTGCTGTGACTATAGGCGACTGAATCGGAAAATTGTAAGAGACAATTTCCCAATGGTCATTATGGACGACGTTTTAGACAGACTTCAGAGTGGTCGGGTTTTCACGACACTGGATTTATCAAATGGATTTTACCATGTCCCAGTGGAACCACAATCAAGAAAGTATACAACGTTTGTAACTAGCAATGGGCAATATGAATTCCGTGTCGTACCGTTCGGGATATCAAAAGTTTTCTGTAGATACATCAACGCTGTGTTTCGGACATTAATCCAGAAAGAAACAGTTATAACATACATGGACGATTTAATAATTCCTTCAAAAGACGAGGCGGAGGGTATAGAAAAGTTGGAAGAGGTTTTACTGTTAAGCGCAGCATACGGTTTAAAAATTAAGTGGAAAAAATGTCAATTTCTTAAGCGGAAAGTCGAGTTTTTAGGATACATAATAGCAAATGGTACTGTACAAATATCAGAAGAAAAGACTGCCGCTGTGAAAAATTTTCCTTTACCGTCAGACAAAAAAAGTTTACAGAGATTCCTCGAGTTGACGTCGTATTTTCGACGCTTTATAGCAAACTTTGCTTTGGTAGCTAGACCCTTATCTAATTTGTTGAGAAAAGATATGGTTTTCAAAATAGGTGATGAAGAAATAGCAGCCTTTCAGCAGCTGAAAGCTCATTTAGAGAAAGCGCCAGTGTTAAGATTATTTTCCCAACACGCCGTTACTGAAGTACATACTGATGCTAGTAATTACGGATACGGAGCCATATTATTGCAAAAGGATCCAGATGATCAACAACTACATCCGGTTCAGTATATGAGCCGGAAAACCAAACCAGTAGAAGAGAATTACCCAGCGTATGAGTTGGAGGTACTTGCAATCATTGAGGCCTTAAAGAAGTGGAGGATATACTTACCAGGCATACCCTTTAAGATTGTAACAGACTGCAACGCCTTTACAATGACCCTCAAGAGGGAAGATGTTCCACCAAAAATTGCGAGATGGGCGCTATTTCTCCAAGACTTCAATTACGAAATCGAACATCGGGTGGGAACAAGAATGGCACATGTAAACGCGTTGAGTAGGGTGTACTGTTTAATGCTAGAAGACTCATTAAAGTACAGGCTTAAACAAGCACAGATGCAGGGTGAATGGACGAAGGCAGTTCGTAAAATACCAGAGAAGGACGAATTTGAAGACTTTGACTTGATTGTAGTGCCAAGGCTTATGGAAGATGAACTCATGAAAATGGCACACAGGCAGGGTCCTTTCTCGACAAAGAAAACTCAAAGCTTGTTAGAAAAATCTTTTTATATCCCACAAATCAACGCCAAAGTCAGCCAGATAGTCCGAAGCTGTATCGAGTGTATCGTTAGTGAGGCAAAATCTGGAAAGAAAGAGGGATTCCTTAATTCTATAAATAAAGAAGATAAACCTTTAGGTACTTATCATATCGACCATGTAGGACCGTTAGAGATGACCAGTAAGTCGTACAATTACATTATAGTTGTGGTTGATGCTTTTAGTAAATTTGTTTGGTTATACCCTTCAAAGAATACAGGTGCAGAAGCTGTGGTGGAAAGGCTCAAAAAGCAAGCCACAGTATTTGGTAATCCCAAACGCGTAATAACTGACAGGGGGCAGCATTTACGTCAAATTTATTTAGAGAGTATTGTCAGTGTGAGGGTATTCAATATTTGCTCATTACGACAGGAGTTCCGAGGGGAAATGGGCAAGTCGAAAGAATGCACAAGATAGTAATTCCGATGTTGTCGAAATTGTGTGCAGAAACGCCCTCTAGTTGGTACAAGCATATAGATCGTGTACAGCAGTTTATTAACAACACGCCACCCAGAAGTACAAAACATGCCCCTTTTAAGGTACTTACAGGACTCGAAATGCGCATGGCCAACATGCCAGAGCTACAAGAGTTATTAGAGAAGGCCGCTGTCGATGAATTAGATGAATATCGTGACGAAGTGAGGAAGCAAGCCAAAGAAAATATTGCTCAAATTCAGGAAGAAAATCGTAGGTCGTACAACCTACGTCGTAAAAAGGAAACAAACTACAAAGTAAACGATTAAGTTGCGATAAAAAGGACACAGTTCGGCAGCGGTTTAAAACTGAAGCCAAAGTTTTTAGGGCCATACAAGATTGTTAAGGAACTTAAGAAAGGACGATATGAAGTCGAGAAGGTAGGGGATCACGAAGGACCGGGTAGGACGTCAACTATTGCAAAATATATGAAAAGGTGGGCCAACTCATTCGAGGGCGAATGAACTCAGGACGGCCGAATGTAGGACTGGATGTGGGGTGACTGACAGATGGCAACTATGTAGTTAAACTGAACGAACACTAAACGAAACGCCACGACCGAACGAACAATTTGAAACGAGGACCGAACGGACACTTCAAGTCGGACGGTGGTAAAAAGCAGACGCCATTGAGCGTATAGTGCCTTCGAAGTTTAATTGTTTTAACTTTTACCTATTTTTGGAATGTAATATATAAATCATAAGCAATAAACAACTAATTAAAACAACGAGTTAATTTATTTCAATTGGAAACGGAAAATTGAGTGAAGAACACACGTTTGGGTAAGGAATTCCACATACATATAAATGGTGCGAAGAATGTACAGTAACTCATCAATTGAGAACGGCTGGGCCGACTTAGCTCAATTATTTTTTTTTGGTCACTCGTAATTGCCGGGAAAAGGTTTTTACGAAAGAAAATTTTGGGAGACCCCCCGGGAAATTGGGAAAATCGAAAATTAGTTTTTTGTGAGGAATTTTGTGTGCAATTGTTTCGGAATGGCTTTTCGAATGGAAAAATAGAAAATTCTTAGTGGGAAACTCGGAAAATTCCGGAAGAACGCGAAAAATTTGAATATTTTTTCGACGAAATTTTGCAAGTCGCAAGATTTTGGACGATGTAAAGGTGGAGAATTCGTTGTGATGCTTGGAAAATTTCAGATAATTGTGAAATTCATTGTGAGCATGAATCAATTGGGAACAATTTTCTCCTATGTTTTTAACCGATTCGAATGGTAGTTGCTTTGTTGGAAAAGTGTTAGAGGAGGAGTGCACTAAGTTTTAATTTTTCCGATAGGTGGAGGGTAGTGCTACGCTAAACAATCGCATTTATGGTCCCATTTGTTTCAAACGCGGAATATGTATTCGGTGAATAAACACAAATAAACCTGCCAAAAATAGACCCGATAGGTACCTCCAAACTCGAGTTATGGCAAATTCAGTTCCATTAAATATGTTCCCTTTTCTATCTATACTAATTATATAAGGAGAAGTCCCTTTTTTTACCTTCCTTTTATTAACTCGGGATGTAACTATGTAATATTGATGCGCCTAAAAGATGCAGCGATTTCTATTCTCAAGTTACATACCTGATGACGGTACGAATAGCAATTATAATAGGGAGGTTTTAGTTTTTTAAACTATAATTTTATTTATTTTGTAACAGGTAATATCGCGAACGGCAGGTCCGGCTTTCATGCAATTTTGTATATAAATAGCTCCTTATTTTTACAAGAGGTGATCTCGCGAACGGCTGTACCAATTTTTTTGAAATGTTAGACTAGGGTGGCCAGATGCGCTGATTTAATCAGTACATGTGCTGATTTTTTTCTATTGAACTGATTTTTAAGAGCCCGAAATCAGTACGCAAAAATTACTGATTTTTTGAGTTTGTACTGATTTTTACATTTAATAAATACTTTTGTAAATTGGTGTAATTGACATTTGCTTGAGGTTTACATGTTCAAAACAATGGTTTTTGACAACTCATACGTGTGAGCAGATTGAAACCATTATTAAAAAGGTGTCAGCTTGCAATTGTTTCGTTTCCTAAGATTTCGCAAAATAACAAACTGTTTGGATTCAACCCAACCCAACTTCACGATTTGCAGGTTTTACACGATTTACAGGAAAAGCTGATTTCGCCATTAATAAATCTTATGCAAGGTGGTGGTGAGTTAATCAAATATTAAGTACACTGAGAAGATGACAATAAGAGATAATGTTTTGGATTATAATTAAACATCCACTGAGAAATCGGCTGTCAGTATGTCAAACTTAAGACAACTACTGCTACGCTGCAATGTAAGTTCTAAAAATTTGGAAAACGTGCAAACTACCGACACTTGGATGTGATATATGTAGCTTAACTTTGATTTTTGATGTTCAACCACCTGTAATTTTACTTGCACATACACATTTAACACTATTAAATTGCATTCGTACTCGATAATTCGTTTGGCGATAATTCGGTAATATACCTTTTAGTCAACATTTTAATGTGAATTTTGTATTTTATAAGCCCACCAACTAAATATGTTTTAAATTTGTAGCTTTAAATATGCAAACAAATTCTGACTCGAGCTCGTCTTCTACTGAAACTGAATGGGATACAATTTTTTTTTTTTTTTTTATAAATTTTCTAGAAAGTTTGATACTTCAACTCACATGTCTTGTTATAGAATTAACTACATTTTTATAAGAAATTTAAATTAAGTAAGGAAAGAAAAATACTTCTAAGCCTAAACAGCACCGGTTGTCAAGTCATAGCGTACGCCGATGACATAGCAATCGTTGCAACGGGCAAACATCTTCAGGTCCTGAGTGAGTTATTGCAAAACGCACTCGGTCTGGTAAACATCTGGTCCAAGGAATGTGGACTTAGTGTCAATCCTGCCAAGACAGAAATGGTACTTTTCACAAGGAAGTATAAAACTCCCTTATTTAAACCTCCCGCCCTAAACGGGGTGGCACTCACTCTCTCAACCGAGGTGAAATAACTTGGTGTTATTCTGGACAGGAAGCTGAACTGGAAGCGAAACACTGAAGACCGCTCCAGGAAGGCCAATACTGCCCTGTATGCCTGCAAAACGGCTATAGGCAAAAAATGGGGAATAAAACCACATATAGTACACTGGATATACACAGCTGTGATAAGACCCATCCTTTTCTACGGGGTCACCGTATGGTGGCCTGCTCTAAACAACACCGTATCCAGAGCCAAGGTGGAACGTGTGCAGAGGACGGCTGCCATGCTCGTCACGGGAGCCCTGCCCACTACACCCACCAAATACCTGGAAATAATCTTAAATCTTCCACCTGTGGATCTCTACGGCAAATTTCAGGCCGGCTGTAGTGCGGCCAGGCTAAATACAATCCAGCCGTAGAGAGACCTCAGATTCGTGCACGCAAAAGTACTTGAAACTCTACCGGATAATCTACAACAGATAGATTATACCACTCCTCTACTCTGTTTAGATAACAAATTCTCCACAAGAATCCCAGAGAGGAACGAGTGGGAAAGGGCCACAGACCTGAACTCAGGGTCTACGGCCATATATACAGATGGTTCCAAGCCAAACAAAAGATTGGGTAGCGGGATCTACTCTGACGAACTCGCGCTAAATCTCAGTTTTCGCTTACCGGACCATTGCAGCGTTTTTAAAGCGGAATTAAACGCCATAATGGAGGCGGCTCGGTGGCTTATAACCTCCGCCCCTCCAGGACGGCCTATCTCTATCTATTCTGACAGCCAGGCTGCTATCAAATCTCTCAATTCTAACGAAGCAACGTCCAAAGTAGCCATCGAATGCAGAAATACTCTCAACCTGCTGGCATCAAAATGCTCCTTGACTGTTGTATGGGTCCCTGGACACAGGGACATCCCTGGCAACTGCCTAGCCGACGAGCTGGCAAGGAGGGGGACGGAACTTTCTGAAGTCAATTCTGCTCCGAATGCGGGCATACCTCTAACCTCCTGCAAACACAGACTAAAGGCGAAACTCGTTGAGGAGGTAAATATAAGATGGGCTGTGGAAACCACCTGCCATATTACCAGGCAAATATGGCCAAAGATTGATGTAAAGCGATCCATAGCTCTCACCCGGCTGGACCGCTCCTCTCTCAGATTAGTAGTCGGGGTAATCACCGGACACTGCCTGATGGGCACACACGGAAAAAGGTTGGGATACCTCACCAACGATTTCTGTCGCAGTTGCAGAGACGAGGAGGAGGTGGAGACCATCGAACACTATCTCTGCCACTGTCCCGCCCTGTCCAACATGCGCAACCAATTCTTCAACAAGTACTTTGTAGATTGTTTAGCCGATTTGAACTCGGCGAACGTTCTCGACTTTTTGTGCTATATAAAACGCACTCGGTGGTTCAATTACTAAGGGAGGGAAAGAAACAAATGGCTTCGGCCAGTGGTATCACAACGGGCTTTTCCAGCCCACGTGTGCTCCGCGTGTGCGCGGGGCAGCCATTCTAACCTAACCTAACCTAACCTAAGGAAAGAAAAAAAATTTCAAAACCTGTCAATACATTTTGTTACTATTTTCCTGAGCAAAGCTGTACATACATACGTAATACCTATGATTTGTTTTAAAGTAATGAATTTTTATATTGATAATACTATATGTATTTAAAAGTCTATTAGTTATTTTTTGTTAAATTTATGCGCTGTTATTTGGTTGTTATATTGTTAATAATGAAAAATACACTTAAAAATGAGCTGATTTTTTGGACTTTGTGCTGATTTTTGATCCCAAATGTACTGATTATGACACTATAATATCTGGCCACCCTATTTTACACCCATACATTATCGAATTTTTCATATCGTATATCTCTGGAAGTATTTGTGGTAGAGTCCTGAAACTTGGTACTGAGATTTTGAAATCAACCCCATACTCAACAAGAAAATTGGGGGCTATTGGAAAAGGGGGCGTAGCGTGGTCCAAGCATATTGGAACTAGGAAATATATACACCTACAAGAATGCGTCTCCATACAGTGTTTTTTTAATAATTGCAATATTTTTCATAATACAATTTTTCGTGAATTTTTTTAGAAATATTGTTCATTCAAAGTTAGGAAAATTCGACAAAATTCCACCAAAATTTTAAACTTTTAACCAAATTTTTTGTATGCCGTTATGTATTTATTTTAAGCTTCCGCTAATTTTTCAGATTTTTTTTTGCTGATGATGTTGCGCAAGAGCGTCAGTATGTAAAAGATTTACTCTGGTGGGTGTAGATAATTCTTTGGTACGTGTGTCACAAACTCTGTACTCCTTCTAACCGAGCGAAACGATGTTAATGAAATTTTTGTCTGTGTTTGAGTAGGTCCCTGTATAGTTTAGGTTCGCAACTTAAAACGCCAGGAGGTGCTGGATCGAGTTACTACTCAATATTCGTATTTGTGATCCGATTTGACTCATATTCGAGATATATATGTATTGGTAACGATAGGGGCAATATTATTACAAAACAAGTAAGAGCAGCGCTGTCTTCGGCTATGCCGAAGACTTCATACCTTTCATGAACATTTGAAAATTTTACTTTAACAGATTACTGCATTTGAAAAAAATCATATATTCACAGCATACATAGATAGAGGAGATACATATCTAAAAACAATATCTAAACAAGCAGAGATGTGGAAGATATACCTTATATAGCACTACTCTACGTGATTTTCACTGCTGTCTGATTGGTATGTAAACCGGTAACACAATTTAATGGGCTTAGCTTCCTACATAAAGGAGATATATCGCAAAAATTGGCATCTGAACAATCAGTGGTATAAGAGATAAAGCTTATACAGCATAGATTTTGACGATTTTCTCAGTAGACTTTGTATTATTATTTATAAAATAGCTTACGAAATTTATCGGTTTTAGCTGTTAAAATAAAGGAGTTTTACAGTAAAACCCCATATCTGAACAATCAGTTGTGTGGAGGCAATAAATAGGTTATAGTGACCCGATCCTTGTTAATTTTACTGTAAACTTTCTGTTGATAAAAAGTGAAAATAGGGCGATATTTCAGGTTTCTAGCTGCATATATGGGGAAATTATAACAAACAAGTAAGAGCAGCGCTGTCTTCGGCTATGCCGAAGGCTTCATACCTTTCATGAACATCTGCTAATTTTACTTTT
>NW_023458557.1:10454095-10454956 GCF_013731165.1 Rhagoletis pomonella | reverse complement strand
TTTTTTTTTTTTTTTTTTAATTAATCCCAACGGCTTTTTACCCTCCATTCCCGCCCAACCGACACGAGGGGCGCAGTCCGCATGACGTACGGAAACTTTTTTTTTTTTTTTTTTTTAGTTTTTTCGTGCCGAGTAGTGGAAACAGGAGTTTGTTAAGTGTCGAGATCTAAAACTATTCAGCTACAGAATCAAATTCATCAGCTGATTGGATATGCTAAAGATAGTATTTCAATTATTGAGAGTGGAAATAATAGTTTTCTTTATAGTAAAAATCGAGTCCGATACGTCAAACGTGCTGGAATGACAGTTAAAATCTTGACATAAACCACGGAATGATTCGTTTAGTTCAAAATTAGTTTTGCATGGCTTTAAAAATAGAGGTCGAAAGTGTCTTGACACTCGAGAAGGAAAATTAAAATTTACCTCAGCCAGGAGGGCCGGGCTATTAATCAAGCCTGTCATTAATTTTACGATAAATATTATACCAAGCATTTCTCTACGACTTGCGAGTGTAGGCAAATTTATGAGCTTTAGACGACTTGTGTAAGGGGGGAGATTGTAATCTGAATCCCAGTTAAAATTACGCAATGCAAAAAGCAAGAATTGTTTTTGAATTGATTCAATCCTTTCTGAATGAACTTGGTAGCGGGGATTCCAAACAATAGATCCGTATTCTAGTATAGGTCTAACTAAACTGGTAAAAAGAGCTTTTGTAACATTAGGATCTTTGAACTCTTTTGACCATCGCCTTACAAATGCAAAAACGCCTTTGGCTTTATTGACTGTAACATTAATATGATGGTTGAAATTGAGCTTGGAATCCATTGTGATACCAAGATCGACAAAATTGGATACCTGCTC
>NW_023458557.1:10452552-10453995 GCF_013731165.1 Rhagoletis pomonella | reverse complement strand
CCTTATCTGTAACTCTCTTTACCATAGCCTTTAATAACATTAGTACTTTTATTTCAAAATACAATCATATGGAACACATAATTTACGCTGACGACGTACTCATTTTTTTTATTGAAAAAGATATTACAACTATTCATAATATCTTCATGAACATCTTGTTTGATATCACCGAGTGGAGTAAATCTTCAGGTGCATGTATAGCATATGAGAAATGTAAATTATTTCATATATGTAAAAAAACAAAATGTAGAAATGTAAATAACTTAAACTTTAATAATACTGAAATACAAGCTACCAGGTGCCTTAAAATTTTAGGAGTTATATTTGACTCTAAACTTACATTTAGAGATCACTGCCTGCATGTAAAAAATAGCATTTCAAAGAGGCTTAGTATAATAAATTATCTCTCGACAAAGAAATCTTTTGTTCACATTAAGACTTGTATCGATATTGTAATAGCACTCATTTTATCCAAAATCGACTACGGAATCACAATCTATGGAAACTACGCCAAAGAAAATCTTCGTTTGATTAAACCACCATATCATTCAGCTGCCCGCAGAAGTATCCGAGCACTTAGAACTTCTCCAATTAAAATGATACTCACTGAAGCTGGTCTTCCGACGGTAGAAGAGCGTATTAAAACCTGCACCCTTAAACTTACACCAAAACTGTTTCTGAGTAATAACAAAATATTACATAAAATAACGCAGAAAGTGTCAAAATGGAAACGAGTCCCAAAACGGAAATCTGCAATTTATCGTTGCATACAAGAATCAAAAGCGATTGGGGCTAATCTGTCACCCTCTTTCCACATGCCTGAAAAGTCCCCACCATGGCTCTCCAAAAGTTCTTCTTTAATACTTAATCTACAAAATTACAGCAAAGAAAGCACTAATCCGAATACATTCTACCAATTATACAGAAATGCTATTGATCCCTACATATCAACGGGATGGAAATGTATCTTTACTGGCGGCTCTAAAACTCAGTCCGCTACCGCTTTTGCGGTTGTTGAGAGCAATGGTAATACGATTAAGGCCGGTATACTTGCCCACTTCTGTTCAGTCTTTACGGCAGAAGCGGTAGCTATTCTTAGCGTTATTGAGTACGCCACGAAAACGCAAGGGAAATTTATTATCCTCACAGACAGTCTATCAACAATATCTGCAACGCAAAATATTTGTAACAACAACCATTTGATAACTGCTATAAGGGACAAGTTAATAAATAACATTAACAAGGTCAAAATTATGTGGATACCCGCACATGTGGGGCTAACTGGAAATGAAAATGCAGACAAACGAGCAAAACTAGCTGCGAGGCAACCGTTAATAACTTTTCCATACACCAGTAAAAAGGATATTTTTTCAAAAATTATTTCGTATACAAAACTAAGCTCCGAGGATAGTTGGAAAAATATTTCACATCACTATACAAAAA
>NW_023458557.1:10436160-10452452 GCF_013731165.1 Rhagoletis pomonella | reverse complement strand
TTGTGATACCAAGATCGACAAAATTGGATACCTGCTCCAGATTATAATTTGATATTGAATAAACAGCTGGTTGAACAGCCCTCCGAGAGAAACACATAACTTTACATTTTTGAAGGTTTAGTGGCATATAGTTTGTATTACACCAACTAACCACGTTGTTCAGATCCGCTTGTAACAAAGACCTTTCTTCGATAGAGGACAATGATTTAAAAAGTTTCACATCATCGGCATACATTAAAATTTTTGAATGTTTTATTATAGAAGAAATATCATTAATGAATATCAGGAACAGAATCGGACCAAGGTGGCTTCCCTGAAGAACTCCTGAAGAAACTTTAATGATGTTGGAAGAACAATTATTAACAATAACTCTTTGTGTTCTATCAGAGAGGTAAGATGAGATCCATTGAAGGAGACTGGGCTGAAAGCCGATTAGGTCGAGTTTACGGATGAGTAACGAGTGACATACTTTGTCAAAAGCTTTACTGAAATCGGTGTAAATTACGTCGGTATGAGCATTTTCTCTAAAACCGTTTGAGACATGAGTTGTGAACTCCAATAAATTAGTAATAGTAGATTTTCCTTTAGAAAACCCGTGTTGAGATTGTGTAATTGAAGAAGATATAGAATATGTCAGCTGGTTAACAATAATTGCTTCGAATAATTTGGGGATAGCGGAGAGTTTCGCTATGCCTCGATAGTTTTCTATAGACGACCTGCTGCCGTTTTTGTGAAGTGGTATTATGAAAGACTCCTTCCAGGCTGACGGAAAAACGCCATGTTTAAGTGACAAATTGAATAGAGTTGTTAAAGGCTCGCAGATGTTCTCAGCGCAGTTTTTAAGAAAACAGGTCGGAATATGATCAGGTCCAGGCCTAAATGAAGCCTTTAAGGTTTTTAAAGAGTGTAAAACTTCATCGGAAGATATTACTGGAATATAAGCAGAGTTGATTGGACAAAGCTCGTACGGATAGTCTCCACTTATAGGGAGGTCTACAGAATAATTGGACCTAAAGAACCGAGCAAACATGTTGGCAATGAGTTGGCTGTCGCTAGATACAGTGTTGCGATAATGCATAGCGGACGGAAAACCATGTGCCTTACGCTTTGAATTTACGAAACCATAAAATGACTTAGGATTGTTAATTAAATTCTTCTTAATTTTACATAAATATGAATTATAACATTTCTTATTTAATGCAAAGTAGCTATGCCGCAAAACTGAGTACCTTAGGTAATCACTGTGTAAGCCCGTTCTTTTATACAGTTTAAAAGAGTGCGACTTTTTATTTTTCAATTTTTTAAGCTCTTTAGTGAACCATAATTGTATTGGTTCTTCATGAACAATATTACGTATTGGCACATACTTTCGAAACAAATTGAAAACAGTATCATTAAAGTGCTCAACGCTACGCTCCACGTCATCTCTATATATTGGCCAAGATAACTTTGAAAGTTCTTTGTTAATTTTCCTGAAATTTGCTTTCGCAAAAACATATCTAGTATTTGAACTTGGCTTATTATTATGTATTTCATTTATGATTTCGTAGTTTAACTCAAGAGCAGGATGGTATGCATCTTCCGGCAAAACTAGGGGATCACACCGATTAATAGAGGCCTTCGGAACATCATCAACGTAAACGAGATCCAAGACCTTTCCAAACTTATTTGGACATATATTTATTTGTTTGAGGCATAGTTCAGCCATTTCCTCCAGAAATACATTGTAACTATCTCTAGATGAAACTGGTACAACATCGGTGTCAATGATGTTCCATGAAATATGTGGCAGATTTAAATCGCCCAAAACAATCATAGAATCGGATGCCGTAAGCATTGCATTTACGGTCTCAAGTAAAGAAACTAGCTGCATATATACCGATACGGCAGAATTAGGAGGGATGTAGCAAAGAGCTAAATAAATATAAGTCTTTCCAGCCTGTACACGTATACATTTAAATTCAGTATATTCAATGACAGGAAGACTAACTTCCTCGGATGGTATCGATGAATGCACCGCAAAAAGAACACCACCGCCGATTCTGCCCACGCGGGCACTCCTGTATATTTGATATTCATTTGGAAGAATTTCGGAATTAAAAATATGAGGTTTGAGCCATGTTTCGGTCAAGGAAATAATATTATAATTGCAGTCAAAACCTTTTAAATATAAGTCAGTTAATTTGGTATTCAAACCTCTAACGTTTTGATAGTAAATACTTAAATTAGACTTGCGAGTTAGTTTTTTGAATCAGAATTAAGATTAGAAATTTTAGCTACGTTATTATTACTTTTATTAGGTTTATACTCAAACTCGCGAACAAACGCCCCGGTCGGCCAAAATGAACTATTTAGTAGTGAATCAAAATCTTCGGAAGCTACATCAATTTTAAAAGATGAAATATCGCGATCGTATTTAAAATTAAATTTACGAATAAATACATCTTGAGTTCTAATTTTAGTCGATATGTATGACTTTATATCATCCGAAGAAGTATCTTTAGCAAATCTAGAGACAAAGATTGATCTTCTCGGAGGAATTACAACCAACTTTTTGGTAATGATGTCTGATGTGCGGGGCTCCGAATTATTCGGAGGAACTAAGTTAGACAGTGGAGCTTGAGATGTTGATGGCAACACTGTTAAATCAACGGTTTGACTATTTTTTGAAGTAGACCTAGTGGATATGGCTTTAGAAATCGGAGGCTCCAATGCCTGAGGGCATGGAGAAGATAAATTAATAAGTTCTAAGGACTGGGATGGAGGATTTTTTTTACTAGAATCCGTGGCTGTCTTTTTAGGTGGACTAATAACATGCCCACCTTTACTTTCACGGCTATCTTCAGAGTGTGGAGGGTCGTCGAGACAAGTGAAAGATCTAAACATTTTTTCGTAATGCTTAAATTTCTCAACAAGCGCCGACAGATCCTTCCCGATCTCAGAAAAACCATTTCTGGACTGCCTGAAGAATTTAAATAAATCAACTTCGGTTGATCTACATTTTTGACAAGACCAACGAAGACCCTTACCCTCGTTAATAGCGTCTAATACTCTACCGCTCAAACCAGCACATTTTATATGGGCAATCCCATCGCAGAGCCAGCATGGCACATAGGAGTCGCTTTTAACGTGGCAATTGGTGTAAATACACGACATGTTTAAAATTATATTTATTTTTAGGTTTTAGAAGCAAAAAAGCAAAAACAGTTTTGAAAACGATGTATTAATCAGTGAACCAATCAGCTGGTAAATATCAGTTAGCGAACAGTTTTAAATGCACTGTATATTAGACACCTAATAAACACAACGCAAACAGCTGTGACAAAGATGAAACAGCAGAAATGACAAAAAGAGCAAAATCAATGTGCACAAACAAAAACAATTGTACAACAACAATATATTATATGAAACAAAATACTCGGCACATGCAATTAAGAATATCGAGTTAAATTAATCAAATCTACGGGAAATTTTGATGTTTTACTTATCTTTAAATTGTGCACCAGAAGTTTATTAACACTTTTTTTAATTTTTTACTTTAATAAGCGTAAACAGCTTTATCAAACACAAAATTTAAACAGATCACAGAAAAACACAGCTTCACAGCTTGACGTTTGCGTCGTCACTCTTTGACAGATTACTGCTTTTGAATACATCTGCATACATCGATAGAGGAGTTACATACCTATATAAAAAATCGCATCTGAACAATCAGAGGTATGGAAGATATACCTTATATTAGCACCAATCTAAGTGATTTTCACTGCTATGTGATCGGTATTTAACCCGGTAACACAATTTATTGGGTTTAGTTTCCTACATAAAGGAGATATATCGCAAAAACTGGTATCTGAACAATCAGTGGTATAGGAGATAAAGCTTATACGGCATAGATTTTGACGATTTTCTCAGTAGACTTCGTATTATTATTTATAAAATATCTTACGAAATTTATCGGTTTTAGATGTATGGAAGATACATATATGTTATAGTCACCCGATCCTTGTTATTTTCACTGTAAGTATTCTGTTAATAATGAGTGAAAATGGTGCGAAATTTCATGTTCTGAGAGACTAGATTGCATACAAACAGACGGACAGACGGACGGAAGGACAGACGGACAGACGGACATAGCTAAATTGACTCAGCTCGACGTTCTGATCATATAAGTATACATTTTAATGGGTCTATCTCTTTTTATTCTGGTACTTACAAACATCGGACCAAAGTTATAATACCATTTCATGCTCGTGAAAGGTATAAAAATCTAATATCTGAACAATCATGGAGGCTATAGGTTATAGCGACCGGATCTTCGCCATTTTCACTGTAAGTATTTATTTTTTTGATAATGGGTGGAAATATTGCGAAATTTAATGTTCCCGGCTGCATAGATGAAGGAGTTATAACACAAAATCGCATATCGGGACAATCAGTTGTATGGGAGCTATATGTAAAAGTGACCCGATCTTTGTTATTTTCATTGTAACTATTATGTTGATAATGGGTGTAAGTATTGCAAAATTTTATGTTTCTAGCTGGATAAATGGAGGAGTTATAACGAAAATTCTCGTAACTGAACAATCAGTTGTATGGGAAATATATGTTATAATGACCCGATCTTTTTTATTTTCACTGTAAGTATTCTGTTAATAACGAGTGAAAACATTTTCATGTTCCTAGCTGCATAAATGGAAAACTTATGGCAAAAATCTCATATCTGAACAATCAGTGGTATGGAGGATAAAAGTTGTAGCGACCCGATCTTCGCCATTTGCACTGAAAGTATTCTTTTGATAATGAGTGGCACTAGTGCAAAATTTCATGTTCCTAGCTACTTAAATAGAGAAGTTCTAACGAAAAATCTTATATCTGAACAATCAGTTGTGTGAAGGCAATAAATAGGTTATAGTGACCCGATCTTTGCTAATTTTACCGTAAACTTTCTGTTGATAATGAGTGAAAATAGTGCGAAATTTCATATTTCTAACTGCATATATGGAGAAGTTATAACAAAAAATCTAATATCTGAACAGTCATGGAGGCTATAGGTTATAGCTACCCGATCTTCGCCATTTTCACTGTAAGCATTTTTTTGATAATGAGTGGAAATATTGCGAAATTTCATGTTCCCAGCTGCATAGATGGAGAAGTTATAATTAAAAAAAATCGCATATCTGAAAAGTCAGTTGTATGGGAGCTATAGGTTATAGTAACCCGATCTTAGTAATTTTCACCCTAAGTTTTCTTTTGATGATGGGTGGAAGTACTGCTAAATTTCAGTTCCTAGCTGCATAAATGGAGAAGTTTTAACGAAAAATCTCATATCTGAACAATCAGTTGTATGGGAGCTATATGTTATAGTGGTCCGATTCTTCCGATTCCGACACATGATTAATACATTATAAAAATACACCCACCTAGAAAATTTGACCTGGTTATCTCGAAAACTGAGAGACTATATTGCAAACAAACAGGCGGACAGACAGACATGGCTAAATCGACTCTATCTCTTCTTATTCTGGTACTTACAAACATCGGACCAAAGTTACAATAGCATATCAAGGTCATGAAAGGTATAAAAAGATACGCAAGGTGGCGCTGGAGCCGAGCCACCAGGGATCAAAGTGAAATTACCACCGTTAAATAAACCATCAGAACCATTGCGGTCCTTGCTTTACGGCGACTAAACAGAATAAAGACAATTCTTGATGAATGCTTACAATTGTAAGACATTAAGGTATTGGATTTCTGAGCACCAATGATACTCCTCAGTTTGGAAATTCTCACCAACTATACTATACAGATTCAAAGACGATTCACCATCGAACGGGATCATTGTTGACATAAAGACTTCTTCCCGGCATAACGCTTTCGTGAGGTTATTTAAGACGGCAATGGAGTATATGCCTTATGTCGACCACAAAACAAAACGAGAACGTGAATTGCTGGCGAAAACGTCCAAATGTCCAAATGTTTCAATAAAAAAATTATTTTGGGCGGGACGAAGTTCGCCGGGTCTACTAGTACCAGTGCTGCCACAAAAAAATTACCAAATTCCTCAAAAACAAACGAAAAATCCTCAAAATCCGAACAAATTACTCAAATTTTCTTATTACAGATATCAGTATTGTGTACTGCATACTATTTACAGGTTCAAATAAAGTATCACCGTTATTTGTTATGCCTTGGTTTGTATATAATATTGCTGCAACTATGTCAGTGCTCAGTCTGGTCCTCAAGTCAGTCCTACACATCTTTAAGCTACTAAATATACGTTCTACTGAAACATTAGAAAAGGGCTATATTAGTAATGCAGATATAATTTTTTTAAATTGGGAAGCTTATATGAACTTGAAGAATCTTTTAATTCAAAAACTTTTCCTATAATTTTCTGGATCTAATGAGGAGTCAATATGAACATCCTTATGATAGAGCAATGCGTGTTCTCTCCATTCGTTACCCAGATTTTGCAAGTTTAAAATAAGTTGAAAATATAACGGTGGAATGAAAAAAATTATCAATAACATTTTGAATATTTAGCAGCAAATGCAGATGTGCTTAAGAGCGAAAAACACGACACAAGCGGCATGACAAATCAAGCGAAATATCTCTTTCCTTAAAGCTATTTATGTTGTGTATGGGGGTGTTTGAAGGTTTGACAAGCCGTTTGAGGAAAATGTTAACAAAAATCAAAATTTTTTGATTTTCTGGCCGCCTTGTTGACGTCTGATCAAATCGCTTACGTTGTGTATGATAAAATTGCCTCATTCGCATGGTGTATGGCGAGATGGGAAAAGTAGGTTTGAAGAATCTTTGACAAGCCACTTGTGTGGTGTATTTCGCTCTTTATAAAACTTCGGAAAGATTCTTGTTAAAAAATTTGCGATTTAACAGCTCTCTTGTGTAAAACATGGCTGCATTTGTTATCTGCAAATATAACGAGAGAAAATTCCTCAAAAATTCCTCAAAACAAAAATCCTCAAAAAATACTCAAGCGCACCCGAAGTTCCTCACGTTTTGAGGAATTACTCACAAAGTGGCAACACTGACTAGTACTATATCGCACACCGTCTTCAAAAGAGTCACAACTCAAAATAATACGTTTGTCAGAAAATGCGAAAAACTATTTCTTAGCACATGATAATCATATGGGCAAAGGCGACTTTACCTTAGGTTTTTTAACAAATTATAAAAAAAATTTGCTCCAGCTTTTGCTTAAAGGTAAATAAAAGCTCTACGTACATTTTTAGCGCATAATCTCAAAAATGCCAAATTTTGAGTTGTGACGCTTTCGAAGACGGTGTGCGATATATATAGTGATGTGAAAATTAATAGGGACACATTTTTACCAGTTTTGGCTATTATTCTTTTGTTTGTTCAATGATTATTATTTTTTTTTATAAAAATATCGTGTCCCTATTAATTTTCACATGGCTGTATATGTATATGTATATACATATGTGAATATTTGCATTCGCGTTCGTTATGCGAATGATTCGCATCATTTTACACATTCGCATTCGACATTCGCATTCGCAACAAATGATACGAATGTTTTCCGAATTCGAATGTGTACATGGGCAGAGAGTCCACTCTTATATTGTTGAAATGGATCTAACCACCCAACTCAGTGTTTTCTTGATAAATTATTTCTAAAGGAATTTTATCAAGATTTTTATCAAGTAGGTAAAAGCTCCCATCGCATTCTGTGTCAATATTTATAAAATAAAAGGCCATACGATTTCCGCAAGAGGGGAACTGTTTTAAAAGCAATAAAATATACACTCTAAAAAATTTTTGTTTAGATTTGCGCATATTAAGATAGGTAACCAGTTTCCTCTCTTAATAAATGCAAATTTAAACACTACTTGCTTACTTTTACTTATCATATGTGTGGCGTAGAACAGATTTCAAATTTGTTTTTTTAGTTTTAAACATCTATTGTTCACATTTTCACAGTTTACACATAAAATCTTTTAAATTTTCTCTAAAAAATTTTCGTTTAAATTTACGCATATAAAGAGAGGTAACCAGTTTCCTCTCCTAGTGTGTGCAAAATTAAACAATGTCTGTTTACTTTTACATATCAAATTTGTCACGAAGCGCACACAAGGGGTGGGTTTTGGGGCTAAATTTATTATGATATACGAAATTTTGAAAGATAAAATTTTCTTTTCCATTTCTTGTGTGTAATTTTGTAAGAATTTTTCTTGTTATCTTGAGAGCTCTTTAAAGTTTCACTGCGAATGAAAACATTGTCCTAAAAATATGCAATGCATACTCACTTACTGTTGCTTTTTACACTTTACAGCCTAAAAAAGTTTACCACTGATATGTACTTAATAAGCATTCGAAGATTTATTTGCTAACTTCGAATTCGTTCCACCAAAATGAGCTACATGATAAAAATACAAGTTCAGTTAAATTTTCGTTATTCGAATTATTAAAAAATGAGAAACCAGAAATCGACGAAAATTAATAATAAAGTGTAAAAATTTCGTGAAATTATTTAATTTATTTATATTAAAATTCTTTTGTAAAATTTTGTATTACTTTTGAAAGTTGAGTGCATCTTTAACCGTTAATTTTTTCATGATTTAATGATCGGATCTAGACCAAATTACGAGACGACCCTTAAGGTACCATCTTTCCGGTAAAAAAAATAATTATTGGAATCGGTTCACGCGGTGCAAAGTTATGCGGTGGAATAAATAAAAGAAGTAAAAATACTCCGAAGAATTGATAACCTCCCCTTTTTTGAAGCCGGTTAAAAATGTCTGAGTTCTTTGTAAATTTTATGTAAATAAAATGCAATTGATGATACTTTAAAAAGTTTATTTATTTATTTATTTCTTACTGTAAATAAATCTTTGCTGATGATATATATCTAGAAGTATAAACCCTTTCCGCCCAAAAATATATTCCTGCGTGCGCCCCTGGCACTTAGTATTTATTATTTATAAAAAATAGATTTTTAATTTCAAAATGTTTGTAATTTTAAACATTTCATGTGTATATTTTAAACAAGTCGTGTTCAAAATCAAATTTTGAACATCTTGTGCGTATACTTGAACAGATTCTGGTTGAAAAATAAACACTTTTCAGTAGTAGTTTTACATGCACTTTTTAGAGTGTAATTTAAAAAGTTAAAAACTAGCTTTTATTAAAATGTGAACTAAAAAGTAAAAAATAAATTATAGAAATACAGATTTCGTTTAAGAGGAATAGGAAGCTCCTTAACTTGAATTAATTAAATTTTTAAAACCAATCTAAAGTAGTATTAAAGTAATTGACAATAAATTCATATCATATCAATTGTTTTGAACTTTTCATTTTCAATTTAGTGATATTGTCAATAGAAAGACTATAACATATAAGAAGCACCCACGCTTTGTTTTCCCGTAAAAATAATTTTATTGTCAATTACTTTATTGCTATTTTAGGTTCGTTTTAAAAATTTAATTAAATCATGTTAGGGAACTTCATATTCCTCTTAAACGAAATCTGTGTTTCTATAAATTATTTTTTACTTTTTATTTCACATTGTAATAAAAGCTAGTTTTTAGTTTTTTAAACTATAGTTTTATTTTCATCTTTTTAGTCTTAAACTATTATGTATGTATATAACGAATAGAATAACACGCGAAATCAATCTTTGAATTTTCATTCGTACTGTCATCTGGTAACTTTATAATGGCAGTTTATGGGTCGATTATCGATAGCAATCGAACTTCAGTTGCGTTGCTAGTTGCCAAAACAATATTACAGATGGCTACTGGCAACTTTCAACTGACAACTGCAGTTGCTAAAAAGTGTGTATACAGGCGACTACACTTTTGTGGTTGCTGGGAATGTTTTTGGAGCGTATTTAGGAGCAAAAATTGAAAAGTGTGTCATATATTTAACTTTTTAGTAATTTGAACGATATTAACATTTTGCAACGCATTTTGCTTTTACAGAACATGGTGAAAATAACAAAACTATAACTTGAGATTTTAGTTCCCGTGGAGTACGCCTTTCTGGCGAAACAAAAGCAAACACTGATTGCAAATTTTTTCCTTTATCAACTGAAGCACCTCCTTTAAAACTACCGACACACAAAGTTTTCCAAATTAAAGTCATTGCTGTGGTACTTCCTTCTGCGAAAAAATGAAGAGGTGCGCAAGCTTTTATGAGCGGAGTTGAACGAAGTGGTTCATCTGTTTATTAACCAATTATAACGGGTGATTTTTTTGAGGTTAGGATTTTCATGCATTAGTATTTGACAGATCACGTGGGATTTCAGACATGGTGTCAAAGAGAAAGATGCTCAGTATGCTTTGAAATTTCATCATGAATAGACTTACTAACGAGCAACGCTTGCAAATCATTGAATTTTATTACCAAAATCAGTGTTCGGTTCGAAATGTGTTTCGCGCTTTACGTCCGATTTATGGTCTACATAATCGACCAAGTGAGCAAACAATTAATGCGATTGTGACCAAGTTTCGCACTCAGTTTACTTTATTGGACATTAAACCAACCACACGAATGCGTACAGTGCGTACAGAAGAGAATATTGCGTCTGTTTCTGAGAGTGTTGCTGAAGACCGTGAAATGTCGATTCGTCGCCGTTCGCAGCAATTGGGTTTGTGTTATTCGACCACATGGAAGATTTTACGCAAAGATCTTGGTGTAAAACCGTATAAAATACAGCTCGTGCAAGAACTGAAGCCGAACGATCTGCCACAACGTCGAATTTTCAGTGAATGGGCCCTAGAAAAGTTGGCAGAAAATCCGCTTTTTTATCGACAAATTTTGTTCAGCGATGAGGCTCATTTCTGGTTGAATGGCTTCGTAAATAAGCAAAATCATGCGATTTGACGCCTTTAGACTATTTTTTGTGGGGCTACGTCAAGTCTAAAGTCTACAGAAATAAGCCAGCAACTATTCCAGCTTTGGAAGACAACATTTCCGAAGAAATTCGGGCTATTCCGGCCGAAATGCTCGAAAAAGTTGCCCAAAATTGGACTTTCCGAATGGACCACCTAAGACGCAGCCGCGGTCAACATTTAAATGAAATTATCTTCAAAAAGTAAATGTCATGGACCAATCTAACGTTTCAAATAAAGAACCGATGAGATTTTGCAAATTTTATGCGTTTTTTTTAAAAAAAAAGTTATCAAGCTCTTAAAAAATCACCCGTTACTAGAGCTTCTTTTGGAAGTCCTTAATATACTTTGAAAATGAACACAAAACGATAATAAAAGAAAAACCTTGAAAGCATTAACTTTTGCTTACAGTGCACGCGGTAGCTCTAGAGGATTGGAATCATCCTTTAAGTGTCGCTGATTTAGCCCACGTTCATGCACTTCTCTTCCTCTTAAACAAATAATTGTGATGGATTTAGCTTTACCGCTGTCTTTTCTTTAAAACTCTTCATTTTAATAATGAGTCAAACCACGTCAACTGTGTCAATGAATTTTCATTGACTTTCTGGAAAGTGAAGACAATTGTGGGAATCTGTAGATAATTATAGAACAAAAATACACTTTGGATGGTTTTTCGAAATTGCACTTCGTTTTTGTTTTTTTTTTTGGTATTATAAGAATATTGCAATTTTTGAGAGAAAAATTCGTAACTCTCGACCCATTTGATGAAATTTTATGACATTTTTTTTGAGAGTTGCTGAAGCTTTTCCCTTTACAGTAGAAAGATTTGCAGAATAAAATTTGCAAAGCAATTACTTCTATAATAACAATAATTTAAACAATTGCAATTATTTATATATTCTAGGCCCGCGATTGCAGTGAAATTTTGGCACAATATACTCTAAGCTCTTGTTTTTAAGTTCCAAAAAGAAAGAATTGGTCTTTCCAATTTTGAAAGTCGCTATCGATTTTTTTCTCAAGTTGTAAATAAACATAGTTGTTAATAAGGATTGATGTTTCAAGTTATACGTTAAATAATGTACGTACTTGTATAATTATTCATTAATCTATATATTAATACGCTAACATAAATTTTGTCTCCGTTCGTTTGGCGATTCTACCGAACCGAGAACACCGTTGGAAAGGCATTTTTCCGTAGATGAGCAGAGTTTTTATGGTTTCACAATTGGTTGAAAATTACGGCCAAAACCGTCGTTTAAACATTTTCGAATTGTGTATACATGTTGCTGCAACATGTTCAATTTGACATGTTTCGCCTGTTGTTTCACTACACATTTGAAATTAAGCTTTGAAATAAAGATAAATATGAAGATGAAGAAATAAATGATAACGATGAAGTAAAAAAAAAGAAGGCAAAAGTGAAGATAAAGACGAAAATGAAGACAATGACAGATACATAAGAATTAGGGTAACTAAAAGGGTAAGAACATTTATTGAATTTATGAAGTGAAACTTCTTTTGCGGCAGTTGGGTGGTTGGGAGTAAATTGTCAAATTCAAGGGGAATAATGCACATGGAAACAGTTCTCAGCGGTTTAGCGGTTTGAGAATAAAAGCAAAAACAAAGATGCCTAGAGGTACAGGCAAAAACGAAGATCAAAGTAAATTTAAACACTTTAAGGTAAAGGTGAAGAGGAATATGCAAAAATAAAGATAAATATGAAGAAAAGGATGAGGATGAAGAACGATATTGTTATCGATATAAAACTCGATATTTTTATCGATATAATAATCGATATTGCTATCGATAAAATAATCGATATTGTTATCGATACTGTTATTGAGTAAATAACCGCTATTTCAATCGATATAATAATCAATATAATAATCGATATTGTTATCGATACAATAATGGATATTGTTATCGGCATAATAATCGATTAAATAATTGATTTTTTTATCGATTTATTCATTTATATTGTTAACGATATGTACAATAATCGATACTGAAGATTGTTGTATTTATCGATGAATTCATCGATTTTACAATGGTCGTATTTTTCTATCTTTATGGATATTGTTATCGGTATTTTTATCGACACAGTTATCAACAGGGTTATCGATATACTAATCGGAACATGGAATGTGATCACATTACATGGCAACACATCACATGATATTACATCACATAATATGATATCACATCACACGATATCACGTGACATGACATTATATGATATTACATCACATTATATGGCATGACTTCACATGACTTGACATCACATGATCTGACATCGTATGACATGACATGGCATTATATGACGTGGCATCACATGATATGACATCATATGGTATGACATCAGAGGATATGACAACACATGACATGACATCCTATCACATCACATAAAATCACGCCACATCTTATCACGTCATCGCACCTCATCTCATCTACGTGAATAGAAAAAGAAAAGGATATAAGCAAAGACGTGAAAGATAAAAGCAAAGATGAAGACCAAGGTAAATTTACCGATTTCAAAACCAAAAACACCGTTGGAAAGGTAATTTTCTGCAGATGAGGAGAGTTTTTATAGTTTCGAAATTGGTTGAAAAACGTCGTTTAAAAATTTCCATATTTGTGTATGGTTGTTTTTGCAACCTGTACAATTTAAGCTGTTTCGCATTTTGTTTTACTTCGTATTTGAAATTAAACTTTGAAATAAAGATAAATATGAAGATGAAGAAACAAGTGATAACGATGAAGACAAAAAAAGGCAAAAGTGAAGATAAACACGAAAATTGAGATAAAGGCGAAAATTGAGACAATGAGAAATACATAAGAATTAGGTTAACAGAGTTGAAATTTTCCGATAGGAATCGAAATAAAATCAGCCATAAAGGTTACTGAAATTTATCGAATCATCGAAGTTTATTATCGCAACATATCGAATTATTCCAACTGATCAATGTTTCCTGAGTTGTCGAAATTTATAGACACAGAAACTTAGTTGTCCAAATTTACGGATAGCTATCGAGCTATAAAAACGTGTGGGATTAACGAAATTTGTCAAGTTAAAGAAATGTATCAAGTTATCGATATTTACTGATTATCATTATTTATAGACTTAACGAAATTTATCGAGGGGTCGTAATGCATGGAGTTCTTTCAACTTACAGAGTTATCGATAATTACTGATCTACTGAAATTGGTTGGTTCAACGAATCGAAGTTCATGGAATTTTCAAAATATATCGATTTATCGAAATTTCAAGGTTATATAAGCTTATCGACATATCACTGCTTATCGAATTTAATCGCCTTAACAAAGTGTAACGAGTTATCAAAATGTTTAGATACTTTTCGAAAAATGTGGAGATGTCAAAAGTAAAAATTTATAAAGGCATCCAAAGTTTTTACATTTTTGAGTTATCGAAATTTATCGAGCCATCGAATTTTACAGTTATCGAAACTGGTCGAGCTAACGAATTTTGTTGAGTTATCGAATTTTAGTGTTCTTGAAATTCATCGAACTTTCGATATGTATCAAATCATTGAAATTTATCGATAAACTTGAATGTATCGGGCAATTCGAAGTCCTGCCGAAGTCCTCCAAAGACCTTCTCAGATAAAAAAAAATTGCTACGTGTTAAGTTAGAAAACCTCTCCAAGGCTTCTAAAACTAGAAAAACTGTCGAATTTCGACAGTAACTGGCACTCTAGTTAACATAAAAATGCTATCACTCACACAAGCTTATATGAAAATAGCTATTTACTCAAGGCTTAAAGGTGAGAAAAAAATCGATAGCGACTGTCGAAATTGGAAAAACCAATTTTTTCTTTTTGGAACTTAAAAACAAGAGTTTAGAGTATATGTGCCAAAATCTCACTGCTATCGCTGGCCTAGAATATATAAATAATTGCAATTGTTTAAATTATTATTATTATAGAAGTAATTGCTTTGCAAATTTTATTCTGCAAATCTTTCTATTGTAAAGGGAAACGCTTCAGCAACTCTCAAAAAAAATGTCATAAAATTTCATCAAATGGGTCACGAGTTACGAATTTTTCTATAAAAAATTGAAATATTCTTATAATAGCAAAAAAAAACAAAAACATTGGTTTGACTCTAATTTAATTTTACTCGCAAAACTTGTTTACAGCCGCTTGCTGGTTGTCGAACTGAAAAAAATTTCAATTATCGATAACTCTACAGCAGAGGTGGCCAAAACTCACAAAATCATATATTTCAATTTTGCTAAACGAGGAGAAAATGAAGAGAATTAGTCGCTCACGCATCTGATGCAAACAGTGTTGTCAACGATTTCAAGTTGCAAGTTATAAGATAAAGGAATTTTTTTATTATGTAAATAGTGTGAAAGGTAGAGATTATATTGAAGAACTAACTTTTTAATATGGTTTAATTCACTTTCATTGCTGGCTTATATTTTTTATTATAATTAAAATTTAAATTAAAGCAAATAGTTGAATTAATTTGTATTAATCTTCTTATTTTAAATCAAAAGAAAAGGGACTTTTAGCATTATTTTAAATTAATTTAAATTTTAAATTAATCCACCTTATACGAGCCGATTAAAACTTATTAATCTTCCTACACTTTCCAGCCGCAGGCAAATGCTTGGTACAATTTTTATAGTTAAATTACTAACAGGCTCAATTTCAAGTCCGCTTCTTCTTGGCGAAGTTAGCCTTAATGTTCCCTCCCGGGTATCAAGACACTTTTGCCCCCTATTTCTGAAAGCTTGTAAAACTAATTTTGAATTGCACGACCCACTCCGTTGCTTATGCCAGGATTTTAACTCTCATTCCAGCACGTTTGGTATATCAGATCCGCTTTTCAGCATTAAGAAATCGTTACTGTCCTCTCTCAATAAATGAATTATTAAAATAAAGACATAAAATCGGCTGATGAATTAAGTTCTGCAGCTGAACAGTTTTAGATCTCGACACTTAAAAAACTCCTGCCTATCGTGACTCGGCGCAAAAATTGAAAATACTGGTTCCGTACGTCATGCGGACTGCGCCCCTCGTGCGGGAATGGAGGGTAAAAACCGTTGGGATATTATTATTATTATTATTAATTTTTGTATTTATGTGCATATGTAAGTAATAATTTATTAATTCAATATTTGAGAATAAGGAGAATAAGCGCTATAATGGCGCTTAACAAAAAAGTTTGTCGCGCGTATGATTTCTTCATGACACCCCAAACATTGTGCTCTCCCTTTCCATTACTAGTGAGTAAAAAATCTACATCCGAATCCATATTAAAAATTTTTACCGTGTCTTGCAGCGACTTGATTGCTTGCAAGTTTCGCATCGATTGAGCACGATCACAGCAAAACCATAATCATCACTCCCAGCAAACATTTGGAGTCATAAATGAGTCTTTAAGGAGTCCTAT
>NW_023458557.1:10385566-10436150 GCF_013731165.1 Rhagoletis pomonella | reverse complement strand
ATATTGGACTCTTATTGGCCTAATATACGGCTCATTTTGGACTCTTTTAAAACAATTATTGGCCTCATATATGAATCATTTCAGACTCTTTTCGAGCCTCTAATCAGCCTCATAAATTACTAAATTCGGACTCTTATTTTATGTTGTTCTTTGAGTCTTATTGAACGCACTTTATTTGCAAAAGCATTCAGCGAAAATTCCTTTCAAATAACATGCATACATACTTACGTGCATATACACATTCCAACATGCATGCAATAGCAGCAGCTACAGCTAAATTTTGTTCATTTATTGTTTTCTAATTATTTTCAATTTCTGTATAAACAAGTTTGGATATAAATTTCAAATCTTTATTGTTTTTATATTGGCACAAGGTGCTGGCTCATAACTTGGATCATATATGAGTCCTAAAAGATTCATATAAGAGTAAAAAAATTTTGGTTTTTGAAACTCATATTTCTTACCTACCTAGGACTCCCTTCGGACTCATATATTCTGAACGCTCAGAATATGTTTGCGGGGATAGAGTATGCTCATGTATGTGTGAAAGCAGCGCAGTTTTTTCGTGTACGTGTGAAAGCAGAAGAGATAAATTTGGCACGCGTGCCTATGAAATGGCCAGCCACCCTTGCTCTACAGCAACTGACGATAGTTGCCATTCGTAACACAATTTTTTTCCAGTTGCCTTGCTAACGGGCAACCGAAACGTGGTTGCGTTGCTATCCGTAATCGACCCATTAAAGCAATTCCCATTCGTACTGTCATTAGGTATTTAACTAGATAATGGAAATTGCTGCATCTTTTAGGCGCATCATTATTACATAGTTACATCCCAAACTAATAAAAGCGAGGTAAAAAAGCTTTTGACTGCTGTACTGCTGTAGGTATAGATGTCGGCTATAAATTCCGTGTGTAGCAGGTTCAAATGCCGGCACATGAGGTATTTAAATGATAGAAACAAATTTTTTAATATACAAGATTTATAATTTTCATATGAAATTTTAATATGTAAACGCTTGTCAATAGCATTTTCAATCTTGATAATTTATGACAGCAAGAGCTTTTGATTTCTGTGCTAGAATTCCAATTATTGATAAATAATAAAAATTTGACAAATTATAAATTTTTTGTTTTATCGGACTGTAAGTCTGTCTAACCAGGGTGCGGACAATAACCGGCTTTTAGCTTCAGGCTAAATGGCTAAGTAGTATATCAAGCAACATTGATGGGCCTTCCACAAGTACTGCTAAAAGTCTTATAAGCAACCTAGAAGTAATTTTAGATTCCTCCAGAGAAAGCGAAGGCTCGGATGCAGAATCTGGAGACAATAAAAAATGTGAAATGAAAACTTAAATTAAGGCCAAATAAAGAAAACCCACCTCATCTCGGTGAAAATCCTCTCTATTGGTGGACAACTAAACTAAAATACGACAAATTGACAAATCTGGCCCGCAAATATTTGAGCGCTCCACCCGCCAGCGTTCCAAGTAAGCAATTGTTCAGTGCAGCCGGCCTTGTATACGAGCCTCTAAGAAATCGTCTCATGGGAGAAAATACAGCAAAATTACTTTCTTTGAAATATAATATGCCTCTTTTGAACTTTGACTGCAAGACTAGAACACTGTATAGGTTAAGCACTCGTTCAATGTTCTAATAATTTACACAATTTTTTAATTTTATTCCTAGCATTCGCATTCACATTCGCTTTCCGAAAATTCGCATTCGCATTCGCGAATGTGATAAATATGACATTCGAAACATCCCTAATATACACATATAAAATTCATTGCAAGACATATTTTTTACATGATACAGACTATAGAGAAATGCTTCATTTTGTAAGCGCTAACTACATCGACTTAAAATCCTCGATGGTCTCGAATGTTTAAAAACCTTCATATGTGACAAATTGGATCAAATTGAAAGTAAAAAAAAGCTTTAGTAATTCTTGTTTAAATTTTAGTAACTCATTTTTTTCTTTTTAGAATGACAATCCACTCAAAATTCTGCAGTAATGTCTGTAAATTCTGTAGCAGAGCAAAAAGTAGCAACACAAATTCTTATTCGCCAAGAGTTATTGGAGCGCCAGTAGCCGAACCAATTCCACTCAAATCGGAACATGATCTGAAACCAATTGAGGAAGGAATCATTCGAGAAAACCGTGAAACTTATGTAAGTAAAATTTTTTCGCTGAATTTCGATTTTAAGGAAACAAATTTTAGTATACAGTTTTGTAGGCCATTGAATTTTAGAGTAATAAAGCGCAATTTGGAAGAAGCCGCTTACGTTATATAGCAGAAAATAACTAACCATTCAACGAGAAAAAATAAACAAAAAGTAGCGGCAATTATTAGCTTCTTTAAAGTTGCACTTTATTACTTTAAAATTCAAGCGGCTACAAAACCGCATTCTAAAGTTATGTTAAAATAATCCAATCAAAAATTTGCCGTTTTTCTTCTTCGGGTTTTATAAGAACTATTATTTTAATCTCACATTTTCTTACAAAGTTTTGCTATCGGCTTTTGTTTCACAGGTTTCCACAGTGAAGAGGATAACGCTATTGATGTGCTGAGTCAATACTTCTAAGTATTGTAAGTAAGTAAGTAAAAAGTATCCAATACTCTCGATACTCGTTGCCAAACATTTAGGTTTCGAATACAAGGGCACATAGGCCAAAAATATGGAAAAAACGGTTCAGGGGAGACTCGCCTATCAAAACCCGAATGTAGGAGCCAATATAGCTTTTAATACTGATTCAAATGAAAGATGTGTATATGTCAGTTCGAGGCCATAATGCAGAGAAACTCTAAAAGCATTTTTGTTCCAGCTGAATCGTACGATATCATTTTTGTAGGCCTGGGGCCAGATTCTGTAACCAGTTAGCGACAATTTTCGAATGGTATCGGTTTTGTTGACGTATGATATGATTTTTACGTCAACAAGTGCGATATCGATCCAAAACTTATCGCTAACTGGTTACAGAATCTTCCCCCTGAAAGGCTTCTTCATCCGTCAAAGCATTTTTCTTGAACCTTGGGTCGACTAAGGTTAAAACTGAAAAAATAATATTTCTCCGTTGCGATAAGTGCAAGGGTTTTAGCCGATACCATATAAATTAGTAATGAAAGCTTTTTCTAAACTTGAAATGTATATAAGGCGAAGGTTTTATGTAAAGAATCGGTATCAGGTACCGAAAAGGAAGTATTGGGTACCGAAAAGTTTTTTAAGTATTGGGTACCGACAATTCAGCACATCACTAGATAACGCTTTTAAGAATTTGAGAAACATTTTACAAGATGGAATTATACTTAACTGCAATATTTACGGGACCCATAGGGGCACTTTTGGGTAAAGCGAGTTTGCAGACTCTCTACATAATTACTTTTTGGAATAAAAAATTTGTATTTATTTGAAAATAGATTCCATTTCATGCCTGCCGAATATCACAAATACGGAGGAGGAGCTGCGTAAGGCAATTAAATTGCAAAAGAGACGACATTTTAAAGTTGTGTCCTCATCGAAATCTCTCCCAACCCAGAGACCATTTGGAATGTAAAAAAAGGAAAATTCAAAAAAATTTTTACAAAATTGTTAACTCTTTAATAAGGTTAAGGAAGATTATGAGCAGACAATTTAATAGCCCATAGCATGCTAGTTCAATAAAGTGCAAATTTAAAGTACCTAAGACTTACGGTTGATTTTTGAAAATTTGATTGTTAACCATCCTTCCATATAGAAAAGGAGTTCGAATATAACTACGTTTTATGGAAGCAAATGAGCAACACCTTCAACAAAAAAATGAAAAAATCAACGATTAGTTTTAGGTATTTCAGACTCGCATTTTATTGAACTAGAATTCAATGGGCAATAAAACTGCATACTAAAAATCTTTCTAAAAAAAGTGATCAAAAAGTTGCCAATTTTGACGAAAATTTGTTGGATTATCCTAATTTTTTTAAAAAGTTTGCAACTCTGATTTTTGTGGACTTTGTTGTATAATGAACTGTACTTTTAAAACAAATAAATAGAAATTTATTTACTTAGGCACAACGAATTTATATCGCGCGCAATCATTGTAGCGTAATTTATTTGGAACTTGAATTTTATTAATTTTATTTTATAAAAACTAATAAACAATTTATTTCCTTAGATTTACGGATTTATAACGCGAGAAATCGTTTTTATGTTTTTTGGCACGACAATATTTGTACGGGTTTTGTAAAAAAAGAACTAAATACACTGCCGGAACAAAGTATTGGCACAGCAAATTTTTTACAATACATGCAACTATTTTTATTCTAATATTTTTTCGCCAGCTTTGTATAAAAATATGGTTCATTCTACAACAAAAACATAAAAATATAATTTATAAACTTTGTGCAAAACTCGCGAAAATTCAGTAAAAACTGAGTATGCAGATTTTTGGCATTTTTTTCACGCAGTCTCTTCCATACAAAAATTTGTTTCGAAAATACCTTATATGGAAAAAATGCAAAACACCTTCAACAAAAAAAATATTAATGGGCTGCATACTCAAAAAAAATTCAAAAATATCTGATTAAGAAGTTTAAAATTTGCATGAAAATTTGCTGACCAGGGTATTGGATACCGAAACCTTTTTTAAGTATTGGGTACCGACAATTCAGCACATCACTAGACAGCAGTTTTATTTGCCGCTCTCAGTTGTCAACTCTGAATTCTGCTGCTATCGCCGCAATCTTGTATTCTATCATTCTTGATTACATACGTATGTAGAAGTAGTGGTCAAACTTGTGCGGTGAGAAGTGCGGTAGTAACTGCATTTTAATTACTTGCGCGTGGTCTGTGAGGCCATCTTCAGCATTGACGTAACTATTTTTTGATTTTTGAAGTGAAAACTTCTTTAGCGGCGGGAGGGATTTGAAACTGGATGAAACGAAAAACGTGACAACAACAGCAAAAATAATACGCATTTGTATATTAAGTATTTGCTTTTAAATGTGTAGTTATCTCTGCTCATTGAATTGAAGCGAACTATCGAAGCACGGTTACCACTGAAAAACTTTCTTTCCTACCAAGATAGGGTTCAAAAACCTACCAAAATGGCTTCTTTCCTACCATTTAAGAAAACGGCGTTTGACGGCAGTAAATATTATTTTTTTGCATGTTTTTATACTTAAAATAAGTTTTCCAGGTAAACAAAATGATCAGAATAATAGCTAGTATATACATAGCACACATACAAATTTGGTGCATGCTCTTAACCAGACCCACGTACCGACATGTAAAAAAAGTTTTTTGTTAGAAAAAGCGCCGCAGGCGAAAATTTGGAATAATAAATCGCGCGATTTTTTATTCCAAATTTTCACTCTATATTTAATTATTGTGTTTTTTTAATACGGATATAAAACAATATTTTGTACCTATATAGTAAAAATTTGGAATAAAAAACCGCGCGAATTTTTATTCCAAATATTTGCCTTATTTTTTTATTCACTGAAATTTTCAATATATATTAAAATATTGTATTATACCCGTATTAAAAAAAAAAAACAAAAAACAATAATTTAATATAGAATGAAAATTTGGAATAAAAAATCGCGCGATTTATTATACCAAATTTTCGCCTGCGGCGCTTTTTCTAACAAAAAACTTTTTTGTATATAGTAAAGAGGATTGAAAAGTCGGCGGATTAGGTATGCGGCGCTTTTCTATGTAAAACGACACTGGTGACCACGGTGACACTGGCGGCACTGTCGACACTGGTACACTGGTACCCTGGTGATACTGGTACACTGTTGGCACTGGTGACACTGGCGACGCTGGTGACACTGGCGACACTGGTACACTGGTAATACTGGCGACACTGGTGACACTGGTGGCACTGGTGAAACTGGTGACGCAGGCGGCACTGTCGACACTGGTGACACTGGCGACACTGGTGAAACTGGTGGCACTGGTACATTGGTACACGGGATTTTTTCAAAAAACATCTTTAAGAAACAATTTTTATTCATAAAAAACTCCATTTTTGGACGTATTTTCAAATCGTTCCAGCTCACGTAAATCTTAATATTTTTCCGAAATATTTTGGTGGACGTCTTAAAATATAATAGATTTTATAATTCAAATGGAAAAACAGTACCTATTTTTTTGTATGGGGAGTTATGCAGTCTAATGTACATAATAATGTGCAGTTGCGAATCAAAACCTTTATATAAATTTGAGCTGGGCGATGAAATTACATGTGAATTAAGTGCGTCTACGATTACGATTAATTTCATTACAGTTTCAAAATAGTATGAATTAGGATTAAAATAATCGTAAATCGTAGGAGTATTAGATTAAAATTATATTAAGAACAACTAAGAAAGTCTAATTTCGGGCGGAACTAAATACCCGGCGCAACTTTTAAATATATGTTTTTCACCTTTCAGAAAACTACCGCTACATGGTAGGCAGGGGTGGATTAGCCCTATTTTAAACATCTTCGATAGAACTTTCAGTTAAAAATAATGAGATAAACTTATATAGTCATATTTGGGCGATAACATGGAGTATCAATTTTGAACAAATTAGCGTTTTTAAATTTCGAAATATCGAACCTTCAATCATTTCTGAAATTTACCGTTATATGAAAAGTGACCGTAATTTTAGTCCGATTCAAAAAACACAAACCGAAAATCTACGCGCGCGATTACTGTCATATTAATTGATAAAAAACATCGAAAATTTGCGAAAAACTTTTATTCATCAAATCATTGCCTTCGGAAACTCCTAAAGGTGAAAAAAATTAAAAAGCTTTGCAATAAATTAAACAAGTTTTGTTTCGTTTGTGGTAAATTCGTTTTGAAATCAGACCAGCGTAAATTAGTCTGAAATAAAAATGCACTAGCATGCTATAAATGGTACTTTTTGCAATCTGAACCTGCACAAAATAAATACACTCCCGAATTCACATGTATTTCGTGCATTAGTGCGATGAATTTTCGGTGGACAAAAAAACGATTTTCGTTACCATTCGATTTACCAATGATTTGGACAAATCCCGGAAAACACGAAGCTGAAAATTGTTATGCATGAACCAACAATACATTTGGTTTCAATCGAAAAAGTAAGTAAATTTAAATAAAACCATGAAATTATGTATAGTTTGCCCTCACCTTAATCCCTGATTGTATGCAATAGGTAAAACTTTCTGTATGTTTGGAAGGAATGTCTGCAGCAGAAGCCCAAATAAAAAAAAAACGGTGCAGAACTTTTTTAGTTTTTGTCCGCCGACCAAACAAACTTAACATTTGTATATCGATGGCTGAGTGGAAGATCTCCCTATCTCGGCAGCCAGTTCGAAAACGCCCTATCTCAGAAAACTTTTCAACAACGCCCTACTTCAGAATTTGATTGATGAACGCACTATTTCAGAATTTTATTGTAAAACATATCTCAGAATTTTGTTGAAGAACGCCCTATCTCAAAATACATTGAAAATGTGCTGAGATAGGGCGTTTTTAAATCGGCAGCTGAGATAGGTCGACCTTCCACTCAGCCATCGAAATATGCATACATATGTACGTACATATACTCATAATTATTTACTTCAATAGATCGGCCTTGTGTCGTCTACAAAGGTGTACCGAGCGCTCATTTACCTGTTGCACATAGTGATGCATTACAAGTTCCACATCATCCATCCGAACTCGAAACTGTCTATGGCAACGCCATTACCACCCGATGATGTGTCTGATTACATTCCGACTGAAAACAATTTACCGTCTTTCATATCCCAAGAACACCTAAACAGCATGGTGCGTAAATTAAATCTCTCCCATAACAACGCAATGATTTTGGCATCAGAACTGAAAAGCGTGAATGTTTTAGCACCAGGAGTAAAAGTAACGGCCTACAAACATAGACAAGATCCGTTTATGCCATATTTCAAGTTATCGGAAGATGGCACTCAGGCTTATTGCATTGATGTTGCAGGTTTGATAAATAAAATGGGAATTACTGACTATAAACCCGAACAATGGCGTATCTTTATTGACGCATCAAAGCGAAGTTTGAAAGCAGTCTTGCTCTATCGCGATAGTAGGAAGAAACCCGTTCCTATCTTGTATGCGGTTGGAATAAAGGAATCATACGAAACAATGCAATTAATCTTAGATTGCATCAAGTACGAAGAGCACAGGTAGCGCGTGAACTGTGATTTTAAAGTTCTCTCACTACTATCAGGCATGCAAACGGGCTACACTAAATACTGTTGTTTGTTCTGTCATTGGGATGGTAGAGCCAAATGCAATCACTATACCAAATGTGATTAGCCAAAAAGAAAGGAACGATTGGTCAATTCAATATAGTTCACGAGCCCTTGATAGCGCTTAATAAAATCATGCTTCCCGATTTACATATCAAACTTGGTGTTGTTAAGAACTACATCAAACAGTTGGTTAGAGTCAACGAAATTGCATTTCTATATTTGAAAAACAATGCCTTTCCAAAACTTTCCGTTGAAAAAATACGTGAAGGTAGTTTTTTGATTGTATGTGAGTGAAAATCTTTTAAGTGGTTGTAAACCGAATAAAGTGATTTGTGCGAAAATTTCTTGACGGTCCAATTTTGGGTGACCCATTTGAGAGATTTTCGCGAATATAATTTATTATATCTCTCTTTTACTTTAAGAACCCTATAATTTTTATTTCAGGTGTGCTTAATGGGCGGACATCAGAAGATTAATGAAGGATCAAGGCTTCTTGGAAATTCCTGATGGCACAGCAGCCGTTGCATGGGATGCAGTTCGGGCTTTAATTAAACACGTTCTGTGTAAAAAATCGTTCCCCAGAATATGCCATTTTTATTGCGAACTTGATGGAATCTTTTGACGCCTTTGATGTGCACATGTCGCTTAAAAGCCACATGCTACACAGTCACTTTGACTTTTACGAGCTTTTAACAGAAACCGACGAGGTAGGAGAGAGATTTCACCAATCCATTGTGTGTTTTGAGGACCGATTCGCTGGAAAACGATTGAATTCAATGTTGGCGGCCTTTTGCTGGTCGATCGCAGGAGGCAAAGGATATTAAAAGAAACATTCGAGCAATAGAAACTAGCAAAATATGCCAAAACGGGATTGAAGAGACCCCAAATTTAGGTCCAAATAGTATATAAACTAATATTATAAAAAATTATTACGAAATAAAATATGAGTTATAACGCAAAACCACATATCTGAACAATCAGTCGTATGGGAGCTATATGTTATAGTGGACCGATTTCCTTGATTTTCAGAAATAGCTAAGGTAATATCAAAATACAGTCACGTGCAAAATTTTAGTAAAATAATCTTAAAACTGAGGTAATTATTAACAAATAACATAAAATTTAAGCAGATTTTCAAGCCCCGTTATCTCGAAAACTAGAGCCAGCCTGGAAAAACGGAGGACGCCATTGAATTTATAAGATCCTAGTTAAGTAAGATCAGTTATCAAAACCTTTGCCCAGAAAAAAATTCAAAACCTGAGCACAGTGTTTTAACCGACTTCCCCTAAATATCTCAAAATTTTGACGTGATACGGATTTTCTGAAAACGCCATCGTAATCTAGAGGCCAAAATTAAGTTTACGTGTTTGGCCGTTTAGCTGTGATATTTCAAAACCTTAAAATTTACCTACAGTGTAAGTAGATTTATGTCATAATGTTAGATAAGTAGTTATAGTTTCCAGTTTTCATACTAAAATCCTATGAAAATTCACTATTTTGCTACTATCTCCCTCACTACCAGCGTAATACTTTTCAGTTTTAAATCAGTCTGGATCTTGCTTTAGCAACCGAATTAATGTCTGTCAAATTAATTTTAGATTCATTAGAACTTAAACAACATCATATTAAATTTTGAGCTTTACTAAAATGAGTTGAAAAATTAATTTTTCAATAAAAAATGACGTCTGGCACAATGTTAGCAACAACGGACATGTCTGGCAATAATAAATCTACGTTTCTAAAAGCTTGTTAAAGCCAATGGAAAGGAAATTAGCCTTACAAAAATGATTTAAAAAATTAGCATTTTTAACTGTAAAGATACGATGCGCACTAGTCAATGCAACCATTACCGCCTGCCAGATGGTTCCCACGCTAACCGAGGGAGTGAGAGAGATGACATATCAAAAAACCAGCTGTTCTGAAATTCTCTCTCGAAAACGTTGCTACCTCTTAGACTATATCCTAAATCTCTTTCAGAGACACAGATTCAAATGTTTGGATTTTGTACAAAACCTATATTACTACTACCATCCGAAAAATAATCTGACAAATATTTCAGGTGATTTACCAAGTGCCCAGTAATGACATTTCACATTTCATTTGGCAATTCATCGTGTTCCTTTAAGGAGCTGCAAAACTATCGATGGTTGGACCATTCGATATTTTCGATAGTTTTGGGCATCTCCATTCGATAGTATCAATACTATCGGCAAGAGAGAAAATATGGGATCCTTACTAATTATATTGAATATGGTAATATTAGTAGAAAACAGAAGAGAAATGTTAGTTTTAAACACCATTTTGGTGTACTTTATTAAAAATAACAAATAAGTTATTTTGCGCAACAAAAACAACACGTTGCAAGTCTAAATTTTAAACAATTTACAAAAACGAGGAGAATTCGAGTTTTTCGAGTAATCAAAATTTCGAGTTTTTTAATTAGGTTTCTTAGAAAATTTTTGAGTATGCACTTTTGTAGTTTGAAGTAGGTAGGTATCACTGTTGATTTTTGGCAATTATTTGTATTTGAAGGTTTCCGATAGTATCGCGATAGTGGCTGCCATTCATCGATAGTGGTGTCAAATTGAAACTATCGATACTATCGATAATGCCATCGATAGTTTTGCAGCTCTAGTTCCTCGTAGAAAATTGTATATAACCCTTTGGCTACAGCGGCCAACAACACATACCGGTTAGAAAAAAACAAGCTGGCAAGCGCCAGCTCAACGCTCGTATGTAGGTATAGCACTCAGTATGGCAATCATACCAACTACGAGTACATATGTATGTATACTTGAAAATAGATAATTGCGTCTCGGTCAAACTGTTTATAGAGCTTGTTCTCTGTGTGAAACTCAAACCGACCGCCGTGCTTATTAATACCAAAACTAATTTCACGGAACCCCGTGACTTTTCTACGGAACCCTTGGGTTCCGCGGAACACACTTTAAGAAGCTGTGCTGTATACAATGGTGAAAAATTCTTAGTCAATGTTGCCGGATTATAAAAAGGCAATAACATGGCCAATAATGGATAATAATGGATTGGCGCTTACACATATGTTAGTGCTGACCGAGCTTCTTCTTCGATTTGTGGCGTGCGCCTTGCTATTGCACACAAAGGGGGGGACCTACAGTTTTACGCCGACTCCGAACGCCGATTGTATTTTTATGAGAAGCTGTTTTTCATGGCAGAAATACACTCGGAAGTTTGCCATTGCCTGCCAAGAGACGGCTTCTGTTAAGAAAAAAACCTTTTTTCTATATTTTTTAGCGATGTTGCTTTGACCAGGGCTTGAGCTCAGGCCCTGAAGGGTGGTGGTGCGCACTGCTAACTATGTACTACACCACAGCGGGCGCCGTTTACACATTATTATTCTAAAATTGAATGGGCTATAAAAAGTCTTCAAGTTTTGCTGAAAATTCGTTGAACTTTCCTTAATTTTGTTTAAAGTTGGAAACTTTGATTTAAGTATATATATTTTTTTATAGAATTAAACATATTTTTGTTAAAAATAACAAAAAAATTTGAACTTGTTAATGTTAAAAAAAGAATAGGTGCATGCAGATAGATATGTATATGTATGCAGGCAGATGTATGTTTATAACACACACGAGTTTTACATACTTTTGCTAACTTTTTTACCATGACACTATGGAAAACCAAAAACACTCCACTTATTGGCTCATTTCACTCCGCTCGAAAATTATAAAACGCCAACGCTGGTTCCACTTAATCACGTCTATCTTACAAACCAATTGAATTATACGAGATACAGCAAATGAAATAAAATAAAATTTTCCATAAATCCCTGATAGTTTCTGAGAAAGTAATTAATCATTCCAGATTTTTTGTTTTTTTGGTGAAAAAATGGTAAATATCGACTTGTGTGGAAGCCTGTTCCTTTAGAAACAAATTAAGCTACTACTGAAGAAAATCGATATATAAATAAGAAAGTAAGTATTGGTCGAATGAAAATGCGCAAGACTTTTTTGTATGAAATATGAGTGTTACTCATACGCCAGGTACACCTGTTTAGGTAGAGGTAATTAATTTCTCAGAAACTCTCAGGGCTGTCGAAAAGTGGTGTATATACGGTGTATGTAGAATTTTATTAGCTTTCACCTCCCGCATTTCGTATTGCGATTATTCAATTGGCTCATTAGATATACGTGATTAAGTGAAACCACTATTTTTCTAAGCTGAATAACGGTAAATTGCAAATATCTCAAAAAGTTATCCATAGAAAAACAAATTATCTAGATTTTCCAAATCACCGAGAAATTCTACATAGGAATTGGATAGTGGCATCTATAGAACATTTTTTCTGTAAAACCGTGTTATTATATTACATTATATATTACTTTTGATATGTTTTTCTTATTTATGGCCTTATTACAATAATATTCAACAATTTTTTTGAGCTTGAGGAAGTTTTTAATGAAAACTATTGTGGAAAAATAACCATAATTTATAAATGATAGAAGTTATAGCTGCTATTTCGTAGATCACCACATCTCCTCATCAGACTTCTTCAGTCGGACTCGATCCACGACCTCAGCTGACTGAGGCAGTGGTCTACACACTGTGCTAGGTTCGCCTTATTCACTGTTCTTGCTTTTCCCACTTTTTAAAACAAAAATCCCTTACTTAAAAATGCTTATACGTACGTTAACTAATTGCTAACAGGTGTCTCTTTCGAAATGCTTACGCTTCCGTCAGTGCCTTACTGTTTATTGAGCGTAATACACGTGTATTCTTTCAATAAAATAAGAAGTGGCAGAAAACCATCGAAATGATATAGGTATGTGAAGAAGTAAACATAAATTTATAGCAAGTGTTTTTTACTTACAAAAAGTGACAATGATAACAAATTAGCTAATATATTAGTGACTCTATTGGTAACAAACAACAATAAAAAACAATCGTACATGCTAGATAATTTAAGTGTTTTTTAAGCCCGTTGCCATATGGAACACAAGGTGTAATGTGAAATGTCCCTCATTTTATCCACTATCAAAGGGAGGGTATGGGATGGTGTAAAACAAAAACCCTTTACTTAAAAATGTTTATATATATGTACGTTAACTAAATGCTAGCCTAGGTTAATCAGGCCGGCGCTGAGCCGCACATAGACCGGTAGGTCTTTAGTGTTACCAGTTGGAGCTCGTTTTTATACGTTAAAGAATACATTATAAAGGGTGTCTACGCTTTTTCAGAATTTCAGTGGAAATTTCAGCTCTACTTTTGAAATGCACTCTAGTTTCTCGAAATGGTAGGCTCCCAAGCATTTTAATATTGTTTTAGACAGTGCAGAACATCGGAAAAAAGATGCTTCAACATTTCTCTGGTGTCCCGCTCACGACACTTCCTGCACCTGTCCAGGCTAATGATACCAATTTTTTGTGCAAGAGCAGCAACCAGGATATGCCCAGTAGGCAATCTGGTAATAACTCCATCTTTCTATGGCGCAGTGCTGCGAGATGCTGAAACTTCTCAATTGGCCCAAAGTATGAAGAGTTTCTTGCGGAATTCCACCACACCAAAGCGCCATATTGTTTTGAATATTGCTGTGTAGCACGAATGCATCAGGGAAGGTGACAGACATGCATAAAGGGCGCTACTGGCCTCCTTCACGCTTTCCTCAACATTGTGCTTTCACAGCTGCTTACTATCCGAGACTACTCCCAAAGACTTTGTGCGGTCTTTAGTTGACAGCCCGATACTAGCTAGCCTCGTAGGTTTCCACACTGGAACCTTATATCGTCATGTGACTACACCACTTACTCTTTCAATTCGACAAAAAAAGTCGTTGTGCTTGTGAAGCATGTAAAACTATACGACGAGTAGCCTGTGTAAAATGTGATGTGGGTTTATGTTTGAAAGGTTTTGCTTCTTTTCCTAACAAAATTTAACTCCTATATCCGCTTTGAACGTAGAATATGCATATATTACACTATGCGACAGTCAAAATCGGGATGGGATGAAACCAACGGGAAATGTTATATCGGTCAAAAACAAGTTATACGTGGCCCGGCGTTTCGCTGGGTCACGTCTAGGAATCGAGATATATCGATTTGAAGCTAGTAACTATCATATAGGGGAAATTGTCACCTTTGGTGGTCTTTTTCTTGACATAACTCAAACAAATTTAAAAAAATTAAAAATTACAATTCCTTTAATCTGTTCATATAACGTTTTTCTACATAATCAACAGTTTGGCCGGTAAAAATAAATGTATGAAGAAAAAAAATATTTTTTGCCTAAAATATTAAATTTTTTTATTTTTTAAATTCATAAAAAATCCAAAACGGAAAAAAGGCAAGTCGTATTACTTTCACGCAAAGTCACATAACCTTTAAGTAAAATGAGACATAGATCATGAAAATCGATGACAAGAATGTCAAAATGAGATACCTTCACTTAATTGTGAATAAAAACGAAACTCGTCCCTTTAACTCTCCAACTCTCCAACCGAACCACAGATCAATCATCATCTTCAGCATCCATTAACATCTCAACTTCTCTCGATAGCTAGCCTCCAACCATATTCTTTTTTCTCAACTCTTCATCTTTTCCCAACGATGATTATCTCTTCCTTCTTCAACAAACAGCTCGCTCAACTAGCACCCAACCTCCAAACTCTACAGTAGACTCTCTTAATGAAATACACAACCTCATTCGTAACAATAGCATGACCGATGACTCTCCTTAACCAACTCAAACATTCAACTATATTTATGTATTAATAAATATAGTCGATATGTTTTTTTCAATAATACTAACTTATGTAAGAGAAGACTTATCTTTTAGTCGGAGAATTACTTGTACTACTCTTGTAGTTAAGAGTTGTAATTCTCTTATTTTTCATTAATACATTTTCAATAAATCGTTAAATTATTGCAGTGGAATTTAAAAGGTTATTATAATAACTACGATAATTTACAAGTCTTACTAAAAGAACATGCACCTTCTATAGTAGCACTAAACGAAACACACTTGCCAAAATATAAAAACCCTTTACTCCCTAGTCGGTATAAAGGTTTCTTCCACAACTTAGACCAGAATACCTATGCAAAACAAAGCAATGCCATTCTTATAAAAGATAATATTTCACATACAAAAATAGATATAGTTTCTAACCTTTCAACCATTGCTGTCGAGATTAATCTGGGGTTTAAAATAACAATAGTTTCAATAAACATACCACCCGCGCAAAAATTCAAGTCCGAGGATCTCAACAAAATTTTAAAAGTTATCTCTACCCCAATATCTTTAGTCGGGGACTTCAACGCGTGGAGCACCATATGGGGCTCCGCATCTACGAATTCGAGAGGGAAAACAATAGAAGACGTAATTTTTGCTAATAATCTTTTTGTCCTCACTGATGGAAAGCCTACACACTTTTCCACGCACTTAACGTTTACAAACATTGATCTAACTGCTTATTCAGCCAGCTTAGCTCCCAGAATTTCCACCATAACCCTTTCTTCTAGCGATCACTTTCCCATCATCCACGAAATATATTCTCAACACTCAAACGAGAAATCACAGCATAGACCAAAATTCATAATTGAAAAAGCTAACTGGCCTCGATACAAAGATATTGCACTTGAGCTGCATACTGCTAAGCCGCACTCAGACCACGTTAACAAAGAGGTAGCAATAATAAAAAAAATAATACGGTCGGCAGCGCACATTGCCATACCACAGACGGCAAATCTGCGCCGCAGTAAGACAGTCCCTTGGTGAAATTCTAACCTGGCGTTTCTAAGGAAAAACAAACAAGATTTATGAAAACAATTTAAAAAATCACGTCTTCTCCCTGATCTGGTTGAATATAAAAAAGCCAATGCAATTTTCAGAGAACAACTAAAAGAAGATAAGTTAACAAGAAATAAGTCCTTTGTCCAATCCAAAAAAAATCTGGGCTAGCATAAAGTTACTGTCTGGTACTTACAAAAAACCATATATTAAATTTATTACCGTTAACAACAACGTGATATATGACCCAAAGGTTATTGTCGAACATTTCGCCGCAAACTGGTCAAACTATTCAAGCGACAATAGTTTCCATTCCCATTTTGTATCTAAAAAGCAAGACATAATCCTTAAAACATACGTTAACCAAACTCCCCCCTCGAGTGCAAGGAAAATAGAAACTCCTATCTTTTAAAACGAAGTAATGTCAGCTTCAAACACCTCTAAGGGCAAAACGCCGGGATTTTATGGAATTTCATATCAAATGATAAACAATCTACCCACAGAAATGATACATCGTCTCATACGTCTCTACAACAACATTTTTGATAGTGGAATATATCCCAAGTCTTGGAAATGCGCCAAAATCCATGCCAAACCAATCCATGACCGAAATTTCTGGCTACCGGCCTATATCCCTGCTGTCATGTCTTGGAAAAATTTTGGAAAATATTATTTCCAAGCGTCTTATGTGGTTTACTACTTTCCACAGTTTTGTCAGCCAGCACCAAGTAGCATTTAAGAGAGGTCAAGGGACAATAGACGCTCTGCTTTATTTCGATCACAGGGCATCAACAGCCATCTCTTCCAAAAATCATCTCACGTCGCTAAGTCTTGATATTGTCGTCATAGTCGACGAAAATTTGCCAAGGAATTGCTGGCCGAGAGGTAAGGTGATTCGTATTGTGACAGCCAAAGACGGACAGGTGCGCAGCGCGGAAGTGAAAACTACTTCAGGAATACTACACCGCCCAGCTTCCAAGATCGCAGTGTTAGACGTCGGCTCTTCTGGGAGTAAACTCGTCAAGCCGGACTCATTTACGGGCCAGGGGATATTGCCGCCGATAAGTAAAGCTGAGTAGTGTAGTTCCTATGTTATTATGTTACTTATGTATTAAATTAGCATTTCTGCTGTGCTTAAAAGTAATCTCTTTTCTGTTTTGTACTGTTATATATATGTATGTAAAAGAGAAGGTATAATGCATTTATTTAGATACACACACATCATGTACACTTTGATTTACATAGGAATACAGCCTAACGGTCCTCATCAAATTCAATATCACGTCATGTCGTAGAAAAAAGTTGAAGTTGTACAGCACAGCAGTAAAGACGCAGAAATACACAAAATTTTAAAAGTATAGCGCATTATTCGCATACTAGAAAAATTGTGTTTTATTAAAAACTGCAATCGCAAACAACAATTCTTTTAAAATTTTGTACTCGAAATACTTTTGCAACGTGAAGTCAAATATTTTACTATGACGAATAATTGCAAAAAGTGTAATGCCGTGGACGACGATAATATGGTCCAATGTGACACGTGTGATGGATGGTTCCATTTTACCTGTGTCGGAGTCGATAGCTGCATAGCTGAAGTAAGTTGGAGCTGTGACGCTTGTGAACACAGTGCATCGGCAAGACTTACAAGACCCATCTCTTCATCATCGCCTACGACCAATATTGGAGGAACAACAGTAGATCGTCGCGTACATTTTTCAGTGATCGAACCGACTGCATCAGTGATCGCAACTGCTAATCTACATGGTAACCAGATATTTATCGAAGCGCATGCAAGGACACCTGGGCAGACTACTCAATGTGTACGAAGACCAATTCCGGTCGTACAGAGTACTTCAACGGTTTCGCAAACTTTTCCCGGTACAGCAGCGTTCACCAATCCAATGAATTTCGTATCATTACCAATCTCCGAGAATCCGAAGACGCCAAGCGTAATAAATACGCATCACAATGTATATGCGCTGGGAGGCGTTGAGTCAATGCTAAATGCAACTGGCCAAAATCATAGTTCACCAGTAAGTCAACGAAATCTGCAGCTTGAGCGACTAGAGGAGGTGTTCAAGATCCAGCAACAGTACCTGGAAAATAAATATAAAATTTTATCGCAATCTTCGGAATCTATCTCGTCGAACACCTTTAGTTTACTCAACAATGGGCCAACAGCTACGCAACTAGCAGCAAGGCAATCTATACCCAAACAACTGCCTATGTTCAGCGGCGATCCTGAGGAGTGGCCGCTATTTATCAGCACATTTGAAAATAGCACTGCAGTAGCTGGATACTCAGACGCGGAGAACCTCATTCGTTTGCAAGCTTGTCTCAAAGGTAAGGCTCGTGACATAGTGAAAAATAAATTATTTTTGCCATCTATGGTTGCCGACATAATCCAAACGCTAAAGATGTGTTTCGGTAGACCTGAGCAGATTCTTGAACGTGCAATGAATAGGGCTCGCGCAATGCCTCCTATTAAAGATAAATTAGAATCACTGATAGATTTCGCCTTATGCGTGAAGAATATTTGTACAACTATGGAAGGATGTCAGATGTATGCACATTTACACAACCCACTTCTCGTCAAAGAATTAGTCGACAAACTTCCGAATAATCAAAAACTCAACTGGGCGATGACTCCTAAAGACAATGCAATCCCTGCTGTTAAATTATTCAGCGACTGGCTTTACAAACTTGCTGAAGCTGCTAGCATGGTCGTATCTTTTACGCCAACCAGAGGTAGTTCAGTAATGAACACTCACACCGTTGCGTCGCAGGACGAAGTACACCAGGTTGATAGAACCCTTTTCAAGAACAAATTGTGTTGCTGTTGCAAAGGTTCCGATCATAATGTATCGCAATGTAGCGTTTTTAAAAATCTCCCATTAAATCGTCGGTGGGACACTGTAAAATCAAACAGTCTTTGCCGACAGTGCCTGGGTACACATAAGCGCAGGTGTTTTGTGGAAAAGGTGTGCGGTATAGACGGCTGTACTATAAAGCACCACAAGTTACTTCATAAGACAAACGTCTCGTTAATCTCGAACCGACAAGCTACGAAGTCTGATATGCTCCCGCAATCGGACGCCCAAGTAAACACCCATAGCCACAGCGCTGTCGGGAAGCAACCATATTTTAGGATCGTCCCAATTTTTATACATGCAAACGGGAAAATGGTAAAAGTTTTCGCCTTTTTAGATGAAGGTTCAGCAGTAACATTAATCGATAAGAATTTATTTGATGAACTTGGCCTTAAAGGTACACATGATCCTATATGTCTACGGTGGACTGGTAACACGACACGCTCCGAAAATGAATCAGTGCGAGCAACAATCAAGATCTCGAATGCTACCAATAGGCGTACATATAAATTGAATGGTGTGCATACTGTCAACGCCCTCGACTTACCTGAGCAGTCGATCGATGCTGAAACAATAGCTAAAAAATATCCGCACTTGAACGGTTTGCCAATCGAATCTTATAATAAAGTGAAACCATCGTTACTCATTGGCGCTGACAACTGGAAATTAGCTGTTCCTTTAAAAGTAAAAGAGGGAGCGTGGATGCAGCCAATCGCTTCGAAAACGCGCCTAGGCTGGACAGTTCAAGGCGGTCAGAACGATCACATTTTTGACTTCCGACTCAACGTTCACTATTGTGACTGCCAGAAGGGCTACCTAGAATTACATGAGAGAGTAAAGGAGTTCTTCAGATTGGAGTCACCGGACGCATCAAATTTGTTATCTGCAGAAGATCAAACGGCCGTAGACTTAATGAATGCCACATGTCGCAAGGTTGATGGTTTTTACGAGATTGGTTTGCCATGGCGAGATCCAAATGTATCTTTACCAGACAGTTACTCAAACGCGCTTAACCGAGCCATATGTCTCAAGAGGAAGTGTGCTCGAGATCCAAATTTGAGAGCAGAAATTCAGCAGCAAATTAACAATCTAGTATCAAAAGGTTATGCTGAAAAACTAAGCACACCTGAACTTCACATAGAAAGGGAAAAAGTATGGTATCTTCCCATATTCGTAGTAACGAACCCAAATAAACCGGGAAAGGAACGTTTAGTTTGGGACGCTGCAGCGAAGGCCGAAGGGGTATCGCTAAACGACTTCCTGCTTACTGGTCCAGATATGCTCAATTCACTGTTCGAGATATTGTTGGCGTTTAGAGTAGGTAAAGTAGCCATATGCGGTGACATCTCCGAGATGTTTCACCGTATCAAAGTCAGAGAAAGCGACCGACATGCTCAGCGATTTTTATGGTGGGACAACGATGAAGAATCAAAACAACCGAACATTTACGTCATGCGAGCATTGACGTTCGGAACGAGCTGCGCTCCTTACATTGCGCATTTTGTGCGCGATAAAAATGCGAGCTGTTTTGAAGAAGATTTTCCACGAGCGGTAGAAGCGATCCAAAAACATCACTATGTGGATGATTTTATAGATAGTGAAAACAACGAGCAAGCAGCTTTAGAATTAACTCTGCAAGTTAAGCAAATTCATGCATCTGCCGGTTTTAACATACATAGCTGGACCTCCAACTCCAAGTTCGTCCTCGAACAACTACGTGGAGATGCGGCAGAAATTCAAGGCCCGAAAGAGTGGGGATATGCGGCAAAAATATTAGGTATGTTTTGGGATTCAGCTAACGATTCGTTTAGATATATTTGCAGATTTATGCGATTACGCCGAGATGTCGTAAACAACTCGATCGTACCGACAAAAAGAGAGATACTTCAAGTACTCATGTCAATTTTTGACCCGCTCGGACTTATAAGTTGCTTCACTATAGGGCTTAAAATCCTTCTCCAAGATATTTGGCGATCTGATATTGGATGGGATGAACCCCTAAGCATAGATTTATATGAAAAATGGTGCCATTGGAAGTCAAATATTGAAGTTATAAAGACAGCGAAAATTCCTCGCTGCTATTCAGAGTTTTTACAACATGCGAAGGAGGTTCAACTTCACATGTTTGTGGATGCTGGCGAAAACGCATATTCAGCTGTGTGCTATTTGCGTGTTGAGCATACTAATGGCATCTCCGTTGCACTCGTTGCCGCGAAATCAAAGGTCTCGCCTCTAAAGCCATTGTCTATACCTAGACTAGAGCTTCAGGCGGCGCTCGTAGGAGTAAGACTAGCAGGTGCAGTACTTAATGTTCAACGCATACCCATAACAAAACACTATTTTTGGACGGACTCGAAGACGGTTCTAAGGTGGTTGCGAATGGACCCGAAGAACTTCAAACCGTATGTTATGCATCGAGTCGGAGAAATTTTAGAGTCCACAAACGTATCCCAATGGGATTGGGTACCTTCGAAAGAGAACCCGGCCGACTTAGCCACGAAAAGTTCAGTTCAGCTTAACTACAAGATGTGGTTCTCTGGTCCACAGTTTTTACTATCTCAATCGAATGAGTGGCCTCATTGCGAAGAGTTCAAAGGCGACGAAATCGACCAAGTCGAACTAAAACGTTACGTGCTGCAAATAGACAGGGTAATTCAAAAAAGTTTATCGCTGGACACAGAATATTTCTCGGATTGGAAACGCTTATATAGAGCAGTTGCGACGTTCTTGCTGTATATGAATAAACTGCTTGCAGCGACTAAAACGCAAAAGTTTAATAAAGCCATCGATTTTCAAATGACTCAAATAATCATAATAAAATATGCTCAGGACAGCGTATATCGCGAAGAAATAAACCTCTTGAGTCTCGGTAAAGCTCCGCGCAAGCATAGCCTGGCTCTTTGAATGTATATTTAGACAAGAGCGGAGTAATTAAGAGCAAAAGCCGCGCAGAGCACCTTAACAGTCGTGCGGACGTTATTGTGCTACCAAATTCACACCATGTTACATTTTTAATTGTTCGCTCGATACATGAAAAATTCCATCACCACATGCACGAAGCTATCATTAATACAGTACGCGCACAATATTACATACCTCGACTACGAGTCTTGTACAGAAAGGTCCGCAAATCTTGTCAGCAGTGTAAAAATTACACCGCTAAACCAAATGCGCCACAAATGGCGGTATTGCCAAGTGCGAGGCTTGCAGCCTTCGAAAGGCCTTTTACTTTCGTCGGAATCGATTTCTTTGGTCCACTCTTGGTGAACGTTGGGAGAAGGCGGGAAAAACGGTGGGTTGTTTTATTCACCTGTCTAACACTGCGCGCTATTCATATGGAAATTGCGCACAGCCTGGATACAAGTTCTTGCGTTATGTCGATCAGAAATTTTGTAGCTCGCCGTGGCTACCCACGACAAATCTTCACCGATGCGCGGAGATGAAAGAGGTAGATTTTTCACTACTTATGTCAACATTCGACCAGATCAGCTGGAAGTTCATTCCACCAGCAGCGCCTCATATGGGAGGGGCTTGGGAACGGCTCGTGCGGTCTGTCAAATCTGTTTTGTACAATATTATGCCGTATGCAAACTTCAACGACGAAAGCCTCAAAAGTAGCTTATGCGAAGTAGAATACATCATAAATGCACGCCCCTTAACTTTCGTTTCACTCGCATCAGACGACGACGATGCTATTACGCCAAATCACCTTCTGCTGGGTTCGCCGGATGGCTTCAAACCCGTGTGTACCGACGAATTAGACCTAAGAAAACGTTGGTACCAGACCCAAAAGTTCGCTGACATATTCTGGCACAGATGGGTTAAGGAGTACGTACCCATCATCTCTAGACGTAGCAAATGGTTTAATAAGGTACCGCCGATACGTGTTGGAGATATTGTCGTCATAGTCGACGAAAATTTGCCAAGGAATTGCTGACCGAGAGGTAAGGTGATTCGTATTGTGACAGCCAAAGACGGACAGGTGCGCAGCGCGGAAGTGAAAACTACTTCAGGAATACTACACCGCCCAGCTACCAAGATCGCAGTGTTAGACGTCGGCTCTTCTGGGAGTAAACTCGTCAAGCCGGACTCATTTACGGGCCAGGGGATATTGCCGCCGATAAGTAAAGCTGAGTAGTGTAGTTCCTATGTTATTATGTTACTTATGTATTAAATTAGCATTTCTGCTGTGCTTAAAAGAAATCTCTTTTCTGTTTTGTACTGTTATATATATGTAAGTTACGGACGTTAGGTCCGTATAAGTCAAAAAAATAATTTAGTTGGGCCAACGCGCCCAACAGTTCTAACTACGAGTTACAAATTTACAACACAAATTTTGGAATCAAACACAGTTTATTCTATTTACACAATTACAATTAGAATTCTTAATCTAAACCGTAGCGTTACCGTCCCGAACTCGACTGCCCGCTTTGTGTCCGCTGCTTCCCTTTATAGCCAATGTCCAGCAGCAGCGTACCTGTTGCATAATTGTTGTCTGTGAATAAGTTCGTCCGTTAGTTCCCACACTTGCATTATGGGTTGATGCTATTTCACAAGTATGCGAAATAGTATTATGCTGACGATGCGTCTGGAGTAATGCAGTAGCATACGTATTAATCGCTGGTACTAGTCATGGCCTTGACTTTGGGTGTTAGGTTGCCGTGCGCCGTGAGAATGTAATTGTGCTGACTTAGCGGCACGTGTAGTGGGCAACAGTGGGAGCGCCGCAGCGAGTTAACTCTGGGGAGTGTTAACTTGTATGTAAAAGAGAAGGTATAATGCATGTATTTAGATACACACACATCATGTACACTTTGATTTACATAGGAATACAGCCTAACGGTCCTCATCAAATTCAATATCACGTCATGTCGTAGAAAAAAGTTGAAGTTGTACAGCACAGCAGTAAAGACGCAGAAATACACAAAATTTTAAAAGTATAGCGCATTATTCGCATACTAGAAAAATTGTGTTTTATTAAAAACTGCAATCGCAAACAACACTTGACTTCCAAAAAGCATTTGACCGAATCGGAGCCTACATTGTGTTAAAGCAACTTGAAGATTGGAAGGTAGGCCCAAAAATTTATAACTTTACCAAAAGCTTTCTAACAAACCGGAAATTCAGCGTTTCCATTAACAATGCGTTGTCCAATATACATATCCTACACAACGGGATACCACAGGGGTCCCCCTTATCTGTAACTCTCTTTACCATAGCCTTTAATAACATTAGTACTATTATTTCAAAATATAATCATATGGAACACATAATTTACGCTGACGACGTACTAATTTTTTCTATTGAAAAAGATATTACAACTATTCATAATATCTTCATGAACATCTTGTCTGATATCACCGAGTGGAGTAAATCTTTAGGTGCATGTATAGCATATGAGAAATGTAAATTATTTCATATAAGGAAAAAAAACAAAATGTAGAAATGTAAATAACTTAAACTTTAATAATACTGAAATAAAAGCTACCAGGTGCCTTAAAATTTTAGGAGTTATATTTGACTCTAAACTTACATTTAAAGATCACTGTCTGCATGTAAAAAATAGTATTTCAAAGAGGCTTAGTATAATAAATTATCTCTTGACAAAGAAATCTTTTGTTCACATTAAGACTTGTATCGATATTGTAATAGCACTCATTTTACCCAAAATCGACTACGGAATCACAATCTATGGAAACTGCGCCAAAGAAAATCTTCGTTTGATTAAACCACCATATCATTCAGCTGCCCGCAGAAGTATCCGAGCACTTAGAACTTCTCCAATTAAAATGATACTCACTGAAGCTGGTCTTCCGACGGTAGAAGAGCGTATTAAAACCTGCACCCTTAAACTTACACCAAAACTGTTTCTGAGCAATAACAAAATATTACATAAAATAACGCAGAAAGTGTCAAAATGGAAACGAGTCCCAAAACGGAAATCTGCAATTTATCGTTGCATACAAGAATCAAAAGCGATTGGGGTTAATCTGTCACCCTCTTTCCACATGCCTGAAAAGTTCCCACCATGGCTCTTCAAAAGTTCTTCTTTAATACTTAATCTACAAAATTACAGCAAAGAAAGCACTAATCCGAATACATTCTACCAATTATACAGAAACGCTATTGATCCCTACATATCAACGGGATGGAAATGTATCTTTACTGACGGCTCTAAAACTCAGTCCGCTACCGCTTTTGCGGTTGTTGACAGCAATGGTAATACGATTAAGGCCGGTATACTTGCCCACTTCTGTTCAGTCTTTACGGCAGAAGCGGTAGCAATTCTTAGCGCTATTGAGTACGCCACGAAAACGCAAGGGAAATTTATTATCCTCACAGACAGTCTGTCAACAATATCTGCAACGCAAAATATTTGTAACAACAACCATTTGATAACTGCTATAAGGGACAAGTTAATAAATAACATTAACAAGGTCAAAATTATGTGGATACCCGCACATGTGGGGCTAACTGGAAATGAAAATGCAGACAAAGGAGCAAAACTAGCTGCGAGCCAACCGTTAATAACTTTTCCATACACCAGTAAATAGGATATTTTTTCAAAAATTATTTCGTATACAAGCTCCGAGGATAGTTGGAAAAATATTTCACATCACTATACAAAAATAAACCCAAAAGGGATAAAACCAGAATATCCAGTCTCCTGCAACCCCTGTGAGATCACTAACTTCGTAAGACTTCGTATTGGTCATACGCAAATTACACACGAGTACCTATTAAACAAAAAGCCCTAGACCCACTTGTAATTTTTGTCAAAACCAGGCTTTAACTGTGGAACATATATTGATTAACTGCCCAACCATCGCTTTTCATCGGAAAAAGATTTTCAACACTTCCAACCCTTTCTGCTCTCTTATATCTCCATCCACTGAAAATATCAAACACATTAACGACTTCCTCAAACAAATTGGATTGCTCAATAGAATATAGTAACTACTTATAGGCAATTGTAACGTTATTTAACTCACTTCATTGTATTTCATAAGTATCTACAAGTAAAAATTATTATATTATTATTGTTTTTACTATTAATAAATAAATAAATAAATGTTTTTATTATTTTATATTTTTAACCGACTTCCAAAAAAGGAGGAGGTTATCAGTTCGTCGGACCACGTTAACCGATTCTTCTTATTGCATCGGAAGGTAGTGGTCCCATACTAATCTGGTTGAGATCCGATCAGTGGATCATGAGATATATATATATATATATATATTTTTTATATGGGAGTTGAAGTCGGTTTTTTTTGGTAAAAATTACTTGTAACCAAATACTGTCTCCTAACAATCCATCTGGAATACGCCCGTAATGCCAAATGGTAACAGCCGATATCGGAGGAACTATACTACTCCCAAAGTTTTAGTCACATGTTTTCCTTTACTTTAATGCTACTTTTACCCTGTATATAGAAGAAAGCAAAAAAATCGACAAAAAATTTAATCAGGGACAATTCGGGTTAAAAAACATTTTAACTATCCAACATGCACGATTGTTTTTTATTGTTACTTGTTACCAATAGCGTCACGAATGTATTAGCTAACTTCTTATCACTATCACGTTTTATTAACAAGTAAAGATGTATAATTTCGGTTGAAACCGAACATTATTACCCGGCGCCAGGGGCGCACCCAGGAATATATTTTAGGGGGGGTTTTATATTTCTGAAGATATATCACCGGAATATACTGAAAATTCGCTTCAGATAATACGCTCTTTAAAATACATTTATGCAAGTTTTATGTACAGTATGTAATAAATAAATAAACGTTTTAAAATTCATAAACTGCACTTTATTTACATAAGATTAACAGAACTTAAACATTTATAACCGGCTTCAAAAAAGGGGAGGTTATCAATTCGTCGGAATACATAATTTTGCACCACGTGATCCGATTTCAATAATTCTTTTTTTAATGGAAAGATGGTACCTCAAGGGTCGTCCCGTAATTTGGTTTGGATCCGATGATTGGATCATGAAGAAATTAACGGTACTCCTAAATTTGTATATGAGAATTGAAGTCGGTTGTGTTCTTTCCTTAGAAACTACTTGTTTAATAAAAAGTTCTATAAACTCAAGATGCGCTCAACTTTCAAAAGTACATAAAAACAATTTTAAAAAGGAGTCAGTAAAACTAAATTTATTGATTCCATGAAATTTTTACACTTTTATGTTAATTTTTTCGATTTCTGAGGCTCTATTCTATAACTGTGAGAAAATGTAGTGTACACCGAGTGCAAAACTCACAACCAAAAACTCACCGACTAAAATTCAGTGAGTTTTTCGGAAGAGAAGTGTACACAATTTTGACAGTTAAAACTCATTCCCACACATGCTGAATCGCAAAATGAGGCAGTGTACGCAATTTTGACAGCTAAAACTCATTCTCACCCTTCCTGAATCGCAAAATGAAGAGTGCACACAATTTTCAGAGTACACTTGAAAACTCACAGTTACAGAATAGAGCCCCTGGTTTCTGGTTTTCGATAGAGATGGTGATTTTTCACGATTGCCATATTTTTTTAATATTTCGAATACCGAAAAAATTAACTGAGCTCTCAAGAAAAACGAAAAATTCATATAAAACGACCGACAAGAAATGGAAAAGAAATTTTCTTCTACCAAAATTTCTTAAACCAGTTTGCAGCTCTCAAGAAAAAAATGTTCGCAAATTTATTTTCTCATGAAAATTTACAGCAAAAGCAAAGCGTTTTTTTCAAGCAAAAGAAATTATAATAAATATTTCTTATGATTTCCTTGAGAGCTGGATTCTTAGCTTTAAGATACAGTTTGTATATGAGGTTATTAGCTTTAGGGGGGGTTTGAACCCCAAAACCCACCCCTTGTGTGCGCTAATGCCCGGCGCACATATTAAATATCGTTTTTTAATTTTTCAGTTAACTGCATGATAAGCAATGGTATTTTTGCTGCTGTATAACAGTTCCGATAATATGCTATGATTAATTGAAACAATTGGACCAATTTTGGTGGAAATCGGTAAGGCGGTCATCGATATACACCTATGTAGTCATAAGTGGGGGTGTCACGCCCATTTAACAAAAATATATAATATTGTGTCTTGTTAAGCGATTGTTGTAAGTTGGCGTCTTTAGTTATTAAAAAATCGCAGTTTTCGTATGTCTGAAATTCTCCGATATATCGTAAGTGGCAGTAATTTTAGTTTTTTTATTTTATTTAGTTTTAGTATTTCTATAAACTACCGTTATATGGGAGGTGGGCGTGGTTCTTGTATGATTTCAAAAACAACCGTTATGCGAACAAAGTTATAATACCCTTGTGCACAAGTGCGGTCGGGTATAAAAACCCCTTCGTATAAATTTATGCTTAATTCTTCATACATGTATGTCACTTCGATGGGTTTCTGCCACTTCTTATTTTATTTAAAGAACACAGGTGTATTACACCTAATGGACACCAAGGCACTGACAGAAGCGTAAGCGTTTCTAAAGAGACATCTTTTAGCAATTAGTAAATGTACATATTTAGGTATAAGTATTTTTAAGAAAGTGGTTTTTGTTTTACACTCTCTCATACATGATGTGTTTTACGTTGCCATATGGCAACACGGGGCGTAATGTGAACTGTCCCCCTTTTGATTTACTATCAAAATATATCAGGTATGGGAGGGTGTAAAACCAAAACCGCTTACATAAAAATTCTTATATTTACGTTAACTTATTGCTAGGTTCAGTTAAGCTAATCTGACCGGCGTTGAGCCGCACATAAACAGGTTGGTCCTTAGTGTTGCCAGTTGCTTCTTTTACGCGCTAAAGTAGACATCATAAAGAATATCAACGCTTTTTGCGAATTTCTATAGAAATTTCAGGTCTACTATTGAAATGTCCTCTAACTTCTCGAACTGGTAAGCTCCCAAGCATTTTAAACGTGCTTTTTACAGTGCCGACCAACGGCAGAGAAGATGCCTCAACGTTTCCCTAGTCTCCCGCTCCCTTCCTGCACCTGTCCACGCTAGTGATACCCATTTTTTGTGCATGAGCAGCTACCAGGATATGCCCCGTCAGCAATCCGGTAATAACTCTGCAATCTTTCTTTGGCACAGTGCCGCGAGGCGCTGAACCTTCTCCATTGGACTGAGGTATGTTGACGTTTTGCGGCATTCTACCACACCAAAGCGTCTTAAAGCAGTATTGGTCTAACTATTTCTGTGTAGCACCAATGCATCAGGGTAGGTGACAACCGCCAAGGGACTCCCAGCATTCTTTTACATGCATAAAGGGCATTACTGGCCTTAACCTGCTTTTCCTCAACATTGCGCTTCAACATCAGCTTACAATCCAATACATTGTGTGGTCTTTAGTTGACAGCTCGATGCCATCTACCCTTGGGGGTATCTACACTGGACCTTATATCTTCTTAGGACTTCACCATTTACCCATTAAAATTAACAAAAACATCCGTTGTGCTGGTGAAGGTTGTAAAACTATAGACGAGTAGCCTGTGTAAAATGTGATGCGGGTTTATGTTGCTTTTTTTTGGTCGGCGAAAATCTTCCGGCTGACCGGAAATGGGTAGTACAGGTTCTGTACGATGTCAGCCTTACCTCGGCATACGGACCTCTGTGTGGGCGGACCTCTATTGTCCGACATTCGTGGAACCAAAAATTATTAGTTAAATTATTTTAAGCAACAAAAAATTAACTAAGGAAGACGAGCCTCCAAAAAACCGACAGGTGTGGCTCCGATTAATGCTGCAGCCTCGGGCAGGGCATTGATGAGACCGGTCGTGACAGGTGTTAGAGGGACCTAAGCGCAAGGGCTGGTCCTAGTGCGAGTACCATAGGAGGCAGGGGGAGTGGAGGCCTGGACGAACCGGTCTCCAACCGGTTCACGGCTGTTGCTGCGGCGTCCGTTCCGCGTAAAGAAATCAAGCCCCAAAGTACACATACCTTAACCCAAGGGCGGGGTGCGGTACCTGCTTCACGGTTAAACCGGCGGGATGCTGCTGATATACCAAGTAGCTCAATGAAGGGACGTAGTGGAGGGAGGCGGTAAGGTAATGGCCATCATCGACAAAGGGGAGGAGGAAATGACTATTCCCAAAGAGAAGTGGAGGTGGGTGGAGGAAGCGATTGCCGACATCTACCTCTAAGATCTAGAGGAAAACCCTGGACCTCCTCCTCTCTACCATGTTTCCGGATCTGGTATCTGGTAATTTTAGAGGTGAGTCTTTACTTGACTTCATTATAGGAAATCAACTTAGGGTCTTGAATTTCGGCTCAGAGCCGACCTTTATAACAAAGAGTAGAGAGGAAGTTTTGAATATAACCCTGAATTCAGACAATTTTCCCCAGAAAATCAAGAGATGGAGAGTACTTAATGGAAAGTTTTATTTTGACCTTCGATATATATAATTCGAAATAGATCTTAAGGCGCCCCAAGTAAGGGAGTTCAGAAATGTAGGAAATACCGACTGGGGGGTTTACAACAATAAGCTAAGGACTTTACTACCAAAGATACTTCACTGAGACCCCGCCACGCAGGTGGAACTGGATGGGTTGGTTAATCAGATCACTAAAGCCATGAATAGTTATTTTTCAGCCCGGACATCCGGCTCCTGTTCGATACAGGGGAAAAACCAAACCACCTCGGTGGTCAAAATAATTGTCTTCGTTGCGTGAATTCAATAGGAAAATGTTCAATAAGGCCAAAGCCACTAGAGCAAGCCTGTAAGGCTAATCTGAAAATATACAAAAAAGGAGTTAGAACTGCGAAACGAAAATCCTGGCAAAGTTACTGCAAGGGAATTGAGGAAACCACGGAAGCCGCAGAAGTTTTAGCTATAAAGGAGGTGGCAGTGTATCTGTTGAGTTATGAATTACGAATAGGATCACGCATCTGTACAATCCTTTAGGAGTATCGATTAGTCCGTTTGGTACACATTACTTGTTATTGTAACACACACACCTCTAAGAAAATTAAAGAAAATTATTCTCTCTGATAAACAGCTTTGAAGGAAAAACACGTGTTTCAATTTATTCGGTCTTTTAAGTTGCTGTATCCAGATTCTCTTCACATTGCAGTAAAGAAGCGAGCCGGCATTTCATCATCAACGTATTCACCTGGTTGCCAACCAGGAAAGTGGTCCTTCGAGCCGGATCCTCTTTATTTGCGAAACATAAGAAATTTCAATACCGACTCCATTTCGAGGGTGTCGTCATTAACCTCAAATCTCGTGCCATGCTGCATTACATCGATCACACTGCGTTTATGGATAGTGTTGAATACACACAGTGCCAAAGGAATACGAACATTTCATTGCAAATCTTACCGTCCCACTCAAACCGTTCAAGAGGAGCCATTAATGAAAATATAACTTATTAAACAAAACAAGCTTTCATCGCATAACGCCCAGGCAGCAACATAAATCAGTTGAGAAAATTCACGTATTCTAGAGGTAAGTGGTTCTAAACATATTCTATTGGCAAGAATTTTCATTAGGATGTCTGAAGACGATTCAGTGGCTGATAAATCAGTCAACATTAGTGAACAAGAGCAATTAGTGGCTGAGCAACTTGACTTACTGGAACGATTGCGTCGAGAACGCCCAATCTTCGACCGAGATGGTCCGAGCCGACGTTCTAGGGGGCAATTTATGACTCGCCTTAATCGAATCGCCCAAGTCCTGCAGACATATAATACAAACCATCGCACTTTGGTTCGCTTGAGGTTATCTCGCGAGGATGACTATTTCTAAAATGATATTTTTGGGGCTTTTCAATCTGAGCATGCAGATACCATCGATCATATCGAAACTGTATTTGATCGACTATTCCCCGACCGTCATGCAACAACAACCACTCACTCGACTTGCACTCCACCTTCTTCAACAGCCAAAACCACGAACACAACCATACGAGAGTTTCACACAGATTCCTCATTTAGGCCTCCTGAATTAAAAATCGAAAAATTAGATTGTGAGCCTACAGAATGGCCAGCATTTTATGCATCATTCCAGACAACTCACACGAATTCGAAACCTTCAAAACATCAGAAATTCGTGTATCTCAAGTCATTTTTAACTCCAAACGTAACCTCATCCATTGCCCATTTAGATGTTACAGATAACACCTAAGACGAATCCTTGGAAGACCTTAAAGATCGCTATAGCAATGTGCAAGTTTTATTCACTGCGTTCATGAAGAAATTTATGAACTTGCCAATGCATTCCCAATGGGAATCTGCTGTTGAATTGAAGTCGTTGCACGACTCTGTGCGCGCATGTGTGGTTCAGCTGAAAAATCTGAAGTTCTATACCGACGAAAACTCAGAATTTTTCGCATTTCATTTACTTGAAAAACTTTCACCAGCTACGCGTCTCGATTTCGAAAGGCATCGTAAAGAACCGAAGAAAGTTGCAAAACTTCAACCCTTGCTGGATTTTATTAAATCGACTTTTCTCATTGCTGATGCTGCCGCACACACAACCCACAATATTGATTCAAAGTTGTCACATTCAAAGTCAAACAAATCATTTGCTAAGTTACAAGATCGAAAGGATATTCGAAATATGCATGTCTCCAAAAAATCAATAGTTTGTCCAATTGAAACCTGTAGGGGCCCTCACGTTCCCCGTAAATGTCAACAATTTTTACAATGGTCACCGATTGAGCGTAGAGACTTTATAACTCATCAGAAATTGTGTTTTATTTGTCTCGGTCATTCGAAATCGATGCAGTGCTCCAGTAAGCATACTTGTTTCACCTGCGGTGGCAAACATCACACTTTGCTGCATTTTAATAAATCAACTCTGTCATCAGCTGAACCTTTTTGTCCAAGTACAAACATAGGATCAACGTCTTCGAATGAGGGTCATGCACCGACGGTCAGCCCCCAAATCGTAGCAAACAATTTAGTCCATACAAATTCAACGGTCCTCCTTTCGACAGCAATTGTAAATGTGGTCGATGCTTTCGGTCAACACATACGTCTTCGCGCACTAATCGACAGCGGTTCACAACAATCAATTATAACAGAGCGTGCAGCTCAGCGATTGAAGCTGGAGTTTATTCCATTTTGCATCGGTTACCGTCCCATGGGTGAAAGTCAATACAAAATCGCCGATAAAGGATTAAAGCTCAACATCCACTCTGTCGTCAATCCGCGATTCAATTTCATTTTGAATTTTGCTGTGCTTCCATCAATTACATCTGAGCTGCCCTTGTATACATTGAAGGTCAAATCTTTGCATCATCTTACAAATTTGTGAATGGCGGACCCACATTTTGCGACTCCGGGCCAAATCGACCTGCTATTGGCTGGCGATGTCTATGGTCGAATCATTGAGGAGAGGTTGCGCAGGGGTGAATTTGGGGAGCCTGTCGCTCAGTGCACGAAATTAGGGTGGATGTTGTTTGGGGAATTGCTCCAACAAAATCACGTTCATACATTTCCATTAACTGGTTGCTACCATATTTCAACCCTTCAAATCAGCGAATATCTCACAAAATTTCACGATATTGAAGAGGTGCCGCCGATCAAGAAGTTGTCTAAAGAAGATGAATGGACCGAAAGGTTTTACGAACAAACTACCATCCGCCAACCAGATGGAAAATTTATGGTACGATTACCATTAAAATCATATTTTGATTCCTCGATCCAATTGGGCTCGTCGTACGATATGGCCCTCAAACGTTTTCAATCGCTGCAACGACGGTTCAATAGTGACGCAACTTTCAAGAAAGCATATTTTGCAGTCTTTAATGAGTATCAGCAGCTGAATCATGTCAAGCTCATTCAACAGCCTAATAAAAAACATTTTTACTTACCTCATCACGCAGTGCTTAAAGAAAGCAGTATAACAACGAAACTTCGTCAGGTGTTTGACGGTTCCGCAAAAACTACAAACGTAAAATCATTAAATGATATTTTGACCACCGGTCCCGCTTTACAAGCTGATTTGGTCTCAATTATTATAAATTGGCGCACGCATAGATATGTTCTTATTGCCGATATCGAAAAAATGTATCGCTGTATACAGATGCATCCGGATGACACTCACTATCAGTACATCTTGTGGCAAGATGATGACAACTAGGGCATTAAAACCTATGCACTCCAAACCGTCACCTTTGGTATTGCTTCATCCCCATATCAGGCAATTAAAACCATTCAACTGCTAGCCGAACAAGTTAAGGTCTCTTCACCAGCAGTTTACACCGCACTTAGGTTTGAAACTTATGTAGATGACATCACCACAGGAAGGGAAACAATCGAAGAAGCTCTCAAGTTAATGAAGGGTCTTATTGAATTGCTTCGAAGTGCTGGGTTTGAGCTCCGCAAATGGGCTAGCAATTCCCCAGAACTTCTTCAACAAATATCCATCGAATATCGTTATCAAAATACCGTATGTTTATTTAATTCCAGCGAGGATGTAAGAACTCTCGGGTTGGGATGTTCAAGTTTCAACGACTTTTTCACATTCTCCATTAACTTTTCTACTGATAAACGTCTTACTAAGCGTAACGTTGCGTCAACCGTCGCGCGACTTTTTGATCCACTCGGTTGGCTAAATCCATTCATCACCAAGGAAAAGAACTTTCTGAACAAATTATGGGAACAGAAGTTTGACTGGGATGATCTCATACCATCTATCGAACTCCAATTGGAATGGGAGCAAACCATTGATCAACTTCAGCTTATCAAGGCAATCAAAATACCCCGGTGGATCAACACATCGCGTGCCAACAAAAGTAATAATCTTCACGTTTTTTGTGATAGCTCCAACGAGGCTTACGCTGCAGCAATTTATCTGCGCACCATCGAGTCAAACCATCATATTCGCGTCAATTTTTGTATAGCAAAAAGCAAACTGACACCAATGCGGAAACCGTTGACAACACCTCGTGCCGAGCTATGTGGTGCTGTGTTGGCAGTCAAATTACTTAATTCGGTTAAGCAGTCGTAGAGAATCACCCTGGACGAGACTTTTATGTGGACTGACTCAAGTGTAGTTTTATCATGGATTCAAGGGGATCCAAACAGGTGGGCGGTTTTTGTTTGTAACCGTGTTCATAAAATTCTATCGTCAACTGAAGTTGAACAATGGTATCATGTCGCTTCTCGAGAAACCCCATCTGACCTCAATAGTCGCGGTTTAACTATTGCTGAATTGCGCAATTCATCACTTTGGTGGCATGGACCACAATTTCTTTCCCTGCCTCAAGCTGAGTGGTCAGCTTGACAATTCGAACTCCACGACGATGATCAAGCTGTACTTCGTGCACAGTTCAAAGCAATAAATATCACCACGAAGGAAGTGTGCCGCGCAGATAACCTCATTCAACGGTTTTCAAACTTGAATCGCCTACGTCGTGCTGTCGCATATGCCATTCGTTTTGTGCAACTTGTTCGGTCTTCCATCAAGCTCAAATTTCAACGTCCATCAACTGCGATGTGCTCGGTCCCGATAAACCAACTAGTCCAACAAGTCACTCCTCTCGGTCATCGAAATTCAACATAGCGAAGATTCACTCATACGCTGGGTTCAAGCAAACGAATTCTCATCTGAGCTCAAAACCATTCGAAGTAAGAAACCAATTCCAAAGACCAGTAAATTGTATAGACTTAATCCATTCCTCGACGACAGTAACATTCTTCGTGTAAATGGTCGTTTGGCAAATGCATTCATGTCTTTTGAAGAAAAATTTCCAATAATATTGCCATCGAAAAGTCATATTGCAACTTTAGTCAGATTTTTATTATCGCCTAACATTACACGGGGGACCACAAGTCACCATTCGACACAGCTATTGGATTCTTGATGTGCGTAGATTTGTCCGTAATTTTATTCATAAATGTGTCATTTGCTTCAAAGCTCGTCCGGTTTTATTGCAACAGCAAATGGGCGCTCTGCCCAGCATGCGTGTTAATCACAACTCTATGCAGGTCCTTATGACATTCGAACATCAAAGGGTCGCGGAAAGACTTCATATAAGGGCTACGTCGCTGTTTTTACATGTATGTCAACTAGAGCTGTGCACTTGGAGGCCGCAGGTGATCTAACGACGCAAACTTTTCTTCACGCATTCGACCGTTTTATTTCCCGCCGTGGATTTTGTCACGATGTTTTCAGTGACTGTGGTACAAATTTTGTTGGTGCCAACAACGAAAATAAACGGCGTCACTCTGAATTTCTTCAATCCATCAAAGCAGACATTATACCAGCATTAGCAAATCGACACATTCAATGGCATTTTAGCCCACCAGCAGCGCCTCATTCCAATGGCTTGGCTGAAGCAGCCGACAAATCTATGAAATTTCATTTATCCAGAGTTTTGAAAAATTCCAAACTTACGTTCGAAGAATTTTCAACTGTTTTAGCTCGAATTTAGGCTGTTCTCAATTCGCGACTGATCTCACCACTCACCGAAAATGCCAACGACTTCAACGCATTGACGCCCGGACATTTTCTTACGGGAAATGTTCTTCTATCACGACCTCAACCGCAATCTGAACTAAACCCAATTAAACGTCATCAATTAATGGAACAAATGGTCCAACATTTTTGGCTGAGATTTAAAAAAGATGTTTTATCATCAATGCAAATTCGACCAAAATGGCAAGACAAACAACCTAACATAAAGGAAAATGATCTGGTAATTATCAAAGATGATCGGTTTCCAGTCGGTCAGTGGCCCATGGGCCCATTACATCGAGGGAATGACGATTTTATTCGGGTTGTCACTGTAAAAACAGTCACTGGCATGTTTAAACGCCCAATTGTCGCCTTAGTACCAAACATTGCTGAACAAAAAGACATCGAATAATATGCCAACCGAATTTGTTTTTAGTCACTTCTCCAGGAACAACCGTATCATAATTCTCCACTATCAAAGTTATTTTTCATTAACCTATTTAGTTGCCTAAGTAAACTCATTCATTGAGTTCGGCCACTTAATCTTAGGTAATCTACCCACTATAAATGTTATATCAATATCAAATATGCATTAATCGATTGTACTATCACAACAATGTTGTCATGGTCAGGAGAATGTTGAGTTATGAATTACGAATAGGATCACGCATCTGTACAATCCTTTAGGAGTATCGATTAGTCCGTTTGGTACACATCACTTGTTATTGTAACACACATACCTCTAAGAAAAAAAAGGAAAATTATTCTCTCTGATAAACAGCTTTGGAGGAAAAACACGTGTTTCAATTTATTCGGTCTTTTAAGTTGCTGTATTCAAATTCTCTTCACATTGCAGTAAAGAAGCAATACGGCATTTAATCATCAACGTATTCACCTGGTTGCCAACCAGGACAGTATCTTAGTACGCATGCCGCATAGTGGGACGTCGCCACATAAGCTGTGGCCAAAAGTAGTAACCGTACTAGAAATTCGCTGAAATTTCGTGTATGCGCTGTTCGGCAGTTAGGAATGAATGAATGTGGAAAATGGTAAAATTCAACGCGCTACCACACCCACAGCTCTTGTGGGCAGAAATAGAAAATGTTATCCGATTTTGATGAAATTCAGAGCATATGCTGGTTTTAACTAGAAAACCATAACTCTGAAAGGTCGTCAAAATCGGTTTACATTATCGTCCAGTAATTCTAGAAAAACCGGCGCAAATTAAAAAAAAAAAATTGTATGAAGTTCGGTGTGCTCTGCTCGTTCAAGCCAGAATTTTACAACTTGGAAGATAATAAAGAATTTTTTATTACGGCGTTCACCTTTTACACAACTTTTTTGGCTCCAAGTACTAAATTTTTTGAATTTTGGAGAAAGTGAACAGGCACAGTTGTTTTATTTCTAAAGAGGTTCCTATCTCTTCATCTTAAAAATCACACAACTAAAACATTTGCAATATCTGCATACTAAATTATGTGCACGATATGTATTTACACTGAAACTTTCAATTCTACCTACATTTTATACCACAAAATCTGAGCTAAGCCCAGCAGGACTCTTGCGATCGAAAACTGATGCCGTCCAGAGAAGCATCCATTTCTGGCTGAATGTTGAATGAACCCTTGTGCATAAGTATGCTCGGGTATAAAAATGCTCCACACATTGTGAATAATTCTCTGTGCCAATAATTTATGACCAAAATATTTTGGAAAAGTATTAAAATTTAAGTGAGCTGGACCGAAAATACCTCCAAAAGTGTAGTTTTTTGTGAATAAATATAGCTTCTTAAAGCACTCTTTGAAGAAAGTCCCCTCAGCTTACAAAACAGTCTAAGCTTAAAAAATCTGCATAGAAACATAAAAAAAAATTTCAACAGAATCATAATAATGAGATTTTTAATGATGTTTCTTAATTTTTCAAAGATTGGTTAGAGAAAAACTTGAATAACTCAGCCAAACCTATTCCGATGTAGACTTGTGATCATTGGAAAGGTATTTTCTCCCTAGGGCTATTCGCGATCCGGTGCAAATGGCCTAGCATCATTGCATTGCAAATTTGTATTGCAAATTATTTGCAATACACAAACAAAATACACGCATTTGCATTTGTCATGGCTTGGCAAATTTGCAAAACCGAAAATCCATAGCGTAAAAATGCTATGCATTGCATTCATAAACAAAACCAAAGCTGATGCACAAAAATTGTTTTGCAAAAGCTCTACCATGACAGTTTAATAAAGGTCGCTCAAAATCCATGGGATATTTCTGCAATTGCATAAATTTGTCAGCTCTTATGCACCGAATCGCGAATAGCCCTACTCTTTTTATTTCTTTGCAACACCTTCATTCACTGAGTGAAAGAGAAAGGTGAGATAATTATGCGTCATTCAAAGTTGAATTAAAATGTGTTGCTTTTTGTGTTTTTATCTATAAAAAACTTAATTTTTGGAGGTATTTCAAAAAATCCATAGGAAATAACGCCATATGGCTTTATTTAAATCAAAATGGAGAAGTAATGCCATATGGCTTTATTTGCATGAAGAAAATTAAATAAAGCCATACGCAAAATTAATACGATCTTATTTCAATACAAAAAGTAAATGGTGTCTATTTAGCCGGGGGCGCTCCGCGCCCGTATCCGATTCGCGATCGCTCCGGGCGGCCCTCGCATAGAACTGTTGCTTTATTCATTCTTCTTGTTTTTGATGAGATACATATGATGAGGTACATACTAGGGATGTTGCGAATGTGACATTTTAGACATCCGCGGATGCGAATGCTTGAACAAAAATTACCAAACATCAACGCAATTTTCTAGCAACTTTAAACTGGCATTTTGTCATACTAAAATTGAATGGACTATAAAACTGTATACTTAAAATTTTTCTAAAAAATCTGAATAAAAAGTTGCAAGTTAGTGTGCAAATTTAATGAACTTTCCTGAGTTTTGCACAAAGTTTAGAGATTTTATTTTTATGTTTTTTGGTGTAAAATTAACTATATTTTTTTAAAAAATTATCGAAAATAAATTAGATTAAAAATCTTTGCATATATTGCGAAAAATTCAACAAGCTGACATACGCGAGCAGTGGAACCCATTTCCCGCTGATTAAGTACCGCCGCCGAAGAAGTAGTCGGATTTCAGGGAGCCCGAAAGCAAAACTGTCACGATAAGGAGTGTCAGGAAGCTGCAAAGAAAAAAGTTGCCGCCTACAGGGCCACGCTGAGATCGGGCACAAGGCGAGCTATGTGGGACCGCTTTAGGGGTCTGAAGAGAGAAGCGAGGCGTGTTTGCCGCAATAAGAAGAGAGAGGCCGAAATACGTGAGTGCGAAGAACTTGAAATGCTGGCCGACAGGAAGAACGCCCGAAAATTTTTACAGAGAGTTAAGCGACTTACGGAAGGTTTCAAGACCAGGGCGTACTCCTGTAAGAACAACAATGGCGACCTAGTTACAGATGTTCATAACGTACATAAATAATTGAGGATACACTTTTCCAAGCTACTGAATGGTAGCAGCACGGAAAGTTGTGGAGAATAAGAACCCGAGCCCCCAGTCGATGATGACGGAGTCGATGTTCCTCCGCCTGACCATGACGATGTACGAATGGCAATCCCGCTGCTGAAAAACAACAAAACTGCTGGATCTGACTGCCTGCCAGCTAAGCTATTCAAGTACGGTGACGAGGAGTTGATAAGGCGCATGAATCAACTCTTATGCAGAATATGGCCAGATGAACGCATGCCCGACGACTGGAATTCAAGTGTGCTCTGTCCAATCCACAAGAAAGCCCCACCATTCGCGCCAACTACCGCGGGATTAGGCTTCTAAGCATAGGTTACAAGGTCTTATGGAGCGTATTTTGTGAAAGACTGAAGCTCACCGTCAATGAACTGATTGGGCCTTATCAGTGTGGCTTTAGACCTGGCAAATCCACCATAGACCGGGTATTCACAATACGCCAAATCTTGGAAAAGACCCGCGAGAAAGGATCGACACTCACCACCTAATTGTCGAGGAGTTGCCTATACGCCGCTTTGTCCGAATTTGGCATCCCCGCCAAATTGATACGGCTGTGTAAAATGACGTTGAGCAATACCACCAGCTCCGCCAGAATTGGGAAAAATCTTTCCGAGCCGTTCGCCACCAAACGGGGCTTCATACAGGGTGACTCTCTTTCATGTGACTTCTTTAATCTGATTTTGGAGAAGATAATAAGAGCTTCAGAACTGAAGCGCTCAGGAACAATTTACTACAAGAGCGTGCAATTGCTGGCTTATGCCGATGACATCGATATCATCGGCAACAAAACCCGTTAAGCCAGTTCTGCCCTTTCCAAGTTGGATAAGGAAGCAAAGCGAATAGGCCTGCTGGTAAACGAGGACAAGACGAAGTATCCCCTGCCCACAAACAAACAGTCAGCACATTCGCGCCTTGGCACCCACGGCACTGTTGACAGTTTTAATTTCGAGAAAGTAGAGAATTTCGTTTACTTGGGAACCACCATTAACACCCATAATAATGTCAGCATGGAAATGCAATGCAGAATCACTCTTGTCAACAAGTCCTACTTTGGAATGAGTAGGAAATTCAGTCCTCTCTCGTCGTATTAAAACCACACTCTATAAGTCACTCATCATGCCTGTGATAGTATATGGCGCAGAAGCATGGACAATGACAACATCCGATGAGGCAGCTCTTGGAGTATTCGAGAGAAAGATTTTTCGGGAGATTTACGGAGCTTTACGCGTTGTCGACGGCGATTACCGCAGACGATGGAACGATGAGCTGTATGAGCTTTACATGGACATAGTGCAGCGAATTAAAATACAGCGGCTCCGCTTGCTTGGTCATGTTGTTCGAATGGACACCGACGCTCCAGCTCTGAAAGTATTCAACTCGGAACCCGCTGGTGGTAGCAGAGGAAGAGGAAGGCCCTTACTGAGATGGAAAGACAGGTGAAGAAGGACTTGGCTTCGCTTTGCATTTCCAATTGGCGCCAGTTGGCACAGAAAAGAAACGACTGGCGTGCTTTGTTGAACTCAACCAAAATCGCTTAGGCGGTTACAGGGTCAAATAAGAAGAAGAAGATTTTATACTTCACTCATTTTAACCGGGACACAATTAGAAATTTTTCTTTTACTATACGGCGTATGCTGTCGATTACTAAATAGAATATGTAAAATGTTAGTATTAAAAGAGTTCTAAATTGATTGCAACGAGATATCTATTTTGTATTCCGGCAAGTATTGTACCAGGACTTGATCATCGCTCTTAAGTCCGGGACAGTCCCACCGAAAACGGACCGGTTGGCAATCGTTTCTGGCACTCTGGCAACATTTGTTGCTCCAGCTAAAGCAGTGTTTGCATTGTTCAACTTTGCGTTGGATAGCGACTAACTTTGTTGAAAACGATTAGTTGAAAGGCCGTTCAACCAAAAGTAGAATTTGAACAATGCAAACGCCTTTCTATGGCGAACATTTTGATATTTTTTATATTATGATATTTTTAGGCATTCAACTTTTTTTCATGCAACTTTGCGTTGAGTTGAACGCAAATGCAGAACGCAAACAATGCAAGCACTGCTTAATCTTCTGTTTTTAGAGTGCCAGGCCACTTGCTCAACTTGGTGAATACTTATATAATTTTACCTGGATCTGCCCGGAGGAATTCTTTTCAAGGAAATTTTTAATAGCAATGATTGTATGATGGGGGTCCAAAACTAGACATGGTACCGAAGAAGGAGGCTGCCACCCAATATTTAAAATTGATACACATAAAAATACATATTTAATTTTTAGGTACATTTATCTACTTTTTGGTAAAATTTTTTCGGCCAGTAAGTACAATTTGAAAATTTAATTTAATTATGGTTCTAATATACATACATACAAACATACAAAAACAATAACAATTCCAGATAAAAAACTAAATCTAGGCGAGAGGTAGCAATTGTCTACCGTAACTAGCTTGTATGTGGGGAAGCGCAAGCCCCCCTAAATTCAAAGGGTCAAAATTAAGGTCTTCGAAAAATTAAATTCCTTATATTTCAAATAATTTTTAACCGATTTTTAAAAAATTTACATCGTTGTACAGAGGATTTAACACATTTAAAGAAAACAATTTTTTTTTGTATAAAAAAATATTTTAAACAAAAAAATTACTAACCGATATTTAAGGCATTCGTATCGTTGTACAAACCCTCTTTCTTCTGATATGCATATTTGTATACTTCTTAAATAAAAAATTTTAGAAAAACACAATTTGAATAAAAAAAAATACCTTTTTTTATAAAAAAAAAATAGTTTAAACAAAAAAATTACTAACCGATTTTTAAAAAATTGGTATCGTTGTAAAGGTGATTAAATCCCCTTTCTTCTGATATGCATATTTGTATACTTCGTATTTAAAAATTTGAGAAAAAACACATTAAAAGGGAAAAATACCTTTAAAAAAAATATTTTAAACACAAAAATTACTAACCGATTTTTAAAACGTTAGTATCGTTGTAAAGACGATTAAACCCACTTTCTTCTGAAGCATGTTTGTATGTTTCGTATATAAAAATTAAAAAACAACACATCTAAAGGAAATAATACCTTTTTTATAAAAAAAAAAAAATACTAACTGATTTTTTAAAAGTTGGTATCGTTGTAAAGGCGTTAATCTCCTTTCTTCTGATTAGCATATTTGTATACTTCGTATATAAAATTTAAGAAAAACCACATTTAAAGGAAAAAAATAACCTTTTTTAATAAAGAAAGTATTTTTGATAAAAAAATTACCAACGGATTTTTAAACAATTTGTACCGTTGTAAAGACGATTAAACCCCCTTTCTTCTGATATGCATATTTGTATAAATTTGTTTGTAGAACTTTTATATACATTTTTTTTTGTAGAAGCCTTTGAACTGTACAAAGTAGAGTTTTGGAAATTTAAAAATTTATACAAACAATTTTGTACGTAGAAATAGAAAACTTGTTACTTAATAAGAATAAGAATATTGAATTGCTAGTATCGGAATAATTTTTTGCACGTTTATTTGCCGAAAGTTCTTCAACAGCTCAGCGCTAGTGAGTCATTCGCAATCGTATGCTGCGAATGCCGAATTATACTAAAGCCAGCCTTTCGACATAAGCTACTTTTCCATACGAACACAGAAATAAAAACTGATCATAATATTCTAAAAAAGGACATTATATGTATGTGGATAAACCATGGACTGAATGATAAAAGCTGCTATCATTTGATGGTTGTTACGCTTGATTATTTCATGTTCTGCAGATTTTCCAATCTTTAAAAGAAAAAAATTATGGATACTAATTGTCTTGGAACATTTTGCACTCAGTTTTTAAACAACCAAAACTATAAATTTGTACAATATGTTCATGTGAATCAAGCTGCGTTTCATGCGTGGAGGAGTCCAAGCACAACCATTCATTCGTAGGTCGCTTCGCTTGATATAGGTATCCTTGATTTCTTACATTATAGTCGGAAGATTTAGTTATATTTTTAAGAATATTGACAACATATTTACACAGATTATAGGACGGGGAGTTTATGGATGAACAAATGGGTATAAGGAGGATAACTTCTTTGTGTGTTTTTGGCAAACCGTAGATTCTTGGTGGATTGGCTATTTTGCAAGATAGATTGTTCTTGTCTTTTGCGTCAATAAACATATTGTTGTACATTCTTTCTACGATTTCAATATCTGTGGCTGGTAATTTACTTGTAGGGTCATGTTTCAAAATTCTGTAAGTGGAAATGTTGTTAACGATTAACTTCATCTTAGCCTCATATTTGGACTTGGCCATAACCACGGTTACGTTCCATTTATCAGCATTGAGGACCAATAGGTGTTTATTGTTATTTAAAAATCTTTTTGTTGAGTGCAATGTAACGCGAATAAACTTATCTCTCGTTGTTCCTGTAGTCTTATTAAGATGGTCACGTATTAGTGTCGTCAAACTATTTCTTTATATTTCTTGTTTTTCTTTGTTCTTAATCGTGTGAGTGCAATTTTCCCCATCTGTTATTATTTGGAAAAGTGGAAATTCTCTTTTATTTGTTGGTAGTGCAAATTTAGGGCCAAATGAAAGAGGCCACTGAATGTCATTAGGAATTTGCGTAGTTGTCGTATTACATATTTACATATTTACGTCTTACTGTCAAATATTGCTTGTATTATTGTTTGCATGTTTTTTGTTTATAATTACGGTATGGTTAAATTAAATTGTTAACTTCTTATACTTCTGTTCACTTGCCTAAAATTCAATATTCCGTGTATTGTTGTTGATATATAATTTTTGTTTTTGTTTACAATTACGGTACTCTTAATTGTTTATTTTGTAATGCTCAAAATGTTCACTTACTTAAATTATATTTCTGCACTCCTAATCAGTCGACCAGGCACAACTAAGAGTGTACGTTGTTCTTAACTTATATTTTACAGGTTAGTGATATGTCAATGTGTTTATGTGTACTTACAGTCCTGAAGATGACCTCAGATTTAGGTCGAAATATCGATAGTAAAAATTAATGAAGTAAAACCTGTGTTTTATGTATTCTCTGGGCCTCGAGCTTATAAAATAAAAATTACATCAGTAAATACTAAAGCTAATTTAGTCAAAATTGATGCTTGAAATAATTCTTTAGCAAGAAAAACGCTCATGATAAAATTTTCGAAAATGGGCGTGGCACCGCCCACTTATGATCACATTTATGTGTCTCGGTAACCGTTCTACCAATTTGTACCAAACTCGGTATGGTTATTCTGCTTGCCACATGAAAGCAAAACGTTGAAAATGATTGAGATCGGAAAAAAATTACGGCCACTTTTCATATAATGATAAATTTCAGAAATGCTTGAAACTTCGATATTTCGAAATTTAAGGACGCCCATACTTAGACTATCCTACTTGTTTTAAGTACGTTTTAGCTTTATTGCAATAAGCTAATAATCGAGAAGAAGCATGAAGAAATGGAAAGTGTCGATAATAACTAGGTTTTAATAATTTTCTAATAAGGATTGGACCACTTTAAAGCAAAAGAAAACAACAAAACTCCGTTGCTTTGAGTTTTAAGAAGTGCTTGAGCTTCTTTTTGTTCTCTGAAATTCGACTGCAACTTGAAAAGCCATATTTACTGATCTTTGTTCTAAAACCTTTATTTGCTTCGCGCTCAATTGAAAAGGAAATTTTTCTAGCCAATACTCGAGCAATTTTTGCATCACATTTATACAACAAAGATGCATGAAATCGAGGATGAAGCAAGTAATCATATTGACCTTAGGAGTTATATTCCATAGAGGCGTTGAATGCGTATGGTGATCTGGCTGTTCTTTGTTACGAAAAGACTTATCTGTTCTTTTTTTATGTTCTCCATAAGGGAAAGTTGTCCTTTTATCGAAGCGAACCCCTTTAATAGCGCATATCTAGTACGAAAAGAAACCAACCTGACCTTTAATCCCCTTGAGCAAAGCTCTTGTTGGGGTATCGCAGCAAAAACCTTTAATGCGAAATTGGTAGTAATATCCCTCAATTTCCACTCCATTGCTTAATCTATTCGCTTTGCCGATGAGCTTTCCTGAAAACGCATCAAGTTCTTTCTGGTTTTCATCTCCGTAATAGACTCCTATTGGAAAAGGCTCGTAAAATCTGTAATGATAGAGAATTTTACCCAAAATTGGCCACATTTGACGCGTACTTAATTTATATGCAGGAACCCCATCTATATTTATCAAGATTTCTATAGAACCTTCGTGGAAACCATGATTTAGATTTTGTAAACCTTTTTCGATCCCAAAGTACACGAGTTCGTCATTTCCAACCGTTTTAATTCAGTACTTTGTGTCATAAGTTTTTAGGAAACTTTTAAAAGTTTTTGGCAAGTTAAGATGAAGCTTGTGGCTCAAAATGTACAGCAGTTTATCACCACTTGGTTGAGCAATGCCACTTTAAATAATCCACTTTCTGTGTTCAGTTTCTTCATCAAAATTTTGAGGGTATCCTTTTGATGTTTTTTCGCATATAAACCCCGCGTCGTCCTCGGCAACATCACCTTCGTCCGGACTATAGGAATCTTCATGTTCATAGTCGATATAATCTTCGTTACCAGACAGTATATTAGTATTAAAATCGGCACTGTGTTTCCATTTTAATTATAAAATCTCTTATGTTAGTAGGTTTAAAGAGCTTTATGAATTAACTTTTCCATACATTTTTTAATTTATAAGTCTTTTATAAAGCTACTTTATTTTTTATGAATAAGTCCATAAGAATTTTACCAAAATAGTTCGGAAAAATATTAAGATTTCCGTGAGCTGGACCGATTTCTTGAAGAATTTTTGGAAAAAATCCCCTCAGATGACCATAGAGTTTAACCTTAAAAAATCTTCATAAAAATATTATAAAAAGGCATGAGTAATAGGTACTCATGAAATTTGATGTGGAAACATATGCGTACGACTCGGAAAAGCATAAAAGTGCGTTTACATATAAGTATCATCTCTATTAAAGCTCGTTTGTTCATCACCCCGCTTACACAGGCAAATCTCAGATTACTAGCCATCAAGTTTGTTGTGCTTGTTATTCTCACAACTCAAAGAAACCCGGTGCACTATGGATCGAGCTAGTACAAAGGCTGATCATAAATGCATTTTTGAAAAGTTGTAAATAACGTCAGTGTTTGGTATCATTATTTAATGATCTAATGATTTTTTGTGTGTTTATTTAATAAAATAATGTGAAAATTGCTTAAGAAGTTAACATATTCAAATTGCTAAAATTTTTACTCGCAGCGCAGTAATTTTCAGATCCGCAGTTTAGGAATTTTTTCCTAGCAAGGGCGTATTAAGAAATACAGACTTGAGTTACATGTTATATTCAGATTTAAAATTAGCTATACATATTTTAATTTGATATAACAGGTTGCTTCTGTAATAAAACACAATTTTTGTTTCGTTTTTTTAATTTCGATGAAGGGTTCGAAGGTTTTCTCCGCTTGGCTATGTTTTGAATTTGAATTCACTAAAAGAACGAAAAATCCAACTACTACACGGAAAAAAAGTTTGCGCGAGTTTGCGCCATTTGAAGTTTTGATATTTTAAGTGACCCTACGTGAGAATACGGGATTTCAGCCGCTACTAGTATCAGTGGGCTTTTAACCCTATAAATAATAAATCTTAAGAATAAAAAGAAAAAAATGTTGATATTCAAAAACAAGACAACCGCGCCTTTTATCTGAGGTTTCATTTGTGAGATTCTAATAATTTTTAGAAAAAAATTAACTTACACCATGCATACGGAATTATCAGAAATGTGATTTTTAAATGAGTCGGCGTTATCCACATTTTTAAGGGAAAAATATCAAGTTTCGGAAGTCAACACAGAATTTGTAATTAATGATTAAAAAAAAAAAAGTTATTATTTCAATGCAATACGCGTTGGATTAAGGCTCAACGCAAAAAGGATCGATCTCTTAAAATAAATAATATAAAAAAAACTTTTTAATATACAACGCTTTTATAAATGGACTAAAAAGTAGAAAATAATACTTCTCAGTCCCATAGAATTTGTTTTGATAACTTTTGATTTTGAAATTTTAGCAAAAGTCATTATAAACAATCTATGAAATTGAAAATGAAAAACGTGGAGCGCATGCAATACAAAGCATTCGATTTAATTGACAATAGTCAAACTACATAACGTAGACCTAAAATTTCTACAGCGAAAGTAGAACTTTGAAATCGATTTTAAGCGGTCGTTATTCATATACCCACATACATACATTCATATATTACTTTTCATATCAATTCAAGTGTATTACATGCGCCCCACGCTTTTCATTTTCAATTTCATAGATTGTTTATAATGACTTTTGCTAAAATTTCAAAATCAAAAGTTATCAAAACAAATTCTATGGGACTGAGAAGTATTATTTTCTACTTTTTAGTCCATTTATAAAAGCGTTGTATATTAAAAAGTTTTTTTTATATTATTTATTTTCTACTTTTTAGTCCTGTCTGAATAAAATTTTGCAATAGATATTAAAATAATTCAACGATATTAATAGAAAGGTGCACACACATGCATTTACATATGTATGTACATACAAACGAGTACCAATTAATTTTATTTAAAGAAATGGCGTGTCGTCTATTTCCGCCGATATGCGTGTCTAAACCCTCCTCAAAGTCTAGCCAAAAAGCCAGCAACTCACACAACAGGTTCCCCAGAGCAAATCGCTCGAGAAAGTGGTACCCGGTACACAGCACAACAATGCGCCAAAACAGGCAACCCGGCCCAAAATTACCACCGTAGAAGGCAGAAACCCCGAGCGGCAGTGCAGGAGCCCAAGAATTACCCTTAAAACGGCCACAGGAGCTTAAAAAGACCAACCTCCCCAACTGGTCCGAAGGTAAGTAGTTTCGGACTAGTCCCAAACTGGTTCCAACTGGTTCCCGGACTTGTCCCCGACTGGTTACCAACTGGACACCAACTGGTCCCACGAACTAGTTACCAACTGGTCCCCAAGTGGTTACCAACTGGTCCACCTATACCTCAAGTGGTCCACAAGTCACTTCACTTACAAAGCATTCGATTTAGTTGACAATAGTCAAACTAATTTTATTTAAAGAAATGGCGTGTCGTCTATTTCCGGTGTAGCAAACTTAGTACATAGGGCGACATCTAGATGTCATCTACCTCGCCCTATTCACTATGCTTTTTTATAGGAGCTTTTCAAAGCTTTGCTTTGGTGTCGGAACACAACATTGAAAGTTTCTGGATCCACAACATTGAAAGTTTCTGGAACACAACATTGCAAGTTGATAAAAGCGTTGTAAAAATAGCGATTGGCTTGATGGAGAGCATTCGGTGAGTTTGCCGGTTTCCATTACTGAAGACGATGCAGTTTTCTCTACGGCTTCTACATCTTCTGGAAAGCTAGGAAGGCCGTATACCTTATATGAAATTTTTTCAGAACCAAGTAAAAGGCGCAAAAACACTACACATTTGAGAGAATACGGATTTGAGCACATATATGAAGCATATTTGCAAGGACTGCGATCTATGGGTGAAAGAGTTGAAGTTAATATTGTGGAAGCTATAAAGACGGCAGATACCGAAAAGAAGAAAACTATCTTAGAATCTTTTGAGTTATGTAATGCTGATATATTATCCGACGGTGTTTTATATACTTTTCTTTTGGCACCTACTATAATTACGGTGACCTTCCGTTCTATATTATACGGGACAGTCGTATTTTTTTTTTTGACCCATTATCCTGGTAACTTATTTATTTTATGCGGGACGCCAAATGTTTTGTATCTTTTAATGTCTTGTATTTGTCCCGTATTCGGTGTTTCGACGTCTTAACAGCTCATTTAAATGACATGCCTATGAACGAGTTTTAAGTGATGTTATATGATCGTAATTTTCTCCATAAACTGTTATTATTTTCTAATCTGAAAGCCTGTGATTTGAATAGAGACATACATACAGTGACCGTGAGTTTTGGCTATTTTTCCTTAGCTTATTGAGTGTATGAAATTTTTGCGTGCTACATTGGGTAAAATCTATTTCAAGAAAAATCAATTCAAAAACAGGAGGTTTAAAATTTGTTTAACCATCTCCAAAATATTTTCGAACTATAACTTTCTTAAACTTCTTACTTGTCATACTTTTTCAACTCAGTTGGGATTTTAAACAGATGGAAACCTTTTACATGTAGTTTTGAAATTAAGCCCTTTTAAAATCATTTTGATTGATCCCCATATTGAAATAATTCATTTAAATTATTGAATAGTTTGAATTTAACCTTTTAAATAGTTTGCAACCTTTTTAAACCTCTTTCGTCTAACACTCATATTGTGATACATATTCAAAACCATTTCGATTCATACCAATCTATACCAATGCATGTATGTATATTTTGAAAGCCGTTTTTTGTGTTCGCAAAGCTTGAGAACGGCCAAACTGATTTTTTTTTTAATTCCTGACACCTGATTCAGACGTCCCAAGGATTATTACACTAAGTAACAAAAAAAAAAAAATTCTCAGTCCTTGGGATGTAATTGTTATTTCCTAGTCTGTTATGCCCTAAAAGTATGGAAACCACCTAATATTCCTCGGAAACTTTGCTTTTGTGACCAGGACAATGTGATTCATAAAAAAAATATGCTAAAATTATGAGAAAAACGTGTTTGAGTCTTTCACTACAGAGAAAATCATACAGAACAGCACATACAGGGTGTCCCAGAAGTAACGTGCCAAACTTTAGGGCAAGGTAG
>NW_023458557.1:10357180-10385166 GCF_013731165.1 Rhagoletis pomonella | reverse complement strand
CTACCTTGCCCTAAAGTTTGGCACGTTACTTCTGGGACACCCTGTATAAATCAAAACTAAATTTTATTAAAACTTCAGAAAACCAAAAACATAAAAGTAAATCAGAAGCGGGTGGTTTTTCGACATTTGCGTTTAAACTCTCTCATCTCAACTCTCTAATCAATAACCAAAAAAAAAAGCAAAGTTATCTTGCGACAATAGTTGTTTTCTATACTTTTGGGACCTAACTGACTAGGAAATAACAATTACAACCCAGGGACAAAAACCTTGTTACATAGTGTTATAGGCTAAAATAATGTTCGATATATAGAGTGAGTGAAATCCTCCTAAATGGTCGGACGGATTTTAACGAAGTTTTTTGTGTGTTTTTGAGTAACTCTCTGGATAGTGTAGATTCGCAAATTCACCCGCCAGTTGGCACTGGAGCTAAGTTATTACTAAAAATCTTATTGATGATCCACTTTGGCTAATAATCAAAATATGTATTGGTAACGGTAAAGGCAATACTATTGCAAAGAGCTGCCACGTGGCGCTGGAGTGATTACGATTAACCGCCAAGTTAGAAAAGGTGCCGTGAATGTCAGAATAAATGAACCTGTTGCACCATTGAGTATATCGAATTTTTAACCGACTTCCAAAAAAGGAGGAGGTTATCAGTTCGTCGGAATATTTTTTTTTTTTTTGTATGTATATTACCGCATAACTTTGGATCACGTCAACCGATTTCAATAATTCTTTTTGCATCAGAAAGGTAGTGTCTCAGAGGTGGTTCCGTACTAATTTAGTTTAGATCCGATCATTGGATCATGAAATATATATAGATATATATATTTTTTTAAGTCGTTTTTTTTTGCTAAAAATTACTTCTTATGTGTTACGATTGGCACAATGTATGTGATTTTTGTCAGTGTTGTTATGCCTTAAAGCTTCATTCGTAGAGTTGAGTTGTGCAGGGGTAAATCTCAAATCACCACCGATAAATCTACCGCCAAAATTAGCGCGCGCTTTTTACTGTAATAAATTCCAGGAAAAAAAAGTTTATTTTCACTTAAATTGCTTTACTGAAACTTACTTTTAAGGTATTTCGTCTGAAGTAAGTCTTTGAATATTTTATTTCTGTAGAACAATTATACGCATCCATTTTGAAATTGCCACTAACTATACGATAAAGTTTCTTGGACAGATTTACCATAGAACCGGATCATTGTTGGCGCCAAGGAATGAAGAGGAAATGTTCTTCAAATTTATTTCGTTCTGAGATTAACCATTCTATGAAATGTTAGAGAATTTCAAGAACTTCATCATGGACATAACGCTTTCGTTAGGTTATTTAAGGCAGAAAACGACCACCAAATCATAATCTTAGCCGATGAGCGTGCCAATGGAAATCGTAAACGTGAATTGTTGGGGAAAATGTTGGACCAAAAAGTTTCAATGGTGTCCCTCAAGGCAGTGTTCTACGACCCATATTGTACGTAATATACACTCGTGATTTGCCAAATGATGAAACAAAAAAAAATAAATAAATAAAAAATTAAAAACCCCATTTTTGGAGGTATGTTCAAATCGGTCCAGCTCACGTATATCTTAATATTTTTCCAAAATATTTTGGTGGAAATCTTAAAATATAATAAAATTTTTAATCCCGGCGGAAAAACCGCAATTTTTTTTGGCGATGCAGTTCAATGTACATACTAGGGATGTTGCGAATGTGAAATTTTAGACATCCGCGGATGCGAATGTCAAGTATTTTTTAAAAATAATTTAGGTAAGTAAATTAGGCGATTTCAATAAACAAAAAAATGGAAATGTTAGTAATTTTTAATAATCAGCCCTATTGTCGTTGTCGACGTCGATGCCATTTTCTCATCAAAACATAGCCCTCGTAAGTCCCAACTCCAGCTACGCTGAGAACAGTACTTTTAGGGGAAGGTGTTCCTCGCAAAAATGCTGTAGTCAGCGTAGCTGGATTCGTAGAGCTCACTCTTTGATGCGAAAATGCGAAAGGCAAAAATTAGTGTTTTGGTTTTGTTCCTTTCTGTGCGTTTGTGCGAAATGAACCCAAAACGGTGCCATATGTTTGTTGTAAAAAACTGCCGATTTTCGCTCTTACGCTCAAAGGCACGCAGTCTCGCATCAAAGAGTGAACTCTAAAATTGATTCTTATTTGACTTGTGAACTTGACTGTCAAATTTTTCACATTCCAATTTTTTTTATTTCGCTGAGTGCTAATTTTGACATTTATCACAAAACCAAAATGTAGCAAAACCGTTCAAAATTATTTAGTGGGTTTTTCTGTTAAGTAATAAACGAAAATATGGAACTTAATCATATTAAGCCGTTTTATGGCAAAAAATAATAATTACACTTATCTAAGAAAAAGTAGAAAAAACTAGCAATACATCCAGTTCTGTTAACAGATCTTTGACAAATAACATCCGATAGCTATGTAATTCTGACCCAATTAAAGATCAGATCCACAGTTTTTTTAATTACTTTGAGCATCGATTCTCTTTATAGCTACATGTTGAACAATTCTGCTGGAAATCTCTACTGAAGGATTTTACTGTTTGACTTTAAATCGCAAAAGACAATTTTGCCACAGAAGTTTTTAGCAAAGAATCCATTATATTGTTACGATTATCCTTGAAACCTCGAGGGATATCCCAAATATCCATCGGTTCGTATCTCTGGATTGTTAAATAAATGCTTACGATGGCCAAATTGTAGGACAATTAACTTTATTGTACAACAAACCATTTACAATACTCGCTAATACAGTAAAAAGACTTTACAATATTTGTTAAAGCAATAACAACGCTTTACTAAACTTGTTAACACAATTAAACTTATAGCTTGCTTATTCGCAACTCACTTCTCTGCTCACTTTACTTGTAGCTTGCTGACTTGTAACTAACTCACTTCGTTGTGGCGGCGCCCTTATATACCTGCGCTCGTACTTATGGCAACTCTAGAACGTTCTGAAGTTTATCGCTCAGTCTCTTTCTCTCGCTGTTCGCAGTGTTCATCCAACTTGACGTTTCTCTTTGTGGAACATTCTACGTCATTCCTCGGACATTCTGCTTATTTCTCGTTGTTCGCTTCGCGTTTCCGCAGTATTCGTCACACTGCCCTCCACCTAAGTCTGATCGTCCCGATCAGACACATTTGCTGTTCCAAACGCTGCAAGCCTTTCCAAGTGGACCACCTTCATCTTGTTTCTTCGTCTCCCAACGGTCTGGATTCGATACACTACGTCATTCAGCCGTTTGACGATCTAATACGGACCTTCCCAGTTGCATTGTAGTTTTGGGGACAAACCTTTCTTCCGTTGTGGATTGTACAGCAACACTAAGTCTCCCTCTTGGAAACCCTCGGAGCTCATTGCCTTATTATACCTGGCCTTCACCTTCTCACTCATAATTTGAGTTCGCTGTCTCACAAGAGCATGTATTTCTCTTAACTCCTCTTCCAGGATGTTGGACGTCTCTTTCCCAATTCTCCTTGAATCGCCAGTTACTCCAAACTTCAGGTCACTAGGCAAACGGAGCTCACTGCCGAAGATTACCCTTGCAGGAGTTTTACCGGTTGTTTCGTGCACTGCTGACCGGTGTCCCATCAGGAACAGGGGTGTGCGAACATCCCAATCTTTCTCAGTTTTGTCCACGATCTTCCGCAAATGCTCGTCCAGGGTTCGGTTGAACCGTTCCACCATGCCATCTGATTGCGGATGAAGAGCCCTTGTTCGAGTTTTCCGGATACCTAGTATCTGGCACATCTCTTGGAACACCGCCGATTCAAAATTTCTTCCCTGGTCAGAGTGCAGCTCTATAGGTACACCGTATCCTCCGGCCATTTGCTAAAGTAGTCCATAACCACAAGGACGTATTTGTTTCCCTGTGCGCTCATAGGAAATGGACCGGCTACATCCATAGCAATCCGCTCGAAAGGTGCACCTGAGTTATATTGCTTCATCTGGCCATGACTTCTGGATTTCGGCCCTTTAGCTGCAATACACTCCGCGCAGTTAGCAATCAACTCTGCGACCGATTGGCGACAACCAACCCAATAGAACCTCTGCTTAACCTTCTCCAGGGTCTTCGTGATTCCCAGGTGCCCTCCACTAGGACCATTGTGGAATTCCTTGAGTACATCCGGAATTCTTACCCTTGGAAATACTATCAGGTTGCGGGAGCACTGGCCATCTTCGCTTTCCCATACCCTATGCAAACAGCCAAATATTAATTTTAAGCTGTTCCATTGTGCCCAGTAAGCCTTTGCGATTGGGCTTTCCGCTGCCATTTGCTCCTTAGTTGGTCTTCTGTCCACCTCCAGTCCATGCATCAAAAGCTCCAGATCTGGATCTTCCTGCTGACACTTTCGTAGCTGTTCTTCCTTTCACTCTTCCGCTGGTGTTATTGTCGTTAGACGGACGTCTATAATGTCCTCTTTTCCCTCAGCTTTTGAGCAGTGTTTACACTCCAGGCTACATGGTCGGCGGGACATGGCATCAGCATTACCGTGGGCACTTCCCTTTCGGTGCTCAATAGCGAAGTCATAACTTTGCAGTCTCTCAATCCACCGAGCTAGCTGTCCTTCTGGATTCTTAAACTGTAGTAGCCACTTCAGCGCTGCATGGTCCGTTCGAACTCGGAAACGTTGCCCATAGAAGTACTTGTGGAAATGTTTGACGCACTCCACCAACGCTAGTAGTTCTCTCCGAGTTACGCAGTAGTTCCTTTATGGTTTTCCAATCGACCGGCTATAGTAGGCAACCACCTTCTCCTGCCCATCAATTACCTGCGACAGTACGCCTCCTATGGCATAACCACTAGCATCCGTATCCAAACTAAACGTTGCACCTGCAACGGGATACGCTAGCTTAGGTGCAGTACATAGTCATTCCTTCAGAGTCTGGAAAGCCTCCTCCTGCTCCTTGTTCCACTCGAAGGCTCTATTTTTCCTAGTGAGCTCGTGGAGGCTATTAGCAAAGCTGGCGAAATTCGGAACAAATCGGCGGTAGTAGATGCATAGCCCAAGAAAACGTCGTAGTTCGTGCAGGTTCCTAGGTCTTGGCCAATCCTTTACTGCTTCTATCTTTTCCTTCGCAGTACAGATGCCCTCCGTTGTCACCTTGTGCCCTAAGTAGTTCACCTCCTTCCTGAACAGTGAGCACTTTTTAGGACTTAGCTTCAGACCAGCGCCAGCTATCCTCTGGAAAACTTCTTCCAAATTGTTCAGGTGTTCCTCAAAGCTTTTACCCAATACGATAATGTCGTTTAGATATACCAGACATGTTTTCCAATGCAGTCCTTTGAGCACATGGTCCATAAGTCGTTCAAAAGTGGCATAATCCAAAGGGCATCACCGTGAATTGCCACAGACGGCCTCCAACGCTGAAAGCTGTCTTCTCCTTATCCTCGTCACTTACCTCCACTTGCCAATAACCGCTCTTATGGTCGAGTGTTGAGAACCACTTTGTTCCAGTCAACGAGTCCAGAGTGTCATCGATCCTGGGAAGAGGATGGCTGTCCTTTTTCGTTGTTGTTGTTGTAGCAGCATACAAATTCCCCAAAGACTTTTTGGGGAGTGTTGCTGGAGTGACAGTCCTTGGCCAGATATAAATCTGGGTCGTTTCGGTTACGTAGATCCGACTGTCGTGGGAACGTGTCCTTTTTCGTCACATCGTTTAGTTTCCGGTAGTCTACGCAGAACCGCATTTGACCATCCTTCTTCTTCACAAGTACTACCGGCGAACTCCATGGACTCGCTGATGGTTCAATCACACCACTCTCGCTCATTTATTTTATTATTTGGCTAACAGTTTCACGTTCGGCAAGTGGAACACTCCGAGGAGCTTGACGGATTGGCCTTGCATCGCCAGTATTAATGCGATGTTTCACAACGTTAGTCCTGCCTGGTGTGTCGCCATCCTTTTCGAATATGTTGAAGTATCTTCGGAGAAGTTCCTTAGCCTTGTGCTGGTATTTTTCTTCCAACCCTTCCGTCCATGCATTGATGTCTTCCGAAATGTCATTCGCACCAATGGAATCGCTTTCAGGTAATTTTTCGCAGTTGAAGATTGCCTCTACCTCTCGACATTGCCCCAGTACAGTTCCTCTTCGGAGTTTGACTGGTGATTTGAACTCATTGAGCACTCGAACTGGGATACGTCCATCCTTTTGCGTCTTAGCCAGGGTTTTACCAATAAGTACGTCCGGTGTAGAATTTGTGTTGCTTCAACAACCCACAATTTGTTTGTCCCACAATCTCCATCAATCTTTGCCCACACAACTGCTTCTGACTTCGGTGGAATCTGCTCGCTTTCCTCTAGGATCACTCGCTTGCTGCTGTACGGATCATCATTCCCAAACCGAAGGGGCACTTTCATGTTGTTATACGTCATAATCCTGTTTTTCATGTTGATCTTCATACCTTGATCAAGCAAGAAGTCTAATCCAATGATGACTTCATCAATAATCGCCGCGACTATGAACTTGTGTAACACCGTCACATTCCCTATTGCGACTTTGCATGTTACCTCTCCTACAACTTGGGTGTCCTCACCAGTTGCTGTCCTCAACTTTGCTCCAGGTAATGGCCTTACCTCTTTAGTGACCAAATCAGATCGAATGATGGAATGTGATGCGCCCGTATCCACAGTTAGTACTCGCTCATGTCCGTCCACATATCCACCATTCTGCCAATTCGCGAGACGGAGATTATGGGGCATTCTATTGCGGGAGCCAGCGCGCGCCCCTTGCTGCTGGCTCGTTTTAGTTTAACGACTGATTGGAGTTGGATTCATCTCCTTCAGCCCTGCGTTTGCGTCCTGCTGAATTGTTGAGCGCACTGGAACTTGCGCTGCAATCGCGGGCGAAGTGGCCTGGCTTTCCACATTTAAAACAATAGCCAGAGAAATGCTTTTTCTCGCCCAGCAGTTCGATAATCTCCTTCAGCATTTCATTTGTCTCGTCCGGTGTTTCCACTTTCACGCGATGTGCTTTGTAGGCTGGTCTACTTAGGAGCGCCGCCGTTTCACGCGTCTGAGCATACGAGACAGTTTCAGCAAATGTTGGCTGTGGATTCGCGTACGTCTCTCGCTTGGTATACACGTCCCGCATTCCGTTGATGAACCTCTGGATTTTTACTCTTTCGAGGTGCTCACCAGATGCATCCCCAATTGCCAAATGAGCCAACCTTTCAACCTCGGAGGCGAATTCCTGTAGAGTCTCGTTGGATTTCTGGCAGCGATTCTCCAGCTCCATCTGGTAAATTTGTCTCCTGTGCTCGCTACCATGACGTCTTTCCACTGCACCCATTAATGCATCGTAATTGTTCCTTTCACAGTCAGGAATTGTCTGCAAGATTTCCGCTGCAGGTCCTTTTAATGCCACGTACAGTGCAGCGGATTTATCCTCCATGCTCCAATAATTTGCTGCAGCCGTTTTTTCGAACTGTAGCTTAAAGACCTGGAAAGGAATCGTGCCGTCAAAGGATGGGGTTTTTACCTTGGGTGCGCTCGACGAAGTAGCTGGACGATTCAACTGTAAATCACGAAGACGACCTTCCAATTCTTCTACCTTTGCTTCGACTTTCTCCTGTCTCTCTTCAAGTTTGTCCTGTATTTGTGTAATTTTTTCATCCTGTGCTTCCAGCTGTGATGATATGCGTGCCTCCTGTGCCTGTACCTCAGTTTCTAACCGGGATGACACCTGCGATGACACCTGCGCTGATACCTCTGAAGATATACGTGTGTCCAAGGCTTGCATCTGTAAGGAAACGTCTGACGACAACTGCGACCTCTGTTCCTGCATCATCTGCGACATGGCAGCCAATAACGTGTTCATGTCCATACCTGTTGATGAACTAGGAGCCTTTTGCTGTTCCTCAACCCTTCCCGGCTGTCTGCTGCAAACCCTTCGACGAACAATCAGCCTCATCCTTCTGTTCGTCCTTCGTTGATGTCGTATTTGTCAACGTCGATACCTTCCTTTTCCATAGCCTCTCGCAGCCGCGTAGTAGAGTTAATACTTTCCTTCCGGAGGTTGCTAAATTTCGCTTCTCCAACTCCTGTTTGAGTTCCCCGATCTTTAGGTCTTGAATTTTTGCCATTTTCAAAAGTTTATCCTTCGGGATTTATTTAACAATCCCACTTCTGACACCAATTGTTACGATTATCCTTGAAACCTAGAGGGATTTCCCAAATATCCATCGGTTCGTATCTCTGGATTGTTAAATAAATGCTAACGATGACCAAATTGTAGGACAATTAACTTTATTGTACAACAAACCATTTACAATACTCGCTAATACAGTAAAAAGACTTTACAATACTTGTTAAAGCAATAACAACGCTTTACTAAACTTGTTAACACAATTAAACTTCTAGCTTGCTTATTCGCAACTCACTTCTCTGCTCACTTTACTTGTAGCTTGCTGACTTGTAACTAACTCACTTCGCTGTGGCGGCGCCCTTATATACCTGCGCTCGTACTTATGGCAACTCTAGAACGTTCTGAAGTTTATCGCTCATTCTATTTCTCTCGCTGTTCGCAGTGTTCATCCAACTTGACGTTTCTCTTTGTGGAACATTCTACGTCGTTCCTCGAACATTCTGCCTATTTCTCGTTGTTCGCTTCGCGTTGCCGCAGTATTCTTCACAATATATATATATTCATATGAAAAAATATTTCCCGACAAGGGAACACATTTGTTTTTTAATGAAAACTATTGTGCAGAAATTAACAATAATTTATAAATGGTAGAAGTGATAGCTATTTCAGGGTTCAGTTTATAAGGCGAACTTAACGCAGTGCGTAGGCAACTGGCTGAGTCAGCTGGGGTCGTCGGTTCGAATCCCGCTGAAGAAGTCTGATGGGGAAATGTGGTGATATGAAGGGGCCTCAATTTTAGTCCGATTTCAATAATCTTCAACGTTTTGCTTTTATGTAGCAAGCACAATAACAATACCGAGTTTAGTACAAATTGGTAGAACGGTTACCGAGATACATATTTGTGATCATAAGTGGGCGGTGCTACGCCCATTTTCCAAAGTTTTATCATAAAGGTAAAGAATCGTTGCAATCATCAATTTTGAACAAATTAGCTTTAGTATTTACTGATTTATCGAAGATTTCGTATTTCTCTAAATTACCGTTTTATGGGATGTGGACGTGGTTATTTTCCGATTTTAAAAATTTTCGGCCATTTGGTATGTTGTACCAAGGCCAACAATTGTGCCAAGTTTAGAAGAAATTGGTGCAGCGGTTACCAAGATATAATATTCTTATTTTTCGTCTAAAATATCAGTTATGAGTGAATAATTTTCAGTAGTTACAAAAATGTCCCAGTTTTCGTATTTCTGAAAATTACCGTTATATGGGAGGTAGGCGTGGTTATTGTCCGATTTTGCCTATTTTCAATACTATCGGTCCTGCGTCCAAGAGAAGTACACGTACCAAGGTTCGTTAAGATATCTCAATTTTTACTCGAGTTACCGTGTGCACAGACGGACAGACGGACGGACGTTCGGACGGACAGACAGTCACCGCTTAAACGATTTCTCTCTTCATTCAGATCATTCATGTATACATTTGTCTATATCTACCTCGATTCGTTTTTCCTGTTACAAACAACCGTTATGTGAACAAAGTTATAATACCCTTGTGCACAAGTGCGCTCGGGTATAATAATGGGCCGTATGAATAAAATCCAAGCCATTGCTTTTTCTCAAAATATCAGACTTTTTATGTTGTTATTGTTGGTTGTACTAGGCTATAATGATCAAATAGGCTCATGTGCAAGAAAAGACAAATGTACCGCAGGGTGATGGTATGAACGCTGCTTAAAAGTTTTAAAGTTTAAATGTTAAGTGTAGTTTAGTAGTTTATTTTTCAAATGTAAGTTTTTCAATGTTTTCACAAAAGTGTTTAAAGTCCGGTATGAGGTTAAAATTGCTAATTGTCCCTGATTAAATACAAAATTTGTTCCTTGTTTTTGTGTGTACAATTGTTTCGTGTACATATCAACAAATTATATTATAATAATAACCTCCTTATATTTGTTTCTTGTCGATATTTAATAAAGAAAACGCCCCAGAAGATGCCAAGGAGGTTGGCGAAACGTCGGGCAGCAAAGTGAAGAAAGTATTTTCTTGCACATGAGCCTATTTGATCATTATAGCCTAGTACAAACAACAATAACAACATAAAATTCAAATTGATCATGAACTCATCGTTATATTATCAGACTTTTTATTTAAATTTATTTGAATAAATCGAGTAAAACGTCTGAAATTTTAACAAAAAGCAATTATTTAGTTTTTATTCATACGGCCCAATATCTTACTAGATCTATCAAATCTCCCACAGCGGCATATAGAGGGGCAAGTAGATTATCAGATAAATAATTTGCCGACAAAGTTTGTCTTTTATAATTTCGATCTTACTTACCTCGCAAGACATGTACAGTAATACTGACTGATTTCGCATTCGAAGGGGCACAAGTATAGTTGCCTGCATGATGAAAATGCACTACTTCTAATGTCAAAATACTAGACGTTGGAGATACTAAATAAGGTGATTGCTGTGGTTTCAATGCAAATCGCAGTGGCTTTTCCGTATAATGGCCGTTGGCTTTACTTTCCATTTGCAAATCACTGTTAAATTTCTTTCCTATGCCAATGAAATATTTTTCAGAGAAAATGTGTAGATCATCGTCCACAGTAGTATCAGCTACAGTAGTAGATATAACAGAAAATCCTTCTTGTGAGTCATAGTTCACCATTTTATTGTTATGATACCTAAGTAAGAGGGATATATATACATTTGTGTTAAAAAATGCATTGACATTAAGGTAAAAATGAAAATGGTTTTTAAAAATCAGCCGTTTGCACCTTACTTCCCGTTTGCACCGTTAAACACTTGATTTCATTTTAACTTTTTAATTACGTATGGACTAGGGCTGTGCGATTAATTGATTATTCAATATTTTAATTAATCATAACGTAAATAACTCAATCATTCGATTAATTGGAAATTACTCAAAAGTTCAGCTACAAAAATGTTTGAGTAATTTGCTTTATGATTAATCAACATTATGATTAAAATGAGTAATCAGTATTTCAAAGTACTCTTAACATATAAAGCAATTGAAGTTCCTTGATACTTTGAAACAGAGCTGTTAAATTTTCATTACGATTAGTAATCATTATTTTTTCGCATTTTTAATTTAATTTTAATAATTATTTTAATTTTCTTATATAACCCAGCCATTATAATTAATTATTAATTGTAATTATCAAAAATAATAATGACTAATTGCCATTTTTTTTGTATTATTTGATTAGTTTTAATTAATTGATTGTTTTTAATCATTTGATTATATCCAATTATGTGATTATTTTTCCAAATAGATGAAGCTGTGTTCGGCAAGCAAATTTTTATAAGTTAGTATTAACTCATTAAACGCGAAAGCAAAAGAGGAAATTTAGGGGAACCAAACTTTGGAGGATACTAAAAGTGAGGATATGTATAATAAAAAGTTTCGACCTCTATAAAGGGGTGTCTGTACGAGCTGAAACATATATGTAACACTCTTGAGTCTTTGTTATGTAATAAAAATTAGCTTAAAAACACTATTAGTCTGTGAAATTCGTTGATGCAAGAACACCAAAAATATCTGTTTAAAACTTTTTAAAAAGTTTACCTCATACTGTTTTCAGGTAAAAAAATGAAATCAAATGAGAACCCCCTAATTTGATGGTGATTTGAAAGGTGAAGGCAACTTTTTTTTATCCAACGAAATAATTTTTCCTCGATTTTCTATCTCAAAGGCTTTAAAATGCTGTTAAATCTATTTCGCTAGATGTTTTTGTTTTCGAGATATAAAATTTTGTCAATATCTACACTGTGCGGTGTTTAACATGAACTTTTAATTTGCTAATTTCTTATATATAGTTCACACCAGTGATGGGCACACCTAAATACTTTTGTACTTAAAGTACCACTTTGGGTACTAAATACACAAATACTTAGTATTTGGAGATGACTAAATATTCAAGTAAAATGAATTTACTTTCGAGAGTAATTTCGGGATTTTTGGCACTTTCGGAACTCATTCCAGAATTTTGGGAATAATTTCAGATTTTAGGGAGTTTTTCGGGATTTTTGGGACTTTCAGAACCATTTTTGGATATTTGTAACTTGCGGGACCATTTCGAGATTTTTGGGACTAATTTAGGCACTTTGAGACTTTCGGGACTATTTCAGGATTTTTGCGACTATTTCGTAATTCTCGGAAATGATTTCGGGATTTTTGGGACTAATTTTGGGACTTTTGGGGCTTTCGGGAGTATATCGATTTTTTTGGGATTTCTTTTGGATTTTTTAGACTTTCGGGACCATTTCGAGGTTTTCAGGAGTATTTCGGGTTTTTGAACTAATTTCGGATCTTTGGGACCTTCGGGACTATTTCTCCATTTTTGGAATTTTGGGACTTTGAGAACTATTTAGGGATTTTTGGGACTTATTTCGGATTTTTGTAACTGTCGGAACTATTGCGGTATTCTTGGAACTAATTTCGGGACTGTTGGGACTTTCAAGGCTATTTAGGGATTTTGGGACTCTTGGGACTATTTCGGGATTATCGGGAGTAATTTAGGTATTTTTGGGACTTTCGAGACTATTTCAAGATTTTTGGGACTTATTTTGGATTTTTGAAACTTTCGGGTCTATTTCGGGATTTTCGGGAGTAATTTCCGGACTTTTGGGAATTTTGGACTTTTTGGAACTTTTGGGACTATTTCGGGATTCTCGGAACTGATTTCGGGACTTTCGGGATTATTTTAGAGTTTTTGGGAATAATTTCGGATTTTTGGGACTGCCTGGATTTAGATATTTTCAAAACTACTTTGGAGCTTTTGGGACTTCCGGGATCCCTGGGGCTAGTTTCGGGAATTTTGGGACTTTATGAAATAGTTTCGAAAGTCTTAAAGTTCCTAAATTAGTCCCAAATGGCCCCGAAAGTCTCAAAAATCAAAAAATAGTCCCGAAAGTCCCAAAAATCCGAAATTAGTCCCAAAAATCCCCAAACGGCCTCAAATGTCCCAAAACACTAAAAATAGACCCAAAAACTCTGAGGTAGTCTCAAAAATTCCGAAACTAGTCCCAAGAACCCCGAAATTCCCAAAATTAGTTCCGAGACTCAAAATAGTCCCGAAAGTCCTGAAATTCGTCATTATAAGCGCGAAATAGTTTCGAAAGCCGCAAAAATTCCGAAATACTCCCGAAAGTCCCAAAAAAGACCCGAAAGTTCTAAAAATCTAAAATAAGTCCAAAAAATCTGGAAATAGCTCGAAAGTCCCAAAAATACCTAAATTACTCCCTAAAGAATCCCGAAACAGTCCCGAAAGTTCCAAAAATCCGAAATAAGTCCAAAATTCCTAAATTATTCCCAAAAATGGCGGAATAGCCCCAACAATTCGAAATTATCCCAAAAATCCCGTAATACTCCTGAAACCCCCGAAATGGTCCCGAAAGTCTCAAAATTCCAAAAGTCCCAAAAAAATCGATATACTCCCTAAAGCTCCAAAAGTCCCGAAATTAGTCCCAAAATAGCAAAATCAGTTCAGCGAATTACGAAATAGTCCCGAAAATACCAAACATCCTGAAATAGTTCCGTAAGTCCCAAAGTTCCTAAATTAGTCCCAAAAATTCCGAAAAAGACCCGAAAGTTCCAAAAATCCTAAATTATTCCCAAAAATCTGGAAATAGTGCCGAAAGTCCCAAAAATACCTAAATTACTCCAGATAATCCCGAACTAGTCCCGAGAGTCCCAAAAATCCGAAATTAGTCCCAAAAAACCCTAAATAGCCCTGAAGGTCCCAACAGTCCCGAAATTATTCTCAAGAATCCCGAAAACCCCGTAAATCCGAAATAAGCCCCAAAAATCTGGAAATAGTCCCCATACAAGCTTTGAATTTATTTACTTATTATGCGGAGTACCGTTGGCCTAAGTTAGAGCATTTTTATTTCTTGCACAAGCGCAGTGCGACTTGCCTGCGCTACTTGCTTATAGCAACAAACCTTTAATAAAAAATTACTACCGTATTATATAGCATACAATATTGTATACATACATACATATATTGCGATATTGAAAGTGTTTGTAATGAGAAAGTTCACGCTACAGAAAAAGGTAATTGTGGTGTTTTATCTAAGTTGTATACCGGTAGCGCCCAATAAATCTCGATCAATTATTCTTTCGGTAGGAAAAAATTAAAATGTTTCACATTGATTTGATCCCTTTTGTGAGTTAGAAAAGGGGAACAGATTTGTATGAGATTTCTTTTCGTATAAATATGCTCTAATTATCGAGAAGTACGCCTTCCAAATATATCCTATCAGAAGTATATAAAATGTGGATATCTTTAAAACAGGAGCAGCTAGGATTTCAATTTAAGCGGATTCTTAACCTTAAGATATCAACAAATACAACCCTGCTTTCAGATTTTGTCGACATTTTTATGCAACCTATCTTCGCTTCCTGCCCACCGTGCCCAAAGGCCGATATAAGTCCCAAAAATCGAAGAATAGTCCCGGAGTCCCAAAAATTTCGAAATTACTCCCGAGAATTGCAAAATACTGCCGAAAGTCCCAAAAATCCCGATATTAGTTCCGAGAATCCCGAAAGCCCAAAAATCCCGAAACAGTTCCGAAAGTCCTAAAAACTTGAAATTAGTCCAGAAATTGTCCAGGAGTCCCAAAATGCCCGAGAATCTCAAAATTCTCGCGAAAATCCCGCTATTAATTCCGAGAATCCAGAAAGTCCCAAAAATCCCGAAACTAGTTCCAAAAATCCCTAAATATTGTGAAAGTCGTCTCGAAAAACCCGATATTAGTTCCGAGAATCCCGAAAATCTCAAACCCTAAATCCCTAAAGAATTACGAAATAGCTTCGAAAATCCCAAAATAGTCCCGAAAACCCCGAAATAGTCTTGAAAATCCTGATTTAGTCTGAAGAATCTCTCAAATCCCGAAACATTTCTCAAATTGAGGTGTGGTGAGTTTAGGTGAGGTGTGGTGAGAACGGGTGTGATGAGTTCAACTATGGTGAGTAAAGATTTGGTGGATTTTGGTGTAGCAGTAGAACGTGCGGTGAGTTTGTATGTGGTGAGTTGATTTGAGGAGAGGTGAAGTGAGTTGTGGTAAAGTAAGTTGAGGTGAGTGTAAGGTGAGGTGTTAATTCTCTAGAGTTCTCCTAAATTATACAGTATTTAGTTTGAAAGTAAAGTAAAGTACCGAGGTATTTAGTCTATGGGTCTAAGTACCTTGGTACTTTAGTGAAAGTATTTTGCATCCCCAAGGTACATGAGGACTTTGGTACAGAGTATTTAGCGTCTACTAAATACTTTCGTCTTTTGTACTTTGGCATATAGCAGCTCCTAAATACTCAAGTATTTCTTACTTTAATATCTAATAGCTCCTAAATACCTAAATATTTTTTACATGGGTATTTACCAGCTCCTAAATACCTAAGTATTGTTTACTTGGGTATTTAGCAGCGCCTAAATACCTAAGTAAATAGTACTTGGGTATTTAGCAGCTCCTAAATACCTAAGTAAATAGTACTTTGGTATTTACAACAACACAAAATACCTAAATACTTTTGTACTTAGTATTTAATACTTAGTAAATACAATTTTGCCCATCACTGGTTCACACTACAGCATTAACCACAGAAATTACATTCCCGAGCATTATACAAATTATTATTCACAAGTTGAAACAAAAAATAATAATAATCAAATATTATATTAATCGTATAATTAAAAAAATCAAAAACAATTCAAAATAATCATAAAACAATATCAATGATTCAATTAAATAAAATCAAAAATAATTGAATATAATCAAATAATTATATTAATCATGTAATAATAAATTTCATAAATAATTGAAAATAAGCAAAAATAACAAAATATTTAGTTATGTAATCAAAATTAATTAATTAAATTTTTTTGAAAGTAGTTAATGATTAATCATTAAAAAGGTGCAAATAATCGTATTTAATCATTAAATGGTTACCCAAGAAAAACATGCTTTAATTCAAAATCATTATGATTCGCAGGGCGTGGGTACCCGCGTTAGTTGTGGGCGGCGGAGCGGCGACTGTCTGGGTGTTGCTACTATGCTCCTGGCCTTGTGGGGGTGTGAACGGGTGCGCTTATTGCGGCTCGACTTTGGTGGCAGGCCCTGACGGCGGCGATGGGGGCGGTCGAGATGGTGGAGTTGTGTGGGTGGCTCTATAGCACCGTTAAGGGCACTGCGAGGATGACTCGGTCGCCCTGACGTGATCACTGCGGCGATGAACGTAGGTGGGGACTGCTCCACTCACGTTTTACACAAAACTGATTAATGTCAGCACCGCATTTTCTAACGAAACCGATACTAGCTCCCGAGCGATAAAACAAACGCACTTGGTTCGTGGATAAGAATATATTTCAATTTATTTTAAATAGAGTTCAAAGAAATTGTTTAACTTTACAAAAAAGGACTATGCGACTGCTCGGATGTCGATGTGAGAAATTTTGTGTGTAAAATATGTGTTTTTGACAGCTGGCGATCGTTCAAGTGAGCGAGTAGCGCACGCGATGCCAACCACCCGGTTGGCTGATAGGTGTGTTCACGTTGCGAGGTAATTATTAGGAGACGAGTAAAGTTCCATTTCATAGATATAATTCAGTCTACCTAACTCAATAATTACAAAAGGTTAAAGTGCGGTGCGTGCGCTAGTCACTCACTTGAATATCCTGCCCCGCCTAGGCGCGCTAGATGGCAGTGCCATATTCAACTGCTCTAGCGCTCTAATGGCCTCATCTATAAACCGATTTGCCATCCTTTCTCAATATGCAGCGGTATGGAGCCCTGTTGAAGAACGTTTGACGGTGCGTGGTTGCGGAATGGTGGTTGCAGTCGGGTTGTAGAGATGGGTAGCGGCCTGGGTGGGTGCGTTGCGACGATCGCGAGCATTTGAGCGGGATGCAGGCGTCAGAGGTGTTTGAGGTGGAGGCGCGGCGATACGGCGATGTGGCTGCGGTGGCGGCGGGCCCGATGAAGCATCGTCTAGTGCGGCAGCGCACAGATCCTGCACGTGACCTGGGATGTGCATTCGCTGGTAGCGTGCGACAGTGCTAGACAGTTGGTGCAGTAGTTATGGGCCCGCGCTAACAAGTACCGCTGCGCTGGATACATCCTTTTAAAGAGCGCGCATGTTCGTAGCGCGTGGTGCCATGCGAAAACTCGGCACTTCTGATAGTCGAGGCTTGGGCGCTCCCGGCGGTTGCCAGCGGCCACAAACATCTGCGAGCGAAGTGATGTTCTTAGTGCTGGTGTGGGTGCTGAATCCATTCACGTCTGTAAATAGTTGTATATATATCATTTTAGTGGGACGTATATCGAGTATCGTGGGTAATAAGATAGAGAAGTATATAATTGTTATTTTGAGGAAAAGGCGAGTATGGTGATTGGAGGAGAGACACACTTACGGAGAAAGTAGTTTGTGGTATAAGTAACGAATAACGATAGTGGTGTAGGGTTAATCGGTCGCACTGGGACTAAGTTGAAGTTCGGCCGGTGAGGTTTCACTATCGGCCGTGTGAGAATGCCGGTTTTGTTGCCTACCTCGACAACACGAATGTGGCCGTCGGTGCCGGGCCGTGTCCTTCCGATGCGTCCGAGGCACCTCTCAGTGGGCGGGAGCATATCGTCGTTGACGAGGACGCACTCACCGACTTTCGGCTCAATATGGGTGTCTTTCCATCGGTACCGTTTGTAAAGGTCTTTAAGATAGTCCTCTTTCCATCGTCGGCTAAACTGATGGTGTAGAACTTTGACCTTTCCCCACCGATTGAATAGAGATAAGTTTTCATGGTTCGATTCAGGAAGAGACAACTGGGGGGCTCCCTTAAGGAAATGTCCGGGGGTGTGTGCGGTAAAATCTGAGGGGTCCTGAGACAGGGGAGGGATCGCTCGTGAGTTTAACACGGTTTCTATTCTGATTAATAGGGTAGTAAACTCTTCGAGAGTGAATTTATGAGATCCGGCACTCTTCTTGAGATGCATTTTAAAGCTTTTGACTGCGGATTCCCATAAACCGTCCATATGAGGGGCGCTGGGGGGAATAAATTTCCCCCCTATTCCTTGAGCGGTATATTTTTTGACAATTTCCCGGTACTTTTATTTCGAGAAGGTGACGAACTCCTTCTCAGTGGCTCTTTTGGCACCGACAAAGGTTTTTCCGTTGTCACACATAGTGGCAGGATATCCCCACCGTCCAACAAAGCGAGCGAATGCGGTCAGAAAGGCCCCTGAAGTTAAATTCGAGCACAACTCAAGGTGAACCACTTTTGTCGTGAAGCATACAAAAACGGCCACGTAGCCTTTCACGAGGGTGGGCGATCTTAGCATGAAGGCCTTCACCTGGAAGGGGCCAGCAAAATCAACACCCGTTATGGTGAAGGGCGGAACGAAGGTGCGTTGTGAGGGCGACAAGGCTGCCATTATTTGCGAGCGCATTTGCTGCTTGTGGACAGTGCAGGGTTTGCATTGAAAAATTCACTTTTTTATGAGTGGCTTGAGCCGAGAGATATAAAGCTCCTGTCTGATCGCCTGCTGCATAAGGCGCATTTCGGCGTGCAAGAGTAGTTCATGCAGGAAGCGCAAAAAGAGTGCCGCATATCGGGATTTCTCGGGAATAATGATGGAGTGACGTTCATTGTAGCATAGCGTTGAGTGTGCCAGTCGACCGTTTATACGTAGAAGTCCATCTTTGTTCAGAAATAGGTGTAACGCGATGAGCTGGAGTTTAGTGTTTCGGAAGTCGTCGTGCGCAAAAGGTAAAGAGTGAGCTAAAATGTGGCTTGTTCGGGTCTTCAGAGTTCGTATGAGTGGCAAAACGTGAGTCAAAACCCGGAGTGCGCGTGGGAAGGAGGAGAAACGATACAGAATGTCGGGTTCTTCTTCGGTGGTATGTAAAGATTCAATTCGGCGTACTTCGGGTGGACTGATGGTTGTGCATCGTGAAGCTTTCGGCCAAGATTACGGGGGGAAGGGTCATTCCGGACCCTTCCACCACAGTGAGGAGGCTGCCAAGTCGAGAGGTTTACATCCTCTTGTGCCCATGTCGGCGGGATTATCGTGAGTTCGTACATGCTGCCAAGTGGCATTTCCGAACAGGTCGATTGTTTGCACGGTTCGAGTCGGTTCTAAGGTTTTCCAGGTATGGGGTGGCTTTTATAACCATGAGAGCACAATTTCGGAGCCAGACACACAAAATCAAAGCTTGCGGGTGGAGATTGAGCTGGGATTGGACGACAGACACTAATTTGGCTAGGAGAAGGGCTCCACATAGTTCGAGACGTAGTAAGCTGGTGCGTTTTAGGGGCGCCACTTTGCCTTTAGAGACTAGGAGGTGGAGAGCTATGTTTTCTCATCGTATCGCTCTAACGTAAATATTGGCGCAATATGACTTCTCCGACGCGTCGCAAAAACCATGCAGCTCGATAGGTTGGCTTGGAGAGTAGTTGACCCAACTAGGAATTTGGATTGCTGTTATAGCTTTTATGTTGTTTGCGAACTGCGTCCACTTGACGAGACGTATGGGTATTACCTGTTCATCCCAGTCGGTTCCATCAAGCCATAGCCCCTGCACGAGAATTTTGGCTTGAATCGTTATCGGCGCTAGCCATCCTGCGGAGTCATAAAGTTTGGCGACAGAGGAGAGGAGTTGTCGCTTCGTGCTCGATGTGGTTACTGGGATGGATTCAACGGTATATGAAAACGCATCTTTTATGGCATTCCATTGGATCCCCAGCGTTTTCGTCGTACTTGGCTTTTCGAATTTGAGAAACTGTGAATCGAGCACGTCGGCGATGGGAACGGTTTTGAGAATGTCAGGATGGTTGGCCGTGATTTTCTTGAGGGGGAAGCCTGCCAACAGAAGAGCTTGTCTGACTTGAAAAAGGGATTCAGAGGCTGAGAGAATAGAGTGCCCACCCGAAAGTATGTCGTCTACATATGTTTCGCTCATTAGTATTGGGGACGCCAGCATGAGTGTGTCTTTTATATCTTTAGAGTTCGTGCAGGGTGCGTATTGCGAGATAAGTTGAGACCGAGCGTAACGGTTTTTAGTTTGAAATCTTGCATTGGACCTTTTGGGGAGGAGCGAAATATGATTCTCTGGTAATCTTGGTCCTCATCATGTAATAGTATTTGGCGGTACATTTTTTCTACATCGCCATTAAAGACAAATTGGTACGTGCGCCATTTGATGTTTAATAGCATCACAACGGGTTGGAGGGTTGGCCCGGTGTAGAGGACATCGTTTAACGAGTTACCGGAAGTTGATTTTTTCGGTGCATTAACCTTTGTCGTTCTTTTTTCAGGTTTTACAACCGCGTGGTAAGGTAAATATAATGACAAGTATTTGTTTCCTGAGGATTTCTCATAGGAAGTTGTTTCTTTCATATGACCTAGTGTTATATTTTCCTCGAGGACTTGGTCGTACTAGGATTTTAGCTCGCCTTTTTTGAGAAGGTTTTTCTCCATGCTGAGAAATGGCTGGAGAGCTGGGATGCGAGATTAACCCAAGGCGAGTTGGTCTGGGAAACTGTGCTTAAATGGGAGTCGCACTTCGTAACGACCGTCAGATGTACGTGATGTGGTGGATATATAAAAATTTTCACATACTCAGTCCTCAGAATTGAGAGATTTGGGAGTGGGGATTTCTTCAAGTTCCCAAAATTTTCGAAGTTGGGAATTGAGATTCTCATTTGAGACTTCTTCTACTTGCTTCGAAAACGAGCTTATTTGAGTTGGGACTTGACCATTAAGGATCCACCAAAATATGGTGTTCTGTGCTAATAGGTTTTTGGAGAGTTTTTCAACCCCTTCTAGAACGATTTATGGGATCAGGTCGCTGCCTATGACTAAGTCAATGGGATGGGGAGTGGCAATTTGCGTCTGCTAGGGTGAGATGAAACCATTTTTCCCGTTGTTCTTGAGTTGGTTGGAACTTGGGTAGCAATTTTGTTAGCTGTGGGAGGACGATTGCTTTTGCTTTGATCCGTGTGGTCAAATCGTTTGAGACTAGAACCAGAGAGCATAGTTTTTTCGAGGTTTGGACTACCCTTCCGTCCATTCCTGAGATTTCGAAATTGGAGGTTCGACATGGTAGTCTCAATTTGAGTTGCGCTGTGGAGGAGATGAAGCTCCGTTCTGACCCCTGATCAATGAGGGTTCTTAGTTTGAGGAGTTCACCTCTGTGTTCAACGGAGACGATTGCCGTCGGGAGTAGTATTTTTTTTGCATTTTCAGAGTAGAAACATTGTACCTGGGACTTATTGGAACACGAGGGTTGCTCGTCTCGTTCTTCCGGAGTCTGAGGAGTTTGGAGGCTCACATTGGTGGAGGTGGTAGTTTCCACTTGAGATGAGGCCCTATGCACTCGGGGTGTTGATGAATTTTTTGAGAGTGCGTCATCATGGAGTGATGAGTTGTGCCGTTCTTGGCAATGAGCACAATTGTGAGGGCTTCTGCAATCTTTAATTAAATGCGATTGAGATAAGTAGTTTAAGTACATGTGATTATCTGTCGCAAATTTTTTCCGATCCTGAATTGACAGTATTTTGAAGCGAGAGCAGCTATAAATGGGATGCTGGGAGGTTTTGCATAATGGACATAAATACATTGTGCGCTGCTCCGTCATATGAGATTGGATCTTTGAATGGGATTTATTGTGAGTGTCATGGGAATTATTGCTCTTAAATGCGTACGGGTTTTGTGTGGGGTAGCTTGTATGCGGGGGGATCGATTTAACCTTGGCTGGGCGCCATTGATTTACTCTTTCTACCACCTCATAGCGAGTAGTCAGAAACTGCTTCATCTGGGACCAGTTGGGGAGGCCTTTTCTGGAGATGAGAGATTGTTCCCACAGAGTTACTGTGTTCTCCGGAAGTATGGAGGTGACCAGATAGATGAGGATGGGGTTCAAACTCTCTGTCGAAACTTGCTGGGTAGCGAGGATTTGCAGGCAATTATTTACAGAAGATTGTAATCTCTGTATATCCTCGCTATTTTCAACTTGAGTTGGTTTCAAATTCATTAGGGGTTTTATTTGGTTATCTACCAAGACTCTGCGATTTTCATATCGCGCTCTTTGGGCTTCCCATGCCAATTCGAAGTTGTCATCACTTAACGGGAATTGTTTGACTATTTGGCCGGCTTTGCCTTGCATTTTATCTTACTTACAGGAGGTGGTACAATTTCTGAGCTTTTGTGAGTTTCGGGGGGTTCATGTAGACCGCGGTGAACATGTCACGGAAGGACGGCCATTGTTCATAACCCCCGTAAAATACCTCAGTGTCGCAAGGAGGGACTTTTAAGCTGAAGCCTGTTTCATCTTTGTGTTGTGATGTACCGGCATGGGGAATGGGATCACTCGGTTGTTTGAGTAACAGAAGTTGGTCACCTATCTGGGCTTTTGTGTCTTCATACATTATAAGACAAGACCCGTATTTATTGTACGTGGCTGACTTGAAATCTTCTGGGAGATCCTGATTCTCGGTTTCTAAGACCGTATCGTAAGAGATTTGGACCCGATTCCAAAAGTTATCGCCGTTATTGTCTTTAATTTTTAGACTTGCCTTGGATTGGGGTGGACTTCAAACGAGTACAGTAGTCCATGAAATGATCTGTTCCTGATATAAATTTAATAGAAGCGAACGATTGCTTGGATTTCTTCGTGGTTGACTTTCCACTTGTATGCGTTGAGCGTTGGGACCCCGTGGAAGTACCTTGGGTTTTTTCATCGTCACTCATCTTTGGGCTTTTTGATTTATCTATTTGAGGGGCACCAAGCATTTGTTAAATCAAGAGAAAAAGGAAGTGAGTTGATCAGTTATGATAAATAAAACGACCGCAATATAGTGTTCGCAACACGAGAAGTAATAGAACAATTTGTCGCTTCGAAATATGTGTTCGTACCACTGTGCCCGCTTGAGCAAAAAAAATCAATCACCGTACCGCACTTTTGTTATATGTGCATATATGTAATGTATATATGTATATATAAGTATATATTAATATTTTATGAGGGGTTTGAGATAAGCTGATATTTGTGGAGTTTATTAACTTTTAACTATTTAATATTGAGGTGAACGTTTGTGTGTGTGCATATATGTATGCGCGCTCATATATCAAAATTTATGTGTGGAAAAAAATGAGAGAGCAAGTAAACACTCGCAGTTATTTTCACTTTGTTCGAAAATATAGGGCGTGGGTACCTGCGTTAGTTGTGGGCGGTGGAGCGGCGAATCTCTGGGGGTTGCTGCTATGCTCCTGGCCTTGTGGGGGTGCGAGCGGGTGCGCTTACTGCGGCTCGACTTTGGTGGCAGACCCTGACGGCGGCGATGGGGGGGCGGTCGTGATGGTGGAGTTTTGTGGGTAGGCTCTATAGCACCGTTGAGGGCACTGCGAGGATGACTCGGTAGCCACTGCGACCATGAACCTAGGTGGGGACTGCTTCACTCACGTTTTACACAAAACTTGGTGTACTATTTTGAATAATATTAGCACCGAATTTAATAACGAAACCGATACTAGCTCCCGAGCGATAAAACAAATGCACTTGGTTCGCGGATAAGAATATACTTCAATTTATTTTAAACAGAGTTCAAAGAGATTGTTTAACTTTACAAAAAAGGACTATGCGACCGCTCGGATGTCGATGTGAAAAATTTTGAGTGTAAAATATGTGTTTTTGACAGCTGGCGATCGTTCAAGTGAGCGAGTAGCGCACGCGTTGCCAACCTCCCGGTTGGCTAATAGGTGTGTTCAAGTTGCGAGGTAATTATTAGGAGACGAGTAAAGTTCCATTTCATAGATATAATTAAGTCTACCTAATTCAATAAATACAAATGGTTAAAGTGGGGTGCGTGCCCTAGTCACTCACTTGAACAATGATCATTAATCATTATTTAACAGGTCTGCTTTGAAAACAGCGTTTCTGTTTTCAAAAAGTAAAATGAAATATTTTTTTCATACACAGAATCTAAAAAAGAAAATAAGCATTTTCCAAAGCAAACTCTTTTAACGAGCAAAATTAATTTTTTTGAGTAACCGTATTTCAAGTAACTCGTTTAATCATCGTTTTGAGTAACCAAAATCTTTACCGAATAACTGATTAACCAACTTGCTCGAGTAATCGAATAATCGCACAGCCATAGTAAGTACTAATAGAGCAAGAGCCCGCGACGGCTAGACCTTCGTTATTTTATAAAGGCTGAAAGCTTCTCTATGAACGTACCTACCAAAGGTAATAACGTACACAGACTATGAAATTTGGATAGTGGTGGCTTTGGCAGGTATCAGGTTGTAAAGGTGTATAAAATAGCACCTCAAATTCGTTATAGTATAAAGGTCAGTTTTTATATATTTTAATCGTAATGCTCTTAGAATCTACGTCGTTCATTGCCAGACAATTACCAGGGTTCCTACCCTGTGCCAGACACCCTTAAACTATGATAAATTGTACTTATACTTTCGTTATGGTATTAAAGCTGATTTCTATATATGTCGCTAGGGGAGCTATCAAAAGATGTTTCCTCACTTGCCAGACAGTTTCGATGGTTCTTTCATCTTGTCAGACACATTAAAGGGCTTAGGTGCGAGCATGAAAAAACTGATAAAAATTATATTTTGTTAGTTACTTATCAGAGTTGGCGGTCTTTAAAAGCTGAATTCCATTTTCTTACAATATTTTTTAACGTCAATGGCTATTAGCTATACAACAAATTTTTTGCAAAATTTGATAAGAAAATAAAAGTAAAATTAGACTAATAATAATAATAGATTGGCGCTAACAAATATCGACGGTCCTCCTATTACGACACAACTCAAAATTTCATATACATACATCAGTAGAGCCAATTAACCCTTTCGCTATTTTGATGCCAAATTGCGCCATGCTTTTTTGAATACTCACAGATTTAACTGAGCTTATATGAAATTATATTTTCATATACAACGCTGTAATGCGAAGTTTTATAAACTATATTTTAATACGGTGTTTTTATTTGTATCCTTAGTAGATGAAAAATTTAAATTTTAAAACTTTACTAAAATATCGATTTTCTTCTGCTTAGAAAGGTCTACATTAAAATACTATATTTTACCAAATAACCCAATAAATTAAAAACAAATAAATATGCTATAGTCTCCAAAATAGTGTCAAATATTGCTAGAACTTGTAATTTAATTTAAAAAAGTAGTAACAAACGCGTGGTATATTTTTAAAATGTGTATGATGCCATATGACATCAATAATATTTGAAGGAACTAAAATCCGCACCAGCAAATAACGATATGTTTGTACTATGAAATTGCAACTGGTAAATTTTTGAAATTAATTATAAAATCTATGCATGTTCCAACTTATTTTATTAAATTTTTGTGGTGTTATTGAATTTGATTTGAATAAAATAAAATACCATTTTAAAAAATCTTTGCATATTTTTTACACCAGTTAGTACAAATGATGCCATATGGATGCATTTTGGAAAGAAATTAAATTGAATGTTATTATATTATGTATTAAGGATCATTTAATAAAAAAAATGGCTTTTTAAAGCCCGAATTTGAAAAGATGTACCGAAAGGGTTAAAGATGTTTCGTAATTTAGCAATAATATGTATGTAACGTAATCATTCCGGACTATTTGCAGTCATTTTGTGGGGAAAATTAGTAAGTTTTCAAACTAGTTATGACCTGCCCTAAAGATTTAGGAAGTGTTGGACTGCAAAAATACGAAATAAGTGATTAAATGAAAAAAAAGGTGTGAGTACTAGGTACTCATGTGGTACTTGATGTGTAAACATATGCGTACGGCAAAGCATAAAAGTGCGCTTAAAGTGTGTTTGCATTGTTCAACTTTGCGCTCAACGCCTGCGTTGAACTCACCACAGGGTTGCACGAAAAAAAAGTTGAATACCTAAAAATATCACAATATTCGCCATTCATATTTGCATTCAACTTTTAGTTGAATGGCCTTTCAACTAATCGCTTTCAACAAAGTTGGTCGCCAGCCAACATTTAGCCATTCAACTTTTTTTTCGAGCAACCCTGCGTTGAGTTGAATGCAAATGTTGAAAGCAACGTTGAACAATGCAAACACTGTTTTACATATAAATATAATCTCAATAAAAGCTCGTTAGCTGTCAAATTGGTTGCGCTTGTTATTCCAACAACTCGAGGAAAAGTTAAGCTTCTTCTCTGTGCCACCGTGGTCACTTTATTCCGCTACATATATTATGCTATTTAAATATATTTTAACTTAATATTTTATTAAAAATACATTTACAAACCTCTCTTCCTTGCTAGCGTCAATTTTTTTTTACTTTACATTTGACTTCTTCGCAAGTATGATCGATAAAACAAGGTAGGACACCAAAAAGTTATCGGTTTAATCTGGGATGATTTTATAATTATAATTTTTGTATGTCTAACCTCCTTTTCTAATTACAGATTAGGGAGTTAAGCTCGAAAATGAGGATAATCTTTTTATATGTAAAGCTATTCTTAGGCGATTCAATTACATACATACACATGTAGATTCGGTTAGAAAGTAAACATTAATTTATAGTGAACTTGAGCCATTTGCTCTTGGAAGTGAATTTCAGGACCTGCCTCAATAACTGTACTTGTTCAAATATTTTGTGCAAGAATTGTGTAATAACGAAAAATCTGGTACAAACTGAAAAAACACCACACGCTTTTACAGCGTGGCAGAGTTGTTCTTCATTTTAGTTTGTTGGCCTTTTTTGGGAAAGGATATCTGCAAATATGAGTAAATGTTTTTTACAAGTTATGTAGATATTTTAGAATAAAAATATTTAAGCGTCAAATTACATACTCTCTTACTAAGGGGCATTATGCTCCCGAAGACTAAATTTGGTGACAATGAATCTGTGTGGTTTGAAAAAGGCGAACCTACTGTTAAATGCAAAAGTTGTGATGAAGTCGAAATCCGGAAAAATCTCGCGATCCCGGGGTAAGAATTTTTACATCCCGAAATCTCGGGACTGCTAAAATGCCTCGGGATTAAAGCATCCCATCCCGGACGATTTTGTGAATCCCGGGATTTCAGGATCTTAAATTGGTAATCCCGGGATCTCGGGATATTTCGGAATATTATTACTAGAGCAGATATTTACATGCATTGGCATATTTCGTACGTATATGGATATAATGCGCGTAAATGCATATAATATGTTTGAACCACCTTGTTTTGAAATTTAAAATCTTCTCCTAGGCAAATTTATATAAGGTGGTAGCGGTAGTCCAAAATTCGCCTTGAAATCAGCAGCTCCGGTAGCACCACCTTATATGAATTCGCCTTTATCTTTTAAGTTTTCTATTTCAATGCCAACTCTTCAACCTACGTATGTATACCGATCGCGCTGTTGCGCGAGAACCAGTTGAATAAAAATGCCTAAGCAAAAAACGACGACAAAGAATTTTCGTTAAAGGTGGTGCGAGAGCACAAAGATGTCTTTCGTACAGACAATTCAGTTTTATTTTGTATTTTGCAATTGCCAAGTTAACGCGGATAAACTCTTTAAGGTCAAGCAACATTTGGCTACACAGAAGCACCTATCTGCTGAAAAAAACCGCAAGAAATGCGCTTCTTAAAAATTACTGAATTTAAGGACAATAGTGTAAAAGACATGGCAGCGACGGACTTGACAAAGGCACTTTTAGAGACTTATGTACCCCTTAAAAAGATATCTTATCCAAGCCTTACGGATTTTTTTCTAAAACACCTAAATTATACACTTCCAAGTGAAAGCGTTTAACGCCAAAATTGCGTGCCTCTACTGTATAAGCAATGTATAGATGAAATGAGAAAAATAGCCACAGATTCTTATA
>NW_023458557.1:10350717-10357080 GCF_013731165.1 Rhagoletis pomonella | reverse complement strand
AAAAAAAATGTTAATACTAAGATGCCTTGAACTCGTAATAAAGTAAATTATATGGAAATTTTAAATTAAATAATTTGAGTCTGATTTCAGCGAAAGTGTAGGTGGACTAATGAGGCTTCTGTACCATCATAGGCCAAGGGTGGGTACAGGGCAGTCGAAACTCGTTCATGCGCTGCTGGGTTATAGGATCCTTAGGAGGTTTTAAATCAGAGGTTGAGGTTGGTTGATATTTTTCTTTTAATAGCTAGTGTGCAAACAATAATATTATGTTTGTAAGGACTTTAGACTATGGAGAAAGCTGGGTTGAAATGATCCAACGAAGCTGAAGCTCCGGGAACGAGCTAGTGCACACGCCCTAGCTGTGGGACACAACAATCAGCGTTTCTCAGTCATCTTGGCCCATGGTCACGTTACACAGTATCACGGTCTTTTCTCGCGGAAACGGTCTGGATCATTCTTATTACAGTTGGCAGCACTAATTTTATACTACTAGCACGAGTAAGACGAAATTATAAAAATGAACTCACTAAATGGGGAAAAGTACATTTTAACGAAATAATATTCATGGCAGAATATATGATTGTGTATATTTACATTCAATTGTCAGTCCTAACCAAACCGTACTGCCATATTATCAGTGACACAAACCAAAAAGAGCGGATCATAAATTTAACCAGATCACTATCGGGATCATATCGTTGTTGTTGCATTTCCGTGCAAATTTTTTATCCAGATCCCGATCATTGGCCACGGAAACACAGCAAGTACTCCCGATTATGCTAACTCCGCGCATGCATACGGCTATGTACCTATATGTATACATACCTAAGTTTGTATGTACATACCAGGGCATTCAATCCCGAATAATGCATCTAGTAACCGGATTCGGAATACCAAATTCCGGGAGTCGCGAGGACTTTTTTGATTCCCGAAATCCCGGGATATAATTTAATTTACGATCAAATTAAAATAAAACAAAATTCAGACAATGTAATGGCATAAAAGAATTATAAAATTGCTACCAAACAAATAATCGAATAATAATAACAATTCTAACACTACTATTATTCTATATTAAAACATATATGTAAATGCGGCATTATTTTTCATCACGAACACCAGATTTGGTGTCACAATTTCGATTGGCCACACTTTTTTTTCGTCGGATATATACTATCTGATCTGTCAAAGTTTTGATTTTTTGTTATTCTGTCTAATCATGTACTTTTTAAAATTGTTATATCTCGGGTTCTGCTCACCGTAGAGACCTCATTTTAACGCCGTTTTAAAGCTAAAGAAACAGGCTTAACATTTCAATATAAATGATGGTCATGATTGTCCTAAAGGTAACTTAGCTATTAACAATCGAACTTTTCGAAGTTGATTTGCATAGTGAAGACCAGTAAATACACCATCGTAGTCCTTGTTTAATTCTCACACTCTCACAAAATGAACCATCTCATCATAAAAAAATATATTAAAAACAGTTCTTGAAAAACGCCCATTTTTTGGACATGTTGGTTTTATAAAGAACACGTGTTAGCTTATTTCATAATATATTTTAAGCGAAGAATTTTTTTTTACGAAGTCCGTCCGACTTTTATTTATGCATAAGTATATGTATATACTATATGCAAGTGTAAAGACGATCTATTATTTTCTACTTTTTGTACAAATGACTGCTGTGAGTGAAATTCAGTTCCATAATTTTTAGTTTATTCGGTTTGTAATAACACAATTAATTTTTATTTCTAGTAACCGTACTAAAGCAAGACTACAAAACTAGCTTCTTAGCATATTTAAATTAAAGGTAATAATTTGAGCGGATATTTTTATGCAAAATATATGACGTTTAGGTCCATTAAGTATGCTTTAAAAACTAAAAAATATGCATTTGCTCTTAAAATAAGGAAACATGTAGGTTTTTCTCTATTAACAAAATTCAATTTATTTGGTACTTATTCCAAAGCAGTTAATAATAAGATGCTGTTTAACATTCTCAAATAAAAAGGATTGGCGGCGCTCTGTCAAAAATCTTTTATAAATGGTGAACGAACGCTCTACATCTCCAGATGTCACTGGACAATATTTAAAACGTGAAAGTTTTGATGTGAAAACTGGCTGTTAATGTTGTTTGATTTTGTACTTCCTTTGTTTATAAATTCGTTAATTTCTTTCAATGTTAGTAAACCCACGTTTTTATTTATGACAGCGTCAAATTTCTTTACAATATCAAACCTTTCGAGGCTATGCACAGAGGAACTCCTTTTCTCCAATAATTCCATCGATTCCTTTAAGAGCAGTGTTGCCATTTTAGCCGTTTTCCGGCCAGATTTAGCCGGTTGCGATAGCAAACAGCCGGAGAAATTTCGATTTAGCCGGCAGCCGATTTGTTAGCTGTTTTGCAGAAAAAAATTAGCCGTTTTTAGCCGATTTTGCTATTTGCCTTGTTTTCTAAATTTCAAATATGTATACTTTTTATTTATTTTTTGATTAAGCGACCCAAAATCTGTTAGAAATTGCTACTAGCCTTATCGTGGAGAAAATTTTCATGTCAGGCAGGGTTGTATGAAATTGGGCCGAGTCGATTATTCTTATTTTAAACGAAGAAGGGATTTTCTTAATAAAATGTTTGTTATAAATGTCTTAATTTTAAGTGTGAAGTTTTAAAAGAAAGAAAATAAGAAATTATTTCACTGTAAAGACACTTAAGATGCGTTTGTGTTTGGATATAGTGCCAACAAACAATAAATATTACATGTAGATATTGTCTTCCAAGATAGCGCATATTCAATTCTGCCTAAATTACAAAACATCATTTTTGCCCACTCCCAAAGGTTTAAGGTAAGGGAAAATTTGATATTTTCAAGCACTATGTACACATATGTATTTTTTTAAACAAACTTTTTTGCTGAGAACTTATTTAAATTCAAAAACCGAATGCCAACTTGAATTAAAGGAACCAACACTGAAGTGAGTCAAAATGAAAATAAAGGAGCACAAATTTCTATCTAAAGCAAAACTCTCTGGGAATAATACGAGACATCTGCCGGTCATATGACCGGTCATCTAAATGGGAGATCTGCAGTCTTTTGGCATCATATTTTACATCAGAATTGAAGGGATTTCTGAAAAATCTGACCAGTTCTTGTGTGTAACTGTGATTTTTCATCCCTTGTCAACGTATGGCCTCGGTTGATGCTAACTTAAGGTCATTGTTTTACTGCCTTAAAATTGAAGGGACATTTTTTCAGCGTTTTTTATGTGTATTGGTTTCTATTTAAGTGTATTGAGAATTGGTCAGTCTGAAAAGGCCTTGTAGGGAAGACAATAGGCTTGTTCGTCGAAAATCACTCAAAATATCAGATAGTAAGAAAAAATGCTCCCAAATTCTCTCTCATGTAGAGAAACTTGCAATTTTCTGTACGAACGCAAGTTTGCAAGTTTTTCTGCCAGATAGTGTCCACGGTTGCATCTCAAACAAAAGAAATTTGTATAGAATTTTTAAAATTCTTTCAGAGGGGCAAAAAACAGGATCTACGTGTACACATCTTGTCAGTCCGACTTTCTCCAAAATACGTTTCAATTTCTTTGTCAGGTTTACTATATCGACTCTGGTTGAGATTGCTTTCCGATTAAGAATACAGTTTTTTTTGCCAAGTACCTTTCAAATCATTGGAATTAACTAAATTAATTAAGTAAACAAGTATTGACTTACATTTTTCATTTTAAAATCGCTCCAGTTTGTAAATTTTTAAATTTAACGAACTTGTTTATTCAAATTATCGTCGACAAAAAATCCAACCATGTGCCACAATCATATGTTTTTCCTAATTGCAAATTCTTCCTGGCAAAATTTTTTCCGGCTCGAATTTGTAACTTCTCTCCAAGAAATAGTATTTTTACTCGTGATTTATTTAAATAAAACATGTGAAATTTAGTTGAAACATTTTAGCCGTTTTTAGCCGGTTTTATTTGCCAATTTAGCCGGTTCGTCCAAAAAGTTCTGGCAACACTGTTTAAGAGCATATTATTGGTTTCTAATACTTTAATTGCCCCAGCCAAAGAACAAAGGTTTGTCCGAATGTATGATAATTTGAAAATTCCGATTTGATTTTTACACTAGAAAATAATGCTTTTGATGTCTTAATGGCTTCTGCATCTGCGTTATTAAAACTGTCCACAACCGCCTTTACTTCGCTGAAATTTTCCGCGTGATATTTTACCGCTTCGAGCCATGTAACCCATCGTGTTGTGCACGGAATAGGTGGAAAAGGCAAATCAGGGTTTATTTATTTAAATTTAAGTTATCGAGAAGGTGCCTATAAGTAAAATAATTGCAATGACTGGAATATTAATACTTTAGTCCAGTAATATCCAACCGGTAGCTCGCGGGCGCCTGGTAGCTCGCGACCTAAATTTTAGGCGCCCGCAAACAAGAAAATGAACAGAATATTTTGTATTGAATTGAAAAGTTTAACAATGGGAAGCATTTTTGGTACATAAGTAGGCTTTTATTTTTGAATTTTCACGAACTCATTCACTTCTTATCTTTCTATGCTAGACATGACAGAATCTCTGTTTCAGGATTTTCAAAACAAAAAAAGCGTAATCTCAGCAATAAAATAGTGTCGTTATCGATGACTTACCAAACGATATTCATGGCCAAATAAAAAGCGAGTTCAAGAAATGTGACTAGGTTTCCTTACAAATGGATGAGTCGACCGATGTTTCAGACTCTCCGCAATTATTAGTGTTCACCAGAGTGGTATTTTTTGAATTTTCTGCTAAGGAGGCACTGTTAGTCAATCTGACTTTGGAAACTCGTACTCGTGGGCAAGATATATATGTATATATATTAAGTAGTGAAAAAGAAGGAAATTCTGATTGCAAAAACACTCAACCTTGACAATGTTAAGAGCACGATCGTTCGTATCGTGAATTTGATTCGCGGATGACCGTTAAAGCATCGGCAATTCAAAGCCTTGCTCGATGATTTTGAGAATGAATTTGGTGACATATTCTACCACTGAAGTAAGCCGGCTGAGTCAAGGTAAAGTGCTCTCAATATTCGTAGCTTTGATGACAGAAATAAAGATTTTCCTGAAATCCAAAGGCAGCATTTTTAAGTGATGTGACTGCAAAACTAAGTGATTTCAATACAACATTGCAATCTCGAAATCGATGTATGGATAGAGCAGTTGACAAAGAAAAACTTTCAACATTTCCGGACGTTTACTCTTCTGGAACAGGCTTTTTCACAACTAATGGTTATAAAAAACAAATACCGAAACGTACTGACTGACGAGCATGTCAAAAATAACATGATTTTAGCCTGCACAACTGTGCAATATAAACCAGATTTTAAGAAGTTATCTGAAAATATGAAGATTCAAGCATCATATTAAGTTTATTGGGCATGTGCTGCGAGTCGTACGATTTGAAATCGGTGCGATTTGCAAACTATTTTTGATTATTTTTAGGGAAAGTAATAAAAATTTCAAATGAAAACGGCGAGAAACACATAACTTACGTCATATCTATCGATTCAGTGCCAAATTTTGCCGTTTTGTTAATCAATCTCCGAAGAAGGTTTTGCAGATCGCATCGATCTCAAATCGTTCCCATTACCATTCCCATATGTTTACAATAAAATTAATGTTCTTCATTAAAATATTATGCACTGTTATTAATTTAACTTAATGTATAAACTTTAATAATAAATAAATATTTTAAAAGGATCAGTTAGTAGAATATATACATTGAATATAAGAACAGTGAAACGAGTTAACGCAGTTAAGATTCAAGTTAAGCTAGCGGTGCCCGCGTATTATAGCGAGAGTTTCAAAGTAGCCCTTTGTCCAAGTTCTGTTGGACACCACTGTTTTAGTCCTTTAATGATAATAATAATAGATTGGCGCTTACGCATTTGGTAGTGTTTGGCCGAGCTTCTCCTCCGACTTGCGGCGTGCGCCTTGATGTTGTAACGCAAATCGCAGGGACCTACCCTTTTACGCCGACTCCGAACGGCGATTGTATTTTTATGAGAAGCTGTTTTTCATGGCAGAAATACACTCGGTGATTTGCCATTTCCTGCCGAGGGACGACCGCTGTTAAGAAAAAACATTTTTTCTATATTTTTTTTGGGATGTTGCTTTGACCAGGGCTTGAACCCAGGTGCTGCGGAGTGGAAGCGCGCACTGCATACCACTACGCCACATCGGCCGACAACCGACTTTAATCATTTACCTTGACAAATACAGCTTTATTGTTTGCAATTAAATTATTGACTTCCGGAAACTGCATCCTTACAAATTCTGCGACACGGTGGAAGTCGTGGGCTAAACAGGTTACGTGGATCAT
>NW_023458557.1:10349280-10350617 GCF_013731165.1 Rhagoletis pomonella | reverse complement strand
TCTGCGACACGGTGGAAGTCGTGGGCTAAACAGGTTACGTGGATCATAGTCTGGTACAATGAGTTTATGCTTTTAGTCAATAGCGGATAGCATATACGGCGCGGCATCCATTAGTACCACCAGTATTTTGTTATATTGGATGCCTCGACAAGGAATATATGTACACATTGAAGAATATATTTAGTAGAATTAATAGGAAATGTTTAATACCATGCTGCTGGAGTTACAAACGTCTATTTCTTCCATATTAAATAAATAACTTTTAGTTATTTCCTCTGCGCTCAAAACACCAAATATAAAGTTTGCGACCATTCGGGAGTTGCTGTCGGTAGTTTCATCTATTGCCACCCATATAACGGGTGATTTTTTAAGAGCTTGATAACTTTTTTTTTAAAAAAAACGCATAAAATTTGCAAAATCTCATCGGTTCTTTATTTGAAACGTTAGATTGGTCCATGACATTTACTTTTTGAAGATAATTTCATTTAAATGTTGACCGCGGCTGCGTCTTAGGTGGTCCATTCGGAAAGTCCAATTTTGGGCAACTTTTTCGAGCATTTCGGCCGGAATAGCCCGAATTTCTTCGGAAATGTTGTCTTCCAAAGCTGGAATAGTTGCTGGCTTATTTCTGTAGACTTTAGACTTGACGTAGCCCCACAAAAAATAGTCTAAAGGCGTCAAATCGCATGATCTTGGTGGCCAACTTACCGGTCCATTTCTTGAGATGAATTGTTCTCCGAAGTTTTCCCTCAAAATGGCCATAGAATCGCGAGCTGTGTGGCATGTAGCGCCATCTTGTTGAAACCACATGTCAACCAAGTTCAGTTCTTCCATTTTTTGGCAACAAAAAGTTTGTTAGCATCGAACGATAGCGATCGCCATTCACCGTAACGTTGCGTCCAACAGCATCTTTGAAAAAATACGGTCCAATGATTCCACCAGCGTACAAACCACACCAAACAGTGCATTTTTCGGGATGCATGGGCAGTTCTTGAACGGCTTCTGGTTGCTCTTCACTCCAAATGCGGCAATTTTGCTTATTTACGAAGCCATTCAACCAGAAATGAGCCTCATCGCTGAACAAAATTTGTCGATAAAAAAGCGGATTTTCTGCCAACTGATTTTGGTAATAAAATTCAATGATTTGCAAGCGTTGCTCGTTAGTAAGTCTATTCATGATGAAATGTCAAAGCATACTGAGCATCTTTCTCTTTGACACCATGTCTGAAATCCCACGTGATCTGTCAAATACTAATGCATGAAAATCCTAACCTCAAAAAAATCACCCGTTATAAGAATCTGTGGCTATTTTTCTCATTTCATCTATACATTGCTTA
>NW_023458557.1:10347937-10349180 GCF_013731165.1 Rhagoletis pomonella | reverse complement strand
AACATGTTTTGGTACATCGTTGGGGTACAAATGTCCATTTGTGTGGGGGGATATTTGAGTGGGGATATTTGTTGCAGCAGTTACTGGCCACCTACTACATAGGCTGTCGTTACAGGCTCGCATCCGCCGATGTTGCCTGCAATATGCAGCGTGTGCGTAAAAGAATTCAAACGCAGCCTACCTGCATTGTTTGTGCGTTTTGCCTACGTGTGGCCTCGACCCACGACCTAACGCCGGGCTTCCTATGAAAGTCTCTTTGTTTCTGTATGCGTATCTTTTGTGTAGTCAGTCGAACATTCACCTATGTCTACGATTATTAACACGTATATGCTCCTACGTACTACTTTTACATATTATATCACAGCTAACAACATATATACATATCACTGGGAGATAACCTATACTTATATCACAATAAAATCCTATGTCTATATCACAGTTAGTTTTCCGTATACTATATCGCAGTAGATTTTGGTAAAGGTACCAATAGTCCTGTTGGTTAAATAAAAATAAAAAAAAATAAATAAATAATAAAAAAAATAAAATAACAAAATAAGAAGATAAAAATAAAATAAAAAAAGTAAATAAATAAACAGATAGTTAATGAAATAGTCAAGTAAATAGATGCATACATAAATAGAAAATAATTACGATACGTCAACAATTAAAATATATAGATACAATGGATACGAATCACAATCTCGCTTACCCACTTTTGCGTAAGCAAGCTAGACGAACAAAATCACGACAACTAACACTTAAACAAAAACAACGAACTAATAACAAATTCTAAATCAGGATCATACAAACACTAAGCCACAAATATGTCCTTGGCATGGTATACGCCTACTTTGTTCCCGCTGATATCGCCCAGCCCATACATAGAGTTTCCGATAGACTTCAAAACGATGCATTTTATTTGTTTAGGTGCAAGTTTAGCATTATAATTGTCTACTTGGGAACTCTGCCGGAAGTTTCGGCGGTATACCACCTGTCCGATTTGGAATCTGATATCTCTACTTCTAGTGTTATAAGCTTTCATACTTTTTTCGTGAGCCAACTTCAGTTATTTCATTATATTTTCGCGTATAAGCTGTAATAGGTCTGTCTTCGCGTCTATTTGCCAATCCGCATCCCCTATGGAGCCGAGCTTTCGATATATCTCGTACGATGCACCATGTTGCACCATAGGCATACCGAAAGTAGCAAAGTATGGGGAGCAGTTGATTGCTGAGTGGACTAC
>NW_023458557.1:10344843-10347837 GCF_013731165.1 Rhagoletis pomonella | reverse complement strand
GCAATTCCGACGGTATCCAAAGTTTCCAGGTCTGATCCTCTTTAAGCTGGTCCCCCCGGTTAAATTGAGTCCGTCTATAAACATACCCGTCCGATATGCACAAGTCTGGTAGTTGATCTTTGTTCTCGGTCACAGTCCTTTTCAGTTCCTTGTATTCGTCCGAGTCAAAGCAAGGTGAGTCTAAGGAAACGTCCATAAATCTTTCGTTTGTTGTCATTTCTTCCATGTGCATCCGTGATAGCGTGTCAGGCACCACATTTTGCGCCCCCTTCCTGTGTTGTATGTCAAAATCATACCCTTGGAGCTATGTAGTGCCAGAACCTTTTCACACTAACCACGGCTGCATAGCACTCCAGCTCGGTTATGCTATAGTTTCGCTGTGCGTTATTGAGTTTCGCTGAAATATATGCTATACGTCGTTCATTGTTGTCATCGTCAAGTTGAAATTGAACCCCACCCACTCCGTCTGTCGATGCATCGCACTGTATATAAAACCGTCTATTAAAGTCAGGGTGCGTCAGTACGGGTGCCGATATGAGGCTTTGCTTCAATCGGTCAAACGACCTCTTGGCTTTGTCCGTCATGGTGAATTTCTTTATCTTTTCTTTAGTGAGACAGGCGTGCAGTGGAGCTGCAATGGTCGCGTAGTCTTTGATAAATCGACGGTACCAGCCTGACATACTTAGGAACCGTCGGATCTGCTTTGGAGTTTTGGGCTCCGGGAAATCCCTCACAGCTGCAACCTTGTTTGCATCCGTACATATACAACCATCCCCCACAACATAACCAAGGTAACGAACCTCTTTATAACAAAATTTGCTTTTCTCGACATTAATTGTTAATTTAGCTTCACGTAAGCATCGAGCGACCTTTCCCAACAAACACAAATGGGACGAAAAATCTACCGAACATACCAACAAGTCATCTATATACACAAAAACACTTTCACGCAACGAAGCCGGTATCACTTTGTCCATAAGTCTGCACATTCTTTGTGCCGCGTTGCACAGTCCGAATGGCATTACTCTCTAAATTTTTTTCAAGAGGAATCTGCCAGAAGGCATCCTTCAAATCTATAGCCGATATGTAGCGAGTGTTCTGAAGGCGGCTAAGGATTCCATCTACGTGTGGCAGCGGGTATGCATCTTTTATAGTTCTTTCATTTACTTTCCTGGCCTCAAGGCAGAGACGGTTCTTTGTGCCTTTTATGACAAGAGAGACGGGTGAGTTCCAGCTACTATTGCTTTCCTCTATTACCCCCATACTGAGCATCCTTTCAAGCTCTTGATATATCAATTTCTGTATTGCAGGCGAAATCGGATAGTGACGCTGCTTTATTGGAAGATTTTCGTTTTCTACCTCAATTATATGCTCCTCCATATCTGTCTTCCCTAATCCTAAAACGGCAAATGACGGAAACTGTGTTTTGAATTTTTCTAGAGCGGCACTTTCTTCGGTTGTCAACGTCTGTTAGACGGCCACAAGGGACAGGTCTCTTTCGGCGGGTGCGAGCTCGGCGACAGCAGCCTGATCTGGACATATACGCGCTCCCCTACTAACGACAGCCATGTCGAAGGCCTTCCAGAAGTCTATCCCCAAATATACTTGTTGTTGTAAACCGGGCACTATGAGGAATTCTAAGTCCCTCGTCATACCATCCCACATCACTGAGAGCGTGATTACACCGGTTACTGAAGTTTCACCACCGTTCGCTGTTCGTATGTTCTGGTTCGTTATTGGAAGAACGCGGTATTCCTTACCTTCTAGTAATTTTCCTGCATCTTTCCCTATACAACTTGCTCACGCTCCTGAATCTAATAATGCTAACACTTCTACGTCTCCGATCTTTGTCTGAACAAAAGCCCTATTATCCCCCTTTAAGGTTACAATCGTTGAAACGATTTTATTCAAAATTCTCTTATAAGTCTTTTTCTTCTCTCTCATTTTTTCAATCTTTTTCAAATTCCTACTTTGCCTTTTGTTTTCAACTGATTCGCAAAAAATTCTCCTCCGAGCTGCTTCATACTCAACTTTGCGTTGGTGTAGGCTCTTCTCCGGCTCACCCTTAACAAAATTTTCTTTCTTTTCAGTGCCGATTATATCCCTTTTTAGTACTTTAATTGTTGTTGGCTGGTTTCCGGGTTCTCCTTCCCCTGGCTGGAGTTCCCGGAAATCTCCGCCAGCATCCTGTTTCCCTTTTCAGGTTTGTACACACAAAACGACGTGTCTCCACCACATGCAAAGCACACCATGTTGTGAAAAGACGACTTGCACCCAGCTTGCTTCGCTGCATCACTCGGATTCCTCACATAATAATCCACAGGCATCCCACATGAAAAACACATGAAAAACACAACATCAAATGAAATGGGGACGGACAAAACGAAATAATGGTGGACTGAGGGCTTTTCGTAGGCTGAGTTTCTGGTTTGTTATATTGGGGATCGCTTGCCCTAGCATTATTGTTGCTGCCCTGGCCATATGACTTAGTCTTTAGTGAACTTCTAATAGCTTCTATAGGTCTACGATCTACGCTTTCATCTAATGAACGTTCCTCACGGTACAAAAGTTCGCTGATATTCTTGGATCGACTACGGTTTTCCTTTATTACTCTCTCGGCGCGCATACATTCGGCTTTCAACTCGGCGAGTGTATTCATCTGGGAGGCAAAAGTAAGGTTCGCTAGGTAAGACTTTAAGTTTCCCTTCAGGATCCCAACTAATTCTTTCTCTGGAATTTTCTTCCGCAGCCTAAACGTAAGATTGTGAACCTCTGCATAAAACTCATCGAAGCTCTCAGCTGGCATATGCTATCTTTTCATAATATCCCGGATTATCTCGTAATCGGACTCCGCAGTCTTTAAATGGGCTAACAACTCCGCCTTTAGTTCTATATATCCGAAATTTGGATCATCGGCATGGCCTGCCAGTACCACTTTAATGTGGACCCCGTTACGAGACAATGGAAGTCAGTGAAGAGCTGATAATGGGAGAG
>NW_023458557.1:10343446-10344743 GCF_013731165.1 Rhagoletis pomonella | reverse complement strand
TGTCTCTATGTCAGCTACCCTATTGCTGAGGTCCGACATATTTGTCCCCATGTTCCGAACTTCGACCATACACAGCGCCATCATGTCGTGTTGTTGCGCCATCATCGCCATCATGCGGCTCAGTTGCTCGACACTGGTTGCAGTTGAAGCCGGTTCACTCCCTGGAGCTTTCGGACACTCAGCCCCAGAGCCTGCTGACTGCGCACTTGTCCCTGGATCGTCGAGCCCAGTTTCACTGGGTTTGTCAGATGCAGACATTTCTAATAATTCGTCTAACTTTCGCGAAAAACTAGAAATCCAATTTGCCTCTGTGCCTTGTGGTTCTTGTGGGTTCGATTCGCTGTGACGGTGAGTTGAATCAGTTCTGAAGATGCGTGCTGAACACCTGTTCAAATAATCCGTTGGAACGAAGTCCACCGGATGTTGTATTCCCGTGTCAACCTGATTAAATATCGATCCCACCACTTGGTTCTCAAGCGCCCTAGTGATGCTACGTGTTACTGGCCTATCAGAATCCAAAAGCCCTAATCCACCAGCTACTATTTCCTCAGGCTCTCTTTCCATACACTCAGAATCACTCATAAAAAAGAAGTATTCCACACGCTTAGCTTCGGCTTACGAGGAACCTGGTTAGTCAAAATTCCTTTCAAACATTCAAACTTTTCGGACTACTTTACTCCCTACGTAAAAAAAAACTTCAACTCCAATTTTTAACTACAAATATATTATCTCACGCTTAAAATTAAGGCATGTGTGCAATACAAAGGTTCACCAGCGTTTAGTTCAAGTTGTGAATACCTCGTATTGCGGATAAACCAGACTTCTCTTACCAGTAATACGGCAAAAAAGTAAATCAAAATTCAATAACAAAATATAAAAAAAAAATATAATTCAATTTTACTTAGCAATAAATATAAGGAAAATGATTCTAGAACGAGATTTAAAATAAGGGGAAAAATTGTAAATAACGTTTTTTTTTTTTTTAGTTCAATGTATATATATACGGTAAAAAAAAATAACAATTTTATAAGAAAGGATCCTTCGTTTCTTTCTTTTCAACGTGGTAGCGTTCACTGCTTCAAATCTTACAACTTCTAGTACCTGTATAATCGTTTATGATTAGTAGCATGTATATAAATGATGTTTGCGTTTGTGTATAAGTAAGGTTTTCTTTTAGCTTGGTGTGGTGGTGGTGTTGCACCTCGGCGGGGTCATCATAGGTACGTCGCAGTTATTCGGTCATTTGTCAGCGGTCCATGGTCAAAGTCAACTTCATCCCCCTTTATCTGAACATAAT
>NW_023458557.1:10338066-10343346 GCF_013731165.1 Rhagoletis pomonella | reverse complement strand
GGCAAAAAAGTATATCGAAATTCAATAACAAAAAAAAAAAAAAAAAAATATAATTCAATTTTACTTAGCAATAAATATAAGCAAAATGATTCTAGAACGAGATTTAAAATAAGGGGAAAAATTGTAAATAACGTTTCTTTTTTCAATGTATATATATATAAGGTAAAAAAATAGCAATTTTATAAGAAAGGATCCTTCGTTTCGTGGTAGCGTTCACTGCTTCAGATCTTACAACTTCTAGTACCTGTATAATCGTTAATGATTAGTAGCATGTATATTATAGATGTTTGCGTTTGTGTGTAAGAAAGGTTTTATTTTAGCTTGGTGTGGTGGTGGTGTTGCACCTCGGCGGGGTCATCATAGGTACGTCGCAGTTATTCGGTCATTTGTCAACGGTCCATGGTCAAAGTCAACTTCATCCCCCTTTATCTGAACATAATAGCGTGGCACATCTGCATTCAGCACACTTGCCCCAAATGAGGTTGCCACGTTAATCCCACCCCCTTGTGTCGCTCCACCTTACGCTCACGCGATTTCTGGACCGCATGCGCGGTAGCTTGGACGGATGCGTACACCATCGCTTCTGTTTGCTAAGATATATTTCCCCCATCGTGCCAAGCCTGTTTCTGGATACCACTCAAACCAGTGTTGAATCTAGCAAAGGGAACTCCAAAATCAGTATGAGCACACCCAGGTTTCGTCAGTCGAGAACTTATCGCTTTTGTCGAAACAAAGCGACGTTGCCGTCGTGACCCTAGCCTGTCCGGAAATACAAAGGATAAGAGGAAGAAAACGATAGATTACTATGAAGTTATATGTAGGTTTTTGTAAAAGTATTTATTTTTAAATAAATTTAATCATTACAAGTTAACAAAACTAATTTTATTTAACGTTGCTAACAATTCGAGAAAAGTTTGAATAATAATGAAAATTTTCTGTTTGATTGACGAACCACAAAAATCACATAAATCTAAAATTTAAAAATTACAAAGTTAAAATGAACACAGTACAATAAAAGGTAATAACACAAATACAAACCCTACAATACTCCCCCTTCTAGAGAATTAATGTTATATAAATTAAAAGTAACTCGTTTCTTATTTGATGTTGTGTTATTCATTGTATTAGTGTTTGTTTCTGGTATTAGTTCTGTTTCAATGATTGCTGGTTTTAGTCTGTCTATCGGAATTGTTTTAACCTCATTATCTACTTCAAGTTTGAAATATTTTTTTTTTTTTTTTTTTAACAACCTTATAAGGTCCTTCGTATGGTTGTTGCAATGATCTTTTATTAATAACACGCATAAAAACAAATTTACAAGTCTCCAAATCCTTTGGTATATATACACCAGTATCAGAATTGCCGTAATTGCAGTATCGTAAATTGCCTAAAACTTCAATTGGGGAAAATTTTTCTTCAAATGGAACCACAAGTTCACCGGGTAGGCGTAAATTTTGCCCAAATACCATCTCAGATGATGTGGCTGAAATACTTTCTTTATACATCGATCGTAAACCAAGAAGTATTATCGGCAGCTCATCATACCAATTGCTGATTCCATTTCTAGCCATTATCATAGCTTTTAACTGCCTGTGAAACCGTTCTACCATACCATTCCCTTGAGGATGATATGCAGAAGTTGTAACGTGATGACTACCTTTTGTTAGTTCCGAAAATAATTTTGACATAAACTGAGTACCCTGATCTGTAGTGATTTTTAACGGTACCCCAAAACGTGAAAAATATTCTCTAAAAAATTTATTTGCAACCACTTCCGCTGAAATGTCCTTTAATGCGTATGCCTCGGGCCAACGCGTGAACCTGTCAACTATTGTAAAAATGTAACGATGTCCTTTCGATACAGGAAGAGGTCTAACAATATCTAAATAAATATGATCAAATCTACTTTTGGGAATCGGAATTTTAATTACTGGAGATTTAGTGTGACGATTAACCTTCGATTTTTGACAATTTATACATTCTTTTGACCAAATAATAATTTCTTTGTGCATTTTTGGCCAATAGTACTTTTTAATAATTAGACGACGTGTAGCTTTTGTACCAGGATGTGTAATGCCATGTAACATATTAAACACTGTCTTGCGTAAACAATTTGGAACAAATGGCCTAGGATCCTCACCTGTCATTTCACACCAAATATTAAAATTTAAAAGTGGAATTTGAATTAATTTAAGGTTATGTGATGTGTCTCCAGATTTTAATGTGTTTAGTTCCTCGTCCTGTTCTTGTTCATTTTGTAAAACTTTGAAATTCAGTTCTGTACCCTTAATTGCATCAACTTCGAACGCTCGAGATAATGTGTCAGCTATGATGTTCTCCTGTCCTTTAATATATCGTATGTCATTAGTAAATTGTGCAATGAATTCCATATGTCTAGTTTGTCTCGGACTACGTTCGGTTTTTGAACTCAAAGCATATATCAAAGGCTTGTGATCTGTAAAAACTGTAAATTATCGTCCTTCTAAAAGATAGCGAATATGTTTAATGTTCAAATAAACAGCTAGCAACTCCCTGTCAAATGCACTGTACTTAACCTCGGATGGAGAAAGTTTCTTAGAAAAGAAAGCTAGTGGCTCCGATTTGTTATCAAACGTTTGATATATGACACCACCAATTGCCGTATTAGATGCATCCACATTTAAAGGGAGTTTGGCATCTTTGTTAAAATGATTTAACAATACCGTAGACGCAAACTTTTCTTTAATACATTCAAAGGCTTTATTTGTTGTGTCATCCCAAATTAAGGACTGGTCACGTTTCTTAGTTGTTCGATTGATTAAATCGTAGATAACTGCCGTAAACTCAGCTAATTTTGGTACATATCGATGGTAATAATTAACCATGCCTATAAATTTCTGCGCCTGTTTAATAGATTTAGGACGTTCAAAACTACGAATAGCTATCACTTTTTCATCAGAGGGTCTAATTCCTGCCCCAGAAATATTATGTCCTAAAAAGTCAACACTTGTAACACCGAAAGTACATTTACTTGGTTTGATATTTAACCCGTACTCTGTTAGGCGTTGGAAAAGTATACGGAGATCTTTGAAATGCTGTTCTTCATTTTCACTTGCAACCAATAGATCATCAATATATGTAAAAACAAAATCTAAACCACTAACTACTTCATTAATAAATATTTGAAAAGTTTGCGCTGAATTTCTTAGTCCGAAAGGCATTCGTATAAATTCAAACATACCGGAAGGTGTCGTTATTGCAGTTTTATAGGTATCCTCTTCTGCCAATGGAATTTGGTGGTAGGCCCTTACCAAATCTAATTTCGAAAATATATACTTATTTCTGAGATTCATGTTAAAATCTTGAATATGAGGTAAAGGATAACGGTCCGGTACAGTCACAACATTAAGTCTCCGAAAATCACCCCAAGGACGCCAATCATTCAGTTCTTTTTTAGGTACAAGATGCAGTGGTGATGCTACACAAGAATTTGAAGGTCTACAAATCCCTGTCCTCACTAAAAAATCGAATTCAGTTTTGGCTACTTTAAATTTAATCGGATCCAAGCGCCTTGGCTTAGAGAATGGCAGATTTCCTTCAGTAAAAAGTCTGTGAACCGTAGAATGTTTAACCGGTTTCGAATAATCTGGTTCAGCGATCAAAGAAGGAAACTCCTTCAACAATCTTGTATACTTGTTCTCTACTACGAAAATTTTTGGAAGCGAAATGTTACAAACATATGAAACTGTGTTAACCGAGAGACTTGTTACTGGATCAACTAAACGTTTGCATTTCATGTCAATTAAGAGACCGTTTTTGCAAAGAAAATCTGCACCAATAATAGGTTTCGCAATATCAGCTATGAGAAACGTAAATGGGAACTCGCGTCTTAAACATAAATTTATATTTACAATCTTTTTACCATACGTTGAAATCGTTGAACCATTGGCTGCAGTAAGTATTATATCTGAAGAACGTTTTGTATGAGGGAATTTTTTTACCGGAAGTATAGAAATATCTGCTCCACTATCAATCAAAAAATTTAGTTTGTTTATTTTATCAAAAATAAATATGCGACGTGTGGTAATATCTAAATTTCCATTGTTTGCCGCCACAACAACGGATGACTCTAGTTTAACGAATTTTTGTTTTTAGAAAAAGCACAAGGCTGTTGACATTTCTGAGCCTTATCACCAAATTTGTAATGGTATCTACATAACCAATTTTGACTATCACGAGATTTTGATCTACCTCTATATGGACTTCTAAAACAATTCCTATTGTATGATCTATATCTAGAATTTTGATTAATTTGTTGCTTAATAGAATTTAATTCAAAGGAAAGTTTATGAAAATTTTCGCACATAAGATTCGTCGTTTTAACTAAATTCTCAATAATTGTGTCTTGTGATTTAGAATTTTGAAAACTATTCATAGCTGATATTTCGGTTTTATTAATCACTTCCCAAATATTATCAGCTAGTTTCACCAATTCATTTATATCATTGGTACTTGAACTAGCTAATATCACACTATGATTTTTTGGCAATTTTCTCAGCCAAAGTTTCTTTAAAATACCTTGACTAAAATTGGAACCTGCAAGCAACATGAGCGACCGATCGGCGATATAACCCCGTTTAGGTCGGCGAAGTATCTCAGAAGTTGTCCGTCCATAGGGCTACATTCACTACGTATTCTCCTACTCAGGGCTGGCATCGAGTCAAACCCAGGGCCAGAAACATACACCTGCTGTGTATGCCGAAGACGATTACACCACAACTCCACCTCAGTCAAGTGTAATGCCTGCGAGGGGTGGAGTCACCTCAGAGTCTGCTCGGGACTACGGACACACATACAGTGGACCACGTCGTACGTGGCCCCCTGTTGCTCAAACAGAGCAGCCTCCACGGCTAACCACAGTCCGCCCGAGCAGCCCCACACACTCACACAGCAGCCTCACACAGTCACCACAACACAACAACATAACACCACAGACCGTACCACAGCCACTACAGACCACATAACACACACAACCGCACCACCACCCACACGCCGCCAACAACTCCTGGTTCCCCCTACAATCTGCACGGTATGTCAGACCAGGATATTCCGTAATGTGACATCAGTCAAGTGCAACACCTGCCTTGGCTGGTGCCACTTTAGGGCATGCTCAGGTCTGCGTACCACGCGAGATTGGACGGGGAACTTCGAGGGCCCGTGTTGCGCTGCTCGGTCGCAGACCCCAATTGCGACGCCCCCCACCACCACCACAGGGCGGCAATCACCACAGCAGCACACACA
>NW_023458557.1:10327565-10337966 GCF_013731165.1 Rhagoletis pomonella | reverse complement strand
AATGCTAGGGCGCGTGCGCGATGTCCGACGGTTTTGGCTGAACTGACTGGTCTCTCATTTGGCCCGATGATGCGAAGCGGCCGTGCGCGCTCGTTAATCATTTTTCGGACATCACACCGCTGCGGCCACAGGATGCGCGCACGGCCGCTGAATTAAGTTTAAGTGGCGGCTTAAACATCGTCCCCGCCCTGCAGGAATGCGTTGCTGAGCGTCTCCTGCAGCTCTTTCAGGGCGCGGATCGTGTTGCCAAGGACGCGGTGGGTGGTGCGGCCCTGAAAATTGGCCGTTTGTAGGCCTTGGGGAGTGCGCGCGATCGTCCGTTGGGCTGTCTTCTTGCGCGGCGGTTGCGGCGCCTGGTTGCGCGGGTTCTTCTGCGCCTTCTTCTGCCCACCTTTCTTCGGCGGTGCCCTCCGCTTGATGGGCTTGCATGCTGTCGATTTGGCCCGGTTGGGCTGCTGGTTTCGTTGGCCTGTGTGCGCGGGCCTGTTAGCTGCTACATGCAGCAGCGTATGGTGCGCTAAGCCACAAACCTTGTCTGTCTCCGCCGATGGAGCCAGGGGGCACGCCTTCCGTGCTGCCATGATGTCTTCGATCTGGAAGTAGAAGCAAAGGCAGAGAAACGAGAAGTACTTGGGTACAATGTTTAAACGGGAAGTTAAGACCTTTAATATACAGAAGGAAAATATGTATAGAATTATCTATTGTGCTTTTGGAAGGAAGCACTGTTTGACAAGTGGCCGCGTGATAACTCCATTTTGTGTACGGACTTCCACGACACGTATGTGGTTATCAGGGCCATGGCGAACGTTTTCGATTCGTCCCAATCGCCACTCGGTGGGGGGAGTGAATCTTCTTTGATCACGACGATGTCGCCTGGCAGAGGATCGCGTTGTGGGGTTTACCACTTGTATCTCTTCTGAAGATCTTTGAGGTAATCTTCTTTCCAGCGGCGACTAAATTGGTGGTGAAGTGCTTTGACTTTCTCCCACCGGTTTAGTAGAGAGAGGTCTTCCGCATTAGGCTCGGGAAGGGCCAACAGCGGTGCACCTCGAAGGAAGTGACCCGGAGTAAGTGCTGTCATATCAGCTGGATCTTGAGAAAGTGCGGATAGAGGCCTCGAGTTGAGGGCTGCTTCAATTCGCACCAGAAGCGTCGTGAATTCTTCGAAAGTGAACTTGTGGGTTGCAGCGGTTTTCTTTAAATGGATTTTAAAGCTTTTCACTGCAGATTCCCACAAGCCGCCCATGTGGGGGGCGCTGGGTGGTATATATTGCCAGTTGATGCCTTGAGGGGCATATTTTTTGACAATGTCTGCGGAACATTCCTTAAGGAATTTAACGAAGTCGCGTTCTGTTGCGCGCTGGGCGCCAATGAACGTTTTTCCATTGTCGCTCATCATTTTTGAGGGAAACCTCGTCTGCCAACGAAGCGGGCGAATGCTGCTCGAAAAGCCTCGGTTGTAAGATCCGAGCATAGCTCGAGATGCAGTGCCTTTGTGGAAAAACAGACAAAAACTGCAACGTATCCCTTGATACGGGTTGTAGATCTTAGCACCGATGCTTTAATTTGGAATGGCCCAGCAAAATCTACTCCCGTTGTGGAAAATGGGAGTGAGAAACTGCAGCGCTCAGGGGGTAGAGCTGCCATTATTTGGGTGCGTGTTTGTTGCTTGTAAAGCGTGCACACTTTGCATTGAAAAATGCATTTTTTAATTAGAGGTTTTAGCTTTGGTACGTAGTACTCTTGCCTTACCATTTGGAACATTAATCGTGTTTCTGCATGAAGAAGCAGCGAGTGTAAAAACTCCAAATATAGCTGGCAGAACCTCGATTCGGTAGGGAGAATTATTGGGTGCCTTTCATTGTAGCTCAATGTGGAATGTGCTAATCGGCCATTAACCCGTATAAGTCCGTCTTTGTCCAACGAAGGATTGAGAACAATAAGAGGACTTTTTTTGTTAAGTGGCTTTTTATCTTGCAAAGCGCTTTTTTCGCTCGGAAAATGGGTTGATTGCGCTGCGTTTATAAGATGAATTTTTGCATATTGAAATTCGTTATGTGTCAGATGTGGATAGGTGATTGTAGCTAATCCCTTTGATTTGTTGCGGGCATTGCTCGCGAAGCGGAACATGTACGCAGTCACGCGGGAGTGCTCGAGAGAAAGAAGAAAAGCGATCAAGAAAATCGACCTCTTCTTCAAGCGCGTGATATACCTCCACCTTGCGCTTTTCTGGTGGAGATGCACTGCATGCCTTTGACCTTGGCCATGCATCCATGTGGCAAGAGAGCCAATTTGGTCCGTGCAACTAGAGTGGGGAATTTGCCAAGTCCTGCGGTTTGCAACCACGGGTGCCGAGGTTGGCTGGATTGTCTTGGCTGGCAACAAGGCGCCATGTACCGGTTGGAAGATATTCCCGGATTTGGGAGGTACGATTGGATACATATGTCTTCCATGTACATGGTGGCTTTTCAAGCCAAGCTAGCACAATCTCTGAATCTGACCATTATAATGTGTTGCACGATTCTAATTTGAGCTGTTTTCGAACAGTTGCGACCAGTTTTGCGAGCAAGACTGCACCACACAGCTCCAGGCGTGGCAAGCTTACCGTCTTCAATGGTGCGACTTTGCTTTTTGCAACCAAGAGAGTGGAATATCTTTGGTTGCTAGCATCTACGCGGATGTAAATCGCAGCGCAATATGCTTTTTCCGAGGCATCACAAAACCCGTTGATTTGGGTATCTTGCCCCGGAGTGAAATTAACCCATCGAGGGATTTCGATGTGGCAGATGGCTGGCAGATTTTCTGCGAAATGTTGCCATTTTGCCAAGGATATCGGTTTGGCACATTCGTCCCAATCAACGCCATCTAGCCAAAGTTCTTGAAGAAGAATCTTTGCTTGAATCATCACTGGCGATAGCCATCCTGCCGGGTCAAAAAGTTTTGCGACAGAAGATAAAATTTGTCGCTTTGTGACGGCAATCGATGTCGATGCAGGCAGAATGGTGTATGAAAAATTATCTGTGAGTGCGTTCCATTGTATACCAAGAGTTTTGGTTGTGGAAGCGCTCTCAAATTTCAAAAAGTTGGAGTCGAGAAGATCCTCCTTTGGAAATTTTTCTAAAATGGCCGGATGATTGGCCGTTAGTTTCTTGAGTATGAAACCAGCTGACTTAAGCGCTTTGATCACGTGAAAAAGTGATTCAGTGGCGTTGTCAATATCATGACTTCCGGATATCCTATCCGGTCATCCACATACGTTTCGGTTTTAAGTATTGTGGCAGCCAAGGGAAATGTCGCTATCGTATCATCTGCTAATTGATGCAGGGTACGAATAGCGAGGTATGGTGCACAATTAACCCCGAACGTTACGGTTTTAAGATTATAATCGGTGACAGGAGAGTCAGCCGATGTGCGAAATAAGATTCGCTGAAAATCTTTATCGTCCGCATGGATGAGTATTTGACGATACATTTTTTCAATGTCGCCATTGAACACGAATCTGTGCATTCGCCACTGCAGAATGAGCCGCATGAGATCTGGCTGGAGTGTGGAACCAGTGTGCAACACGTCATTCAGGGAATTTCCTGAACCAGATGTTTTTGAGGCGTTGAATACCACGCGAATTTTGGTGGTTACCTTATCTGGTTTGACGACCGTATGATGTGGCAAGAAGAACGAGAAGTATTTGCCATTCGCTATTATCTCGCATGGCTTCGTGTGCTCCATATGACCGAGGTCGAGATATTCTTGCAACACATTGTTGTACATTGTGCCTAAGTCTCCTTTTTTCTGGAGCGATCGCTCCATGCTAAAAAACTGCTGAAGTGCAGCAGACCGAGAGTGGCCCAGAGACAGCTTTTTTGGAAATTCTTCCTTGAATGGAAGTCGCACAATGTATCGACCGTTTGGGGCACAAGTCGTTGTTGTTGCATACATATTTTCACATGCCTGATCTTCAGGGGAAATTTGTGGAGGTTGTGGAATCTCCTCCTCTTCCCAAAACTTTCTAAGCTGAGAGCTCAGAGTTGTATTCGAGCACTCTTCTACTTGTGTCGAGAATGACACCACATTTTCGGTTATTGGACCACTGAGAATCCAGCCAAATATTGTTTTTTGCGCAAGTATAGTGTCGCAAATCTTTTTTATACCTTCCAGCAGGATTTGTGGAAGTATATCGCTGCCGAATACCATTTCAGTTTGAGCTGGTAAGTGACAGCTTGGGTCAGCAAGTTCAAGGATCTTGAATCGCTGCCAGTTTTCACGGCTAATGGTGAACGTAGGCATGTGCCTCGTGAGCTAAGGTAACACGATAGCCTGTGTGTTTATCCGTTGCATGGTTTTGGGCGCAACCAATGTGAGTGGACAAAGCTTTGAGGAGCTTTGTACTACATGCCCACCCATGCCGGAAATTTCGAACTTGGAATGTTCGAATGGTAGTTTCAATCGTTTTTGAACTTTCGAGGAAATGAAAGTTCTTTGTGAGCCTTGATCAATCAAGGCTCTAAGTTGAAACAATTCCCCCTCGTGTTCAACTGCCACCATGGCAGTTGGAAGGAGAATTTTGCTATCATTGTCGGTATGCAATGATTGTATTTGTGCTTGTTTGGAACAGCACGGTTGCTCGCTGGGATCGGAGCTTGACGGCGCTTGTCGAGCGGGAGGTGTCGACTGGGCAGTAGTGTGTTGTGCGGCGGTTTCATTCGCTCGCGCACTGGAGTGTCGAGATTGTGGTTTGAGATTCATGTGCAGCAGGGAGTGATGCCGTTGTTGGCAATGTGTACATGACCACTTGCTCGGACACTCATTAGTGCTATGGGTATTACCAAGGCAGTTTTTGCACAGCTTGGTTTGGTTTGCGAATCGTACTCGGTTTGGTACCGAAATTCGCTTAAATTGTGGGCAGACTCTAATGGGATGAGGGGACTTGCAGTAAGAGCAAGTTGGTTCCCTCTTAGGTTCTGCCACAAAGGTTTGAGTCCTGTTAAAGGACCTGTTTTGCACAGCATTTTGATGAGCGACTGGTTTTTGTCTCAAGTTCAAAAATTGGGTAGGCGCTGTGGCCAATGGTAGCTCTTGTACCACCTCTGTAAGACGAAAGCAATACAGAGCCCCGTGAGACAACTCCGGGAGAGTTGTGATGCATCAAGCGAATTTGTTGAGCATCGGTTATTTATTCAAGTTCAAAAATTGGGTAGGCGCTGTGGCCAATGGTAGCTCTTGTACCACCTATGTATGCCGAAAGCAATACAGAGCCCCGTGAGACAACTCCGGGAGAGTTGTGATGCATCAAACGAATTTGTTGAGCATGATTTGGAGTGCCAGCAATTAACTACTTTAGTAGGTTTTGTTCTGCGGCAGTTGAGAAGTGCATTAAAAAATGCATACCCAATGAAGAACGAACGAATTATTTTTAAGCACAAGTGCGTGTGTTTATTCGCTGCACTTGGTTTTCGGCGGGATTGCAATATACAAGTGCGTGTGTGTGTTCGCTGTTCTTTGTTTATGCGGGAAATGCATAAGTCGCTTAAACATCCTGGCCCCCCTAGACGACTTGTCGTCTAGTGGATGTAAAATAAGCCGCAAGTATCCGGCTCGAAGGACCATGAATAACTCAGTGTGATGGCAGGACCAGGATGAATGTATTTGCATAAAAATTTATTAAAGCAAAAATGTTTTGGGTAGGCGTCGGAGCCAATGATAACCATCAGTTACCACCTCTGCATGGTTGTAAGTCATGCAGAGTCCCTACGGCTTGTAGCGCTGTGGCTTTGCCGCTTAACCCTAGAACACACACCCGGGTACAAATGTATCCACTTTCAACTTTGAAGTGTTGTAACTTTTGAACCGCTATACCTCTATACCGCTAACTTCGGATCTAGGAAGATTATTTAGTTTTGAGTTCAAATTCAAAATTTGAACCAGATCGGACCATTGGTTCAGGAGCTACAGCCTTCCAAACACATTATATACGTAAACACACACTCGGGATACGTTTGTACCCCAATAGTAAAAATCCTCATAATAATAAAAAAAAAAACATTTTTTGTATAATTTTTTTATTTGAAAAATTAAAAATATTCATTTCACACATTATATTATTGGCTTTTATTATAAAAATTATAAAAATGCATCTTATATCTAAGGAAAATCATGACAAATAGAGCAATTTGTTGATGTGACCGAATGTTCAAGACACATTGGCTTCTTACATTTGTCGCACAGCTTTCTGGTTTTTCTACGGCGTTTTTCCTCTTGTGCGTAACATAAATAGCAAGATCCGGACACAGGTTTTGGCGTGCGCGCTGCGGCAGATGTTGATGCTGCTGTTGACACCATTGATTCCACCGGTCGGTTGAAATATGCTTCAATAGCAATTTTAGTCGAAAAATTTCGCGTCACTTGACGATTTATGGCTCTGGCTTCAATAATGGGCATACACAATGCTTCAGCCAAGCTGCGCAGGATCTGCTTACGCTTGTTGTTTGTTCTCCAAGGCAACATAGGGTTATTCAAATCGTAGACAATGTAGGCTGCAAGAGCTGTAATGTCCAACATGTTGAAGAACATCGCTAGTGGCCATCGTTTTGTTTGTCTTTGTGTTGGATATTCCGCAAACATTTGGTCCATTCGATCAACACCACCTTTGGTACGATTATAATATTCAATTATTTCAGGTTTCCCACTGTCAGCTATTTCAGCATCATTATGCATGGTCGAAAGCAAAATTACTGCTTTATTTTTTTTGGGAACATAAGAGCACATTGTCACATTATTTTTGAAGCCAAATGTCGTTGAACCAATTGTCCTGTTTTTGTTCTGCTTCATTTCTTGAGGAATATATGATTTGCTTTTGCGCAAAGTTCCAACGATCGTGAGTTTCCAGGTGAGAAGCAGTTCTGCAACTGGCAAGGTCGTAAACAAATTGTCCATTGTAATGTTTCGGCCACTTCCTTGGTATTTGGCAGACAAATCCTTCACCACTCGTTCGCCTTGGTTCGTTTCCCTACCAGTTTCTGCTTGGCCAGTATATATTTGTCCATGCAGTGGATATGCATTTGTGGCATCGCAAATCCACCAAACCTTGATACCATATTTAGCAGGTTTTGACGGTATGTACTGCGTAAACCGTGTGCGTCCACGGTAAGGAAATAATTGTTCATCAATCGTCAAGCATGAGCTGGGCTTGTAATGTGCAGCAAGATTATTGTTCATCATCGTCCACAACTCACTGATCGGTGCTGCTTTATCAGTTAGTAAGCGTGTTGCACGAGTGTTTTTATCGTCAAATCTTAGGAACCGCAATATCGAACAGAAACGGTTGACTCCCATTGTGGCGCGATATAAAGGATAGTTTTTGACGCTCCATAAATCTCGAACATGTTCTCCATTGCTATGGTTCGCACCAGTCATAATAAGTATGCCAAAAAATGCATACAACTCTGTTATTGACACAGGCGTCCATGACTTAGGAGTTGTGTTTGGATGCGCATTGTTGTAAGCATTATAAGTTTCTTTTGCTAACTTATTTGTGTAGCGCATAATTATATCAGCCATTTCAACGTTCATGAAACATTTGAATGTTTGCTCTATTGACAACATTTCAGTGCATCTAGCTGATCCAGAACGTTCTCTTATAATATTTTGTCTGAGTACCTGACGACTTACATTTGGTTCTTTCATCCACTCAGTACCATCAATTCAATTTTTCGGCACTAGCAGGTAATTCATTATTTTCTTCTACTTCTTCTTCTTCATCGTCTTCTTCATCATCCTCATAGTCCGCATAATCAGGTAATACTTCTGCGGCACTTTGCGAAACTTCAGCATCGTCATCAGCAATTTCAATGTCATTGATTTGAATTTCTTCTTCATCTTCTGAGTCAAAGTCATAGGGAGCGTCATCGTCACAAATTTCATCAAATAAAGATTGTATATATGATTCTCGCTGTTCCTCAGTTAGCCTGCATAATAAAAAAAAATTAGTATATGTTTACATTGTTGCTTATTTTACATTTTTTACCTTCTATATGCTGCACTTGATAAATATTCGTTTCTTCTTGAAGTCATTTCGTATCCAGTTATTTATAGTTTCAGTTATATTTATTTTCACTTATATTTTCACTTCTTACACTTTTGAGCACCAAAACAATAATGAAAATATCAACAGGCAGCATTTATAACAACACCTCGTGTGAAAACAACCCTTGCAGCTGCATATAAAATACAATAACCAGTTATACCAGTGTATTTGCTACCTACGTACCCATACCTTGCGCGACCTTTTTGCACATATCTTTTGAACCAGGTAGAATATTTCAATGAAATAAAAACCAAAATGTGTATTCGTTGTTACTCTACAAGTATATTATTATAAATTATATTATTTTGTTTTGCATTTATCAGGACAACAACAAAAACAAAAATCCACTGTTGCATGTCCTGACTTTATTTGCCCATATCGCTGGAACCAGTAGGAATATTCGAATGAAACAAAAGACAAAATACTTGCTATATATTAAAATATACATTTAAAAAAAAAAAATCATAGAAATCGGTTGAATAAGCATTAAAAAAACCGCAAAATAAGGTCCCGGGTACAAACGTATCCCGGGTGTGTGTTTACGTGGTATTTTCTGGGTGTGTGTTCTAGGGTTAAGCATAGCAAAACAAAACAGTCCGCAAAGCTGTGTACCAACAATTTTTAAGCATACCGCTATATAAGATTTTCTTGAGCATTACTAGAGGGTTTGTGACTCCGATAAAGCGAGCCTAGCGCCATCTGTCGTTTCAGAAACGTAAAAGCATTAATTGCGAAAAATGCCGAATATGGCTACTAGAGCAACTAAAAAACTACGTGATGCGTTATCTTCAGAATCCGACCCCAAAATACTGAAGCAAACAACTGAATGTTCGTCAGATTTATTACGACTTTTGGACGAACGCCCAAAGAAACACACTGAAATGCTAATGTCGTTCATCGAGTCCTCTGAAAAGAAGATATTAAGTGCGCTTGAAGGCAAAATCGCCGATATGGAAAAACAATTAGCTGTCCTAACAACACGCGTGGACGTTTTGGACTCCAACTACAGTAGAGCTCAAAATATTTGCACAACACTAGAAGATGAACTCACCGTAGTAAGAAGAAAAATAGCAGCATACGAAAGTGCTTCAGTTGCTCAAGACCTTCGTATTACTGGTTTTCCTTTTTTGGACAACGAAGATTTGATGGCAGTTTTGTCCAACATATGTACTAGACTTAAAGTAAAGGTACCACGAGTACAATGCATTTTTCGAACTCGTCCACGACAGCGCCTCGAGAACCCTGATACCGCTATTATTGTCAAATGTTTATCGACGTAAGACAAGAGTTTCATTTTGAAACATGTTGCACTTTTTCGAAAGGCGAACAATGGACCACTATGTTGGTTTTGATTCACATACGCTAATTTATATTAATGAGTGCTTGACTAAAAATAACTTTAGTATTTTTCGCGTAGCCACTCGTCACAAGAAACAAGGTCAACTATTTGCAGTTTTTTCTGCACGCGGAACCGTATATGTTAAAAGAGATGAAACTACTAAACCCGTACTCATTGAATCACTCGAAAAACTAAATGCTTACCTACAGCTCAACTCAACACCTGAAGAACGCGACTGTTTATTTCGCGGGAGTGCCAAACAATGAATATTTTCCCTTCGATCATTTTAACGGAAGCTGCTTGCTGTTCTCATTTCTTGAAATTATTACGTTAAAAACTCTTGTTAGACTTAATGTAGAAATCAATATTATATTTAGCATTTTACTCCCCCACAATGTACTCTTTCGTGTATTCTCCATTCAGCTAAATTATGTAAATGTACGTGTTTTATGTATACTGCTCTATGGTTTGTTATGTCGCTGGCAATTGGGGTAAGGTTGGTTGGCATTCAGGCATGATGGCATACCGAGCTAGCTCGTCGGTTGGGGGGGGTCACCTCCAACCACCTTACTTGCAGCTGACCTAAACAAAATTTGTCATCATGCCTGTTAGAGAAAAGACACTGAAAAACCGGGAGAATAGAAATATAAAGGAGACAGAAGAGGCCCGTCCGAGTCACGTGGAGTCAGCCCACCCCATCTACGATCTTGTAGCCTTGGACTTTGCCGTGACTCCTACAATTGGCAAAGTCCCCTAAACCTGACCTTAGTTCGTACGTCTATTGACAAGTCATGTCCAAGTCAGTAACGTCAATCAGTGTCGACACACATTTCCCCCCTGTTGCACCAGTGCAACACCCACACCAATATAAAGAATCAGCAAGCCATAACTTCTCGTTCAATCCTGATCACATCATCCATATATTTCCTCCTAAGCATATACTATACATAGTCTATTATTTATATATATATAAATGCAGCTA
>NW_023458557.1:10294821-10317565 GCF_013731165.1 Rhagoletis pomonella | reverse complement strand
CGGTCCATGGTCAAAGTCAACTTCATCCCCCTTTATCTGAACATAATAGCGTGGCACATCTGCATTCAGCACACTTGCCCCAAATGAGGTTGCCACGTTAATCCCACCCCCTTGTGTCGCTCCACCTTACGCTCACGCGATTTCTGGACCGCATGCGCGGTAGCTTGGACGGATGCGTACACCATCGCTTCTGTTTGCTAAGATATATTTCCCCCATCGTGCCAAGCCTGTTTCTGGATACCACTCAAACCAGTGTTGAATCTAGCAAAGGGAACTCCAAAATCAGTATGAGCACGCCCAGGTTTCGTCAGTCGAGAACTTATCGCTTTTGTCGAAACAAAGCGACGTTGCCGTCGTGACCCTAGCCTGTCCGGAAATACAAAGGATAAGAGGAAGAAAACGATAGATTACTATGAAGTTATATGTAGGTTTTTGTAAAAGTATTTATTTTTAAATAAATTTAATCATTACAAGTTAACAAAACTAATTTTATTTAACGTTGCTAACAATTCGAGAAAAGTTTGAATAATAATGAAAATTTTCTGTTTGATTGACGAACCACAAAAATCACATAAATCTAAAATTTAAAAATTACAAAGTTAAAATGAACACAGTACAATAAAAGGTAATAACACAAATACAAACCCTACAATACTCCCCCTTCTAGAGAATTAATGTTATATAAATTAAAAGTAACTCGTTTCTTATTTGATGTTGTGTTATTCATTGCATTAGTGTTTGTTTCTGGTATTAGTTCTGTTTCAATGATTGCTGGTTTTAGTCTGTCTATCGGAATTGTTTTAACCTCATTATCTACTTCAAGTTTGAAATATTTTTTTTTTTTTTTTTTTAACAACCTTATAAGGTCCTTCGTATGGTTGTTGCAATGATCTTTTATTAATAACACGCATAAAAACAAATTTACAAGTCTCCAAATCCTTTGGTATATATACACCAGTATCAGAATTGCCGTAATTGCAGTATCGTAAATTGCCTAAAACTTCAATTGGGGAAAATTTTTCTTCAAATGGAACCACAAGTTCACCGGGTAGGCGTAAATTTTGCCCAAATACCATCTCAGATGATGTGGCTGAAATACTTTCTTTATACATCGATCGTAAACCAAGAAGTATTATCGGCAGCTCATCATACCAATTGCTGATTCCATTTCTAGCCATTATCATAGCTTTTAACTGCCTGTGAAACCGTTCTACCATACCATTCCCTTGAGGATGATATGCAGAAGTTGTAACGTGATGACTACCTTTTGTTAGTTCCGAAAATAATTTTGACATAAACTGAGTACCCTGATCTGTAGTGATTTTTAACGGTACCCCAAAACGTGAAAAATATTCTCTAAAAAATTTATTTGCAACCACTTCCGCTGAAATGTCCTTTAATGCGTATGCCTCGGGCCAACGCGTGAACCTGTCAACTATTGTAAAAATGTAACGATGTCCTTTCGATACAGGAAGAGGTCTAACAATATCTAAATAAATATGATCAAATCTACTTTTGGGAATCGGAATTTTAATTACTGGAGATTTAGTGTGACGATTAACCTTCGATTTTTGACAATTTATACATTCTTTTGACCAAATAATAATTTCTTTGTGCATTTTTGGCCAATAGTACTTTTTAATAATTAGACGACGTGTAGCTTTTGTACCAGGATGTGTAATGCCATGTAACATATTAAACACTGTCTTGCGTAAACAATTTGGAACAAATGGCCTAGGATTCTCACCTGTCATTTCACACCAAATATTAAAATTTAAAAGTGGAATTTGAATTAATTTAAGGTTATGTGATGTGTCTCCAGATTTTAATGTGTTTAGTTCCTCGTCCTGTTCTTGTTCATTTTGTAAAACTTTGAAATTCAGTTCTGTACCCTTAATTGCATCAACTTCGAACGCTCGGGATAATGTGTCAGCTATGATGTTCTCCTGTCCTTTAATATATCGTATGTCATTAGTAAATTGTGCAATGAATTCCATATGTCTAGTTTGTCTCGGACTACGTTCGGTTTTTGAACTCAAAGCATATATCAAAGGCTTGTGATCTGTAAAAACTGTAAATTATCGTCCTTCTAAAAGATAGCGAAAATGTTTAATGTTCAAATAAACAGCTAGCAACTCCCTGTCAAATGCACTGTACTTAACCTCGGATGGAGAAAGTTTCTTAGAAAAGAAAGCTAGTGGCTCCGATTTGTTATCAAACGTTTGATATATGACACCACCAATTGCCGTATTAGATGCATCCACATTTAAAGGGAGTTTGGCATCTTTGTTAAAATGATTTAACAATACCGTAGACGCAAACTTTTCTTTAATACATTCAAAGGCTTTATTTGTTGTGTCATCCCAAATTAAGGACTGGTCACGTTTCTTAGTTGTTCGATTGATTAAATCGTAGATAACTGCCGTAAACTCAGCTAATTTTGGTACATATCGATGGTAATAATTAACCATGCCTATAAATTTCTGCGCCTGTTTAATAGATTTAGGACGTTCAAAACTACGAATAGCTATCACTTTTTCATCAGAGGGTCTAATTCCTGCCCCAGAAATATTATGTCCTAAAAAGTCAACACTTGTAACACCGAAAGTACATTTACTTGGTTTGATATTTAACCCGTACTCTGTTAGGCGTTGGAAAAGTATACGGAGATCTTTGAAATGCTGTTCTTCATTTTCACTTGCAACCAATAGATCATCAATATATGTAAAAACAAAATCTAAACCACTAACTACTTCATTAATAAATATTTGAAAAGTTTGCGCTGAATTTCTTAGTCCGAAAGGCATTCGTATAAATTCAAACATACCGGAAGGTGTCGTTATTGCAGTTTTATAGGTATCCTCTTCTGCCAATGGAATTTGGTGGTAGGCCCTTACCAAATCTAATTTCGAAAATATATACTTATTTCTGAGATTCATGTTAAAATCTTGAATATGAGGTAAAGGATAACGGTCCGGTACAGTCACAACATTAAGTCTCCGAAAATCACCCCAAGGACGCCAATCATTCAGTTCTTTTTTAGGTACAAGATGCAGTGGTGATGCTACACAAGAATTTGAAGGTCTACAAATCCCTGTCCTCACTAAAAAATCGAATTCAGTTTTGGCTACTTTAAATTTAATCGGATCCAAGCGCCTTGGCTTAGAGAATGGCAGATTTCCTTCAGTAAAAAGTCTGTGAACCGTAGAATGTTTAACCGGTTTCGAATAATCTGGTTCAGCGATCAAAGAAGGAAACTCCTTCAACAATCTTGTATACTTGTTCTCTACTACGAAAATTTTTGGAAGCGAAATGTTACAAACATATGAAACTGTGTTAACCGAGAGACTTGTTACTGGATCAACTAAACGTTTGCATTTCATGTCAATTAAGAGACCGTTTTTGCAAAGAAAATCTGCACCAATAATAGGTTTCGCAATATCAGCTATGAGAAACGTAAATGGGAACTCGCGTCTTAAACATAAATTTATATTTACAATCTTTTTACCATACGTTGAAATCGTTGAACCATTGGCTGCAGTAAGTATTATATCTGAAGAACGTTTTGTATGAGGGAATTTTTTTACCGGAAGTATAGAAATATCTGCTCCACTATCAATCAAAAAATTTAGTTTGTTTATTTTATCAAAAATAAATATGCGACGTGTGGTAATATCTAAATTTCCATTGTTTGCCGCCACAACAACGGATGACTCTAGTTTAACGAATTTTTGTTTTTAGAAAAAGCACAAGGCTGTTGACATTTCTGAGCCTTATCACCAAATTTGTAATGGTATCTACATAACCAATTTTGACTATCACGAGATTTTGATCTACCTCTATATGGACTTCTAAAACAATTCCTATTGTATGATCTATATCTAGAATTTTGATTAATTTGTTGCTTAATAGAATTTAATTCAAAGGAAAGTTTATGAAAATTTTCGCACATAAGATTCGTCGTTTTAACTAAATTCTCAATAATTGTGTCTTGTGATTTAGAATTTTGAAAACTATTCATAGCTGATATTTCGGTTTTATTAATCACTTCCCAAATATTATCAGCTAGTTTCACCAATTCATTTATATCATTGGTACTTGAACTAGCTAATATCACACTAAGATTTTTTGGCAATTTTCTCAGCCAAAGTTTCTTTAAAATACCTTGACTAAAATTGGAACCTGCAAGCAACATGAGCGACCGATCGGCGATATAACCCCGTTTAGGTCGGCGAAGTATCTCAGAAGTTGTCCGTCCATAGGGCTACATTCACTACGTATTCTCCTACTCAGGGCTGGCATCGAGTCAAACCCAGGGCCAAAAACATACACCTGCTGTGTATGCCGAAGACGATTACACCACAACTCCACCTCAGTCAAGTGTAATGCCTGCGAGGGGTGGAGTCACCTCAGAGTCTGCTCGGGACTACGGACACACAGACAGTGGACCACGTCGTACGTGGCCCCCTGTTGCTCAAACAGAGCAGCCTCCACGGCTAACCACAGTCCGCCCGAGCAGCCCCACACACTCACACAGCAGCCTCACACAGTCACCACAACACAACAACATAACACCACAGACCGTACCACAGCCACTACAGACCACATAACACACACAACCGCACCACCACCCACACGCCGCCGCCAACAACTCCTGGTTCCCCCTACAATCTGCACGGTATGTCAGACCAGGATATTCCGTAATGTGACATCAGTCAAGTGCAACACCTGCCTTGGCTGGTGCCACTTTAGGGCATGCTCAGGTCTGCGTACCACGCGAGATTGGACGGGGAACTTCGAGGGCCCGTGTTGCGCTGCTCGGTCGCAGACCCCAATTACGACGCCCCCCACCACCACCACAGGGCGGCAATCACCACAGCAGCACACACAGCCAACGGCGGCAAGAACATACACTTCACTTACACCCCACATCACGACTCGTCTCCCGAACCACATGAAGCTCCTTCAATTTAACTGCAACGGGCTACAGAACAAGATTGAGGAGATAACCGTCTTCATGTGTCGGCATGGTATATTGATAGCTGCGGTCCAAGAGACGAAGTTGCACAGCAATTCAACTCTGTTGAATTGCGCCGGGTACAACGTGCACCGTCGAGATCGCGAGCGAGATAATGGTGGTGGCTTAGCATTCATCACGCACCACACCGTGCAGTATCGTCTTATCGAAGCAGACATCGACCGCAGGGATACCACCCTAGAATGTCAGGGCATCGCTATCCGGTCAGGCGATGTCGAGCTCGAAATATTTAACATATACATACCCCCTGTCACCTGCTGCCCGGCAGGATATCACCCTGATATAGGTGCGCTCCTCAGAGGTGAAAACCGTATGGTAGTAGGTAACTTTAATGCGCACCACGATCTTTGGCACTCAAGCCTGTCAAACGATCGTAGGGGAACAGACTTGGCTGAGCAGATAGACGATTCGACATTCTGCACAATGAACGACGACGCACCCACCAGGATTATGGGTAACTGCAGTAGCTCGCCAGACATCACAATAGTCAGCGCTGGTCTGATAAACAGCATAACGTGGCGACCTATGCTGACTCTAGCATCAGACCATCTACCCATAGTCATCTCGATAGATAAACCAACCGACTTTGGCTCCGCCAAACACCGGACCTAATCAACTTTTCTAAAGCTGATTGGAAAGGTTACGCGGAGTTTACCGAAAACACCTTCTCAGCGCTCCCCACACCAACCGACGTCCATCTCGGTGAACGTAAGTTCCGTAGGGCTATCACTGCTGCTGCAGCTCGCTTCATACCGGCAGGATGTATATCGGACCCACGTCCAAACTTCCCTGCCGAAGCGGCTGTTCTAGCCGATGAGCGTGATAGCCTTCGTCAGGCCGATCCCGGAGATCCCCGTATCAGGGATCTCAACGCGGAGATTCGGCAACTTGTAAACGTACATAAGCGGAAGAAGTGGGAGGAGCATCTGAAGACCTGTAATTTCACCTCTGGTGTGAGCAAGCTTTGGTCAACCGTGAGGTCATTGTCTAATCCGACGAAGCACGACGACAGAGTCGAAATTTGCTTCGGCGACCATGCCTCGTCGGACCCGGAGCGATGCGCGAGCTATTTTAGCCGGCAGTTCATACTGCATCCTCCGGTGGACAAAGCCAAGCGTCGAGTGACCAGAAGGCTGCACAAACTGCCAACAACTTGTGCCCCCCTTGCTTTCACTTGCGGTGAAGTTCAGGTGGCCATCGCGAAGGCGAAAGCCTCCAAAGCCATGGGTCCCGACGGAATATGCATGCTGATGCTGAAAAATTTGGGTCCTGCGGGGGTAGCGTACCTAACGGAGGTACTCAACTTGTCAATGGCCACTCTCATCATCCCAGACATCTGGAAGGTGGGGAGAGTGGTCCCACTGCTCAAACCGGGGAAACTTGCTAACAAAGGAGATTCGTATCGTCCGATAACACTCCTTTCCCCGGTAGCGAAGACACTCGAGGCCTTGCTACTCCCGTACTTCACAAACCACCTGACCCCAGCGAAGCATCAGCATGGTTTCCGTAAAGTGCACAGTTCAACAACAGCACTTAACGCCATAAGAACTCAGATAACTCGTGGCCTAAACCGTAACCGTCCCAGTGAGAGAACGATTCTAGTAGCGTTGGACTTGTCAAAGGCGTTTGACACCGTCTGCCATTCGACGCTACTAGAAGATATAGAGGCCTCCCCTCTCCCACAGAGGCTCAAACGATGGTCGGCAAATTATCTGAGTGGTCGACATTCGTCGGTAATGTTTAGAGACAAAACGAGTAAGCAGCGAAAAATAAAACAGGGGGTTCCTCAGGGTGGAGTCCTTTCCCCGCTACTGTTTAACTTTTACATTTCAAAGCTCCCTCAACCACCAGAGGGAGTCTCGATTGTCTCTTCTGCCGACGATTGCTCGATCATGGCGACTGGGAATGGAATTGATGACCTGTGTTCGAAAGTAAACGGGTATCTCTCCGAACTTTCTCGCTTCTTCACTGCAAAGTGTCTAGCCCTCTCCCCTACGAAATCCTACGCGACCCTGTTCACAACCTGGACGAAGGAGGTCAGGCTACCGCTGGGGATGCACGTCGATGACTCACCAATTCCGACGGTGAATAACCCCAAAATACTCGGAGTAACATTCGACAGCCTGCTCTTCTTCTCTGCGCACTCAACCGCTATTGTCAATAAAGTACAGAGCCGCAACAAGGTCCTCAAGTCGCTAGCCGGCAGTACTTGGGGCAAAGACAAAGAAACGTTGCTGGCAACATACAAGGCAATAGGCCGGCCGGTTCTGAACTACGCAGCGCCATTGTGGTCGCCAGGGACTAGTAGGACGCAGTGTACAGAACACCGCACTCAGGACAGCGACAGGATGCCTCTTGATGTCGCCTGAACACCACCTGCACGGCGAGGCGCAAATGCTCCCTGTGAAGGAGCATAATATAATGCTCTGCAAGCAGTTCCTGATCGGGAGCCACAGAAGTGGCCACCCAAGCAGACAGCTGCTTGCAGAGGAGCCCTCGCCTAGGCAAGTCAGGAGGCATCTATATGAACTGACGGACGAAGTCCAGAGGTTCATTAAGCAACCTCTGGACCCGACAGCTTACAGACAGGCCCTGAACGGCATTCACAGGCACTCAGTCTCGAGTTATGTAGACTCTAGACCTGTGAATGCCGTTCTAGGCATACCACCCCCGGACATAGATGAGACGGAGCTTCATCTGCCTCGGGAGACACGCACAACACTCGCTAAACTTCGCTCCGGCTACTGCAGCAGGTTGAACTCCTACTTGAGTAGGTTGAATGAGGATGTGCCGAATGAGTGTCCGGCATGCGGAGAGACCCCACATGACTCGAAACATCTCTTCGCATGCCCGGAAAACCCGACAATCCTAACGGCCTTGTCCCTGTGGACAAACCCCACAGAAGCTGCACGCTTCCTAGGGTTGCCGTTAGTGGAACTTGACGACAACGACTGAGATACCAACCGTCCTGGGCGCGGTTGTTGTAGCCGCTACAACAACAACAACAACCGATAAAATTCAGAGGGTTTACGATCACCCATCTCTGAATCTGACAAAATTTTATCTAAGTTCTTATTTTCGCTTAAAGAATGCCTTTCAATTAAGACTTTCTTTAATTCTGAAAACTTGTTGTTATGCGGAGGATTCTGAATGAAATCTAATATTGTAACTATTACTTCTTGCGGAAGCGCTGTGATTGTGTGTTCATATTTTGTAGTATCTTGTGTAATGTTTTTCATGTTAAATTGCATTTCTGTATGTACAAACCAAGCTTCTGGACAACTTGTCCAAAACTGTGGAAGCTTGACTGAGGTTGCATACACCTCATTATTATTTTCACTAGCATAAGGATTTGCCAACTCCTCTTGAAAAGAGTTGTTTTGCAAATCTATAAGCGAGTCATTTAAATTATTAGTCCGTGTAGATGTGTGTGTATCATGTGGGGGTGAACGAAACATTATGATAACTTCACACAAATAATCTCTAAAAGGAGTGTTTACAATTTTTACAAACTGTTAGTTATTTAATAATTGTAAAGTGTAAGATCTAACACAACTAATCTACATTTACGTCAACTTATCTATCGAAATGATTTGATTGATGGAGGTTTAAATACTGGATGCTTCTGTGGACCGATGGTGCTTTGAAAACCAATACTTCTATTATAACTTTCTGATGCTTACTGTGATGCTCTTCTTGTCGCTTGAAGATTGAACCTGGTGATGGTTGTTGCTGTAGATGTTGCAGCTGATGCTGATGCTGCTGTTATTGTTGTTGCTGCTGATGTTACAGCTTATGCTAATGCTGCTGTTTCGTAGTACTGGTTGAAGTTGGGACGCCTGTTAACCCAATAAAATGCTGGGACTGGCGATAATTTCCGCGGCTGGCACGCCAATGCAATTGAAAGCAATAAAGTCAAAACTTTTTCTGCCGGCTTTTTATCTTAACTTCGAGTGGTTCGATTTTGTTCAGCAATGATTCATCCAAATCATACCAGGTTCCCTTACTGTTGACTCATACTTCTGCTGCAGTCGACGAACCTACGCCGACTGGTGGGCGTGGAGTAGAAATTGCACCAACGCCTGCGCTACTTGCTCCAACTTCAGCAACGCTTGTGCCATTTGCAGTTGTGCCCGATTTGGTGCTTGCGCTGGTGGCTTGTAACTCTGCTTCCAGACAAGCTTCAATAACAACGGGATAGAGTGTCGAGAAATAAGGCGGTGAATAGAACTTTTTCGAGCCGTAGCAGTTCTGGACTTAGCTGGTTTTTTGTCGGTAGCTTCTTTAGTTGCTGTTTATGCAATTTTTTAACGTTTATGTTGCTCCTTGAGCAGCGAAGTAAAGTGCGGCAATTACGCGTTTTCGTGCTCGCCCTGTTAACTACCACTCATAAATGGTGTACCAGCGCGTCTGATTTGTGAATTGAGATATCAAAGTCCGCAGCGATCATTTAATGGTGGCACGTGTTGGTTCTCCTGGCAGGATCGCCAAATGTAGGTTTTTGTAAAAGTATTTATTTTTAAATAAATTTAATTATTACAAGTTAACAAAACTAATTTTATTTTACGTTGCTAACAATTCGAGAAAAGTTTGAATAATAATGAAAATTTTCTGTTTGATTGACGAGCCACAAAAATCACATAAATCTAAAATTTCAAAATTACAAAGTTGAATACAAATCCTACAATATACACAGGTGTGAGTACATAAATAAAAGTAAAAAAAGAAAAATACAGAAAGTAGATAAAAAATGTTATGTAAAAGAGTTTCGGGCAATTGCCGTTGGGCGCCATTGTTATGTCGCTGGCTATTGGGGTAAGGTTGGTTGGCATTCAGGCATGCTGGCATACCGAGCTAGCTCGTCGGTTGGGGGGGGGGGGGTCACCTCCAACCACCTTACTTGCAGCTGACATAAACAAAATTTGTCATCATGGCTGTTAGAGAAAATACACTGAAAAACCGGGAGAATAGAAATATAAAAGAGATAGAAGAGGCCCGTCCGAGTCAGGTGGAGTCAGCCCACCCCATCTACGATCTTGTAGCCTTGGACTTTGCCGTGACTCCTACAATTGGCAAAGTCCCCTAAACCTGACCTTAGTTCGTAAGTCTATTGACAAGTCATGTCCAAGTCAGTAACGTCAATCAGTGTCGACACCCATTTCCCCCCTGTTGCACCAGTGCAACACCCTCACCAATATAAAGAATCAGCAAGCCATAACTTCTCGTTCAATCCTGATCACATCCATATATTTCCTCCTAAGCATATGGGCAAATCTAAAAAACAGGTAACCTTGGTGTTATTTAGCTTTATTTTCACTGTTGGAAACTATATCAAGCTGGTTGCTTTTGGATATAATTCATTGACTTATACTTGAAGCCTCAAAAAAGATTTGGATCAATTTGCTGCATAACTTTTGAATCATAGGTGTTTAAATTTAAAAAAATAATGAAAACAAGTGAATTTTTTATGTAATTTTTAAGAGGGGCAAAATTAATTATGTCATAACTTTTGAACCACACCATATTCTCATTTGAAATTTAATGGGCATTTAGCACTTATGTGTATACTTCATATGTAGTAGGTAAGAAAAGTGTGCATTAAAAAATAACGAAATGGCAAGTAACTCAAAGTCTGTAACTCCACATTTCACCATTTTCAACATTTTCGGTTTATCGCGTATAGTTTTTGAAGCATTTAATTTTAAGAACTTTTTAAGTACGTATCGTATTCTACAAACAATTACGAATAATCTGACAACTTAGCAAGAGGTGTGCTTTCAGAATAAACCATGTTTTAAAGATAAAATATTCTGCGATCTCGAGCGTAATTTTTATTCAAAAAATATCTTATTTGAAGGCACATTTGGAAAATACGTCGAAACGATCTAAATATTTTTATAACTAATAGTCCTTATAACGTTGTATATACCTGTAAAATGCTTCAAAAAAATGTTCTCTAGAAGTGTGCGAAAACGCCGATTTAGTACTTTTAATTATTTTCCTTCTTATAGTCAGAATATTTCGAGCGTGGTATCAAATCAAATTTTTTTCGACAAAGGTTCTGATAGTTGCTCTTACTTAATTGGAGCCTTTTAAATTCAATCGCGTCCCCAGTTTTTCCCGATTGTCTCCAGTTTTGGAGATAGCGGTACTTGAAACTTTGCTTAAATTTTAACTATTTTATAAAAAAAACTCCCTCCGTTTTGAAGATATTTTACTACAATTTTGCACCCGCTTGTATTTTAACATTTCCTTCACCATCTCATAAAATCATCGAAATCGGTTTACTCTAAAATATAGCTCCCATACAACTGATTGACCAGAGACGTTGTTTTGCGTTATAACTCCTCCAATTAAGCATGTAAAAATTTAGTATAGGTTCACTTTAACATATAGCACGCATACAATTTATTATTCAGATATGAAATTAGAGTTATAGCGCAAAAACACATATCTGAGTAATCAGTTGTATTGGAGCTATACGTTAAAGTGCAACCATTTCGATAATTTTAAGGAATAATTAAGGTAATATTAAAAAACCGTTATGTGCAAAAGTTTAGTAAAATAACTTCAAAACTGATGGAGTAATTTATAAAATAGTTAAAATTTAATCAAATCTTCAAATACCGTTATCTCGAAAACCGGAGCCAATCTGGTAAAACGGGAGATGCCATTGAATTAAGAACGTTCCAATTAAGTGAGTTCAACTTTCAAATTCTTTGCTCAAATTTTACAACTTGAACAACGCAATTTGAACCCAGCTTATTCTTTTGTTTTCTATTTCATGTTTATTCCTCGTCTAACTTTTGAAGCACTTGATGAAAATGAATAACACTTATATTAATCGATTCATTAAGAGAGTACGAATAAAATTATATATAAAACATAGGTGTGCTCACAAATTTAAAAATAACAATTTTTTTTTGGAGAGTGTACCTATTTTTTAGATTTGCCCATATACTATACATAGTCTATTATTTATATATATATAAATGCAGCTACAACTAAACGTTATTCACAAATTCCATTCTTCTTTTTTCTTTTCTTAACTTACAAAATCCAAGTATTCACTTCTGCCTATCAATGTTTATAACTAAGCTAAACTTTATTCACAACTTTAATTACTAAGAACTAGGGTTTCCTTAACTTACAAAATCCAAGTATTCACTCCTACCTATCTATGGCTATGTATATATCTATTTATCTAACATATAGGACGCTTGGCGCGTTTGCAATGTCAAATGAGGTCCAGGTAAAAAAAAATTTCAAAGATCCAAAACGAACCGAAAATTTAAAAGAAAGATACATAAGTATGTAAATATACACCTAAGTATATATATGTATACTATTACTTTACACACTATATTTACTACGCCCAGCTTGTAAGTAATGTTTCAAAATACCTCTTGTTCTCTATCTATTCATACATACATGTGCATATAGGCATAGGTATGTATGTATGTATGAATGAGTGTACATTTGTAAGCATACCTTATGTATTAGCACTTACCGATCTCGCATGTGATGTAGGCGCCTGCATACAGGAGATGGGAGAGGCTGGAATAAGAAATATTATGGAATAACAAAAAAAACTTCCAATACCTAGCAAGAGTATAGGCGGTACACTAGAGTGGGACCATTCATAGGTGGGTAAATGTCGTGATTGCGCTGTGACATTCATTCACTCCGGGACGGTCGCCAGCACTCTTGACTACGCCATTTAACCACCTCCGAACCTCTTTTAATAAAAAAAATAAAATCAAACGTAAAAAAATTAGTTAAATTAAAATAGCGGACTACTGCATTTCATTTTTTCTTTCACGAATTCGCCAAAAACGGATCTATAATATAAAGGCAAATGGGATTTAAAACAAAAACAAGGTATACACCTAAAAATCAAATTATTATTTATGGATTGTGGCAAGTACGAAATATATATAAATATATATGTGTACGTATTAGGGGTGATGGTTCCGATCAAGGACTAAAAGTAATTCGATTATTTACGCGGCATGAAAACATGCATAATTACTTAAAACCAAAAGAATAAATAAAAAAAATAAAAACAGCTAGCTACAAACATGCGCGAAATTTGATTTGAGGTTATGTCAGTATAATGGCAAATTAGGTGGAACCATATGGGACTTAAGAAAGGAATACGCAAGTGTGGTGAAAGAAAAATCAATAAAACGAAAACTGAATGTGGTGTATTGTGATAAGAGTGGCCGCCAACAGCGATTGACGGAGTGCTGTGACATGAGCGCCTGGAAGCTCTCCTTCTGATGCTCCTCGCGCGGAGTCCGGCGCTCTGGAATGTATGTATGTATGTTTTCTTGAAGTGTTTCAAGTTTCTCTAGGCTCTTGGTGTTGATCTCGATGTTTCTTACTTTGCGTATTCCCGGTCGTTGACCTCAACTATGTATTTCTCGTCGTTCCGCGATTTTTGTCTTACATGTACATATATAAGTGGTTGTATATAACTTGTATACGTGGCTATATACTAGACGCTTTGGTGTTAAAAAGGCTCAACTCCAGAATTCAGGCTTTTGAGTCCTCTTGGTACTCCTGCCGCTTGATAGCCTTCTGGTAGCGGGATCTGCAGCGGGAATTAATGGTCCCGGTTAAACGGGGCACAACTTGCTTTATTCCTTTTTGCGGAACTTTCCCTTGCACTTCTTTTCACTTAAAAGACACTTTCCCATTTGAATCTTCCTGTTAGCCGACCAAGCGATCGTGCCCCGGTGCATTTGCGTGTGGAACATTTCTCAAACTTTCACTCAAATCCACGCACACAAACTCATAATTCAAATCTACTTCTTAGCATATGCACCTACACACACGCACACGTACGCACAGAGTCATTCCTGGCAGTGCGCCTTCTCACACATGTTGCGCAACATGTTGGGTACATCGTTGAGGTACAAATGGGCATTTGTGTTGGGGGAATTTGAGTGGGGGTAATTTGAGTGGGGATATTTGTTGCAGCAGTTACTTGCCACCTACTACATAGGCTGTCGGTACAGGTTTACTGTTTTCTCTATCACCTTATTTGAAGGTCTTTATTCCCTCGGATGCCTTGAAGCCGCCATCTTTTAATCTACGTTTCTCTTTAAGTTATGAACGTCAAGAGAATGCAAAATAACTTGGGTATGAGTTCTACAGACAACTCTTTCAATATGATACGCATACTATGTAAACAAAAAACTGGTTTAAATATAAGCCACATTAATACCCAAAGCTTAATGAGTAAAATTAATGAGTTCAAATATATCTTTGAGGGCTCACTAGTTGATGTAGTATGCGTATCTGAAACTTGGTTTCAGTCGTACCACACCAACAATTTAATAAACCTGAAGGGATACAATGTAGTTTGTGCGGATAGGATAAATCACGCCGGCGGTGTGGCAGTATATGTAAGAGAAGGCATTAACTTCAGATTTATTAAAAGGTCACCACCAGATAGTCTAGTTGAATATTTGTTCGTTGAAATACTAAATAACTGAAACAAGTTGTTGCTGGGCTATATATATAAACCCAATCGCTATGTTGACACCTCTAGCCTCATTGAGGTGCTACAGTCTTTAACCCTACCCTTCAAGAATATAATCTTGGCAGGCGATTTTAACTGTAATATGCTTGTTGACAACTACTTTTGGACGAAATGCAATCTCTGGGTCTTAATTTGGTAAACTCCACTCTGCCAACACACTCTACCAAAACTAACCAAACTCTCTTAGATCTATTTTTCGTAAGCGAACAATCTAAAACTTTAATATACAATCAACTATCAGTTCCTGTCTTCTCTAAGCATGATTTGATATTCATTTCTTATGACTTTCAAGTAACTACCTATACTCAACAGTTAGTCTATAAAGATTTTAAGCGTATTGACCGTAATCTACTTAATATGAAATTAAATAACATAAATTTGGAAAGCATCTATTACATGGAGGACGTTAGAACTCAGCTCGACTTCATAGAAAACAATATTTATTCTTTATGTCAAGAATTTGTACCAACCAAAAACAAGACTATCCGTACCGATTGTCCTTGGTTCAATAGTGAGATAAAAATGTTAATTAACAAACGCGATATTTTGTACAGGAGGTTGAAAAAATTCAGACTACCTGAGCTCTTCAACCAGTTTTGAAAAATCAGAAATAAAGTGGTAAAAAAATCGGGAACAGCAAACGGCTTTTTTATGAGAAAAAATTTTCAAGTATTGTAGGAAGTAAAGGCACATGGCGTGAAATAAAGAATATGGGTGTAGTAAAAGCTGATTCGCATGCAGTGGTTATAGAAGACGTGAATAAGCTAAACGCAGAATTTGCTAAAAATTGTTCCGCCAGTACTGGGACTCTCCTTGACAGTAATAGTATCCATAATCCAGATAATTCCTTCTCGTTTAATTGTGTTAGCCAACTAGATGTGTTAGAATCCTTTTTGGCGATAAAATCGAAGGCGGTGGGTTTGGATGAAATGCACTTTGTTTTTGTGAAAACTTTGTTACCGAAATTTCTTCCTTTCTTTACTCACGTTTTCAACAATATTTTAACTAAATCAATCTACCCTGATAGTTGGAAGAGAGCAAAAATCATTCCAATACTAAAATCTAACGGAGAATTTAGGCCAATTTCCATACTTTCCTTTATTTCAAAAGCATTTGAATCAATACTAAATAAGCAAATGCATTATTACTTGATAAGTAATAATCTCCTCACGGATAGGCAATCTGGCTTTCGACAACAACGTGGATGCATAACTGCGCTGACTGAGATTATCGAAGACATAAGAGGCGATATTGATGCGGGGAAAATCGAGTTTCTCGTGCTTTTGGATCATTCAAAGGCCTTTGATACTGTCAACCATTCCATTTTGCACAGGAAACTTCGTGACAACTTCCAATTCTCCCCCTCTGCAGCAAATTTAATTTTGTCTTATTTAACTGGCCGTAGTCAAGCAGTATATGCAATAGAATTCTGTCGAATTCCCTACAGACTAATTGTGGTGTACCCCAGGGATCTATTCTAGGACCCTTACTATTCTCGTTGTATATAAACGAATTGCCATCTGTGGTAAGCGAGTGTAATATCCACATGTATGCTGATGACGTCCAAATTTATGCAAGCTGTGATGTATCAAGTATTAGTGGCTGTGTCTCAAAGCTAAATAAAAATCTAGGCGCCATTAATTCATGGGCTGTTAGAAACTGTTTGTCATTGAATCCAAATAAATCAAAATGTTTAGTAATTAGCAAAAAAATTGTGATTAATCCACATTTCCTAAAGTATTTGTAAATAATGTTGCCATTGAATATGTTTTGCATGCCAAAAACCTTGGTGTAACTTTTAACACGAGCTTGACTTGGACGAACCACATAAGCCTAGCAGTCGGTAAAGTTTTCGGCATGCTACGAACCCTATGGGTAACCCAAAGTTTTACGCCTCTTAAAATAAGAATGCTCTTAGCTAAAGCTTATTTAGTTCCAACTCTCTTATACGGGTGTGAAATTTTTACAAACTGTGACTCTGCCAGCAAGAGAAAACTTAATATGCTTTACAATAATATATCCAGATATATATTTGGGTTAGGTCGCATGGATAGTGTGTCCCAATCGGTGTCACGTTGGATGATTTCCTGAACATCAGAAACTTGTTACTTCTTCACAAAATAATTGTGACACAAAGTCCAGACAATTTATTCAACAAATTAAAATTTCTCCGCTCAAGTCGTGGAAGAAAGCTTCTGCATCCAGTATGCTCTAGTTTAGTGTCCGAAAGACAGTTTTTCGTTTATGCTACACGTCAGTGGAACTCCCTACCTCAGTCATTACAACACATAAGTAGTGCGGCGGCATTCAACCAGGCATTAATGTTACATTACGGCAATAAGTGCCTAAACTAAACCGTAGTTTCAGTCGTACATTTTTCACCGTACAATCTCTACACAAATATTATGCGTAATATTGCAGTAATTAAGGTAATTAATTTCTGTTTATTGTCGTAATTATTATTACTTGTATTTCTTTTGTTTTTCTATTTTTATTTTATTTTTTCTTTTCTACTCATCATTTAAACGTATGATTCATAATATGTAATTGTAAACCTAATGCTACTCATAAGTTTTATAACTTTTGTATTAGGATCACCATATAAAATAAATCAAATCAAATAAATCAAATCAAATCGTTCCTTAACCAAAAGTTTCACATCATCTACATAGGCGATCACCCGACAGCCCACTTTTTCCAGTTTCTCTAGAAGGTCGTTTACAACCGCAATCCAGAGTACGGGAGAGAGAACACCAGCTTGTGGCGTGCTGCTAATGACTCTGCACTGAGTGCGGGCACTATCCCACTCCGCGGCGACTATTCTGTCACGAAGTAAGTTGTAGATAAGCCTTATTCGGTTGGTTTCAACCTCCACTTAACTATTGCCTCTGGAGTGGTAGGGCTTGTTCGAGTTGTAATCACAACCGTAGTGTTGCGCGAATTATTAAAGTATCGCGTTCTGTGTGAACTTCTAGCAATGTATTATCAGTTGGGCAGTTGCAACAATGTTGACATTTTTTATCAGTACGGCAGTAATGCCGCTTTTATTACGTGCTTCGAACAGGCCCGTATTAATGAAGGCCCCCTCTTATGCGTGAAGGGTTCCTCTGACCATTTTACCAATGTGTGCAGAGCGGTATTCACCGAACTTTTCTTGCAAAAAGCTCGTGAAAGCCAGTCACGAGGAATCGCGTTTCTTATGTGTAGGTCTGTTAGTCTCTCTAGCATTTTTATCCAAACGAAGAGAGACTGATTGGCCTACAATACCTAGGGGAAACATGTGCGGCCTTCGGGATGAACGCAACACTGACTACCTTCCAAGCCTTGGGGATGTACCCGGTTCTCACACAGTTCGCATAAATAGGATCCAACTAATTGCACGACACCTTCAGAGGCCTTTGCAGCTGCACAGGTATGATGCCATCGGTCCCGACGACTTTAATGGTTTGAACGAATTTAACGTCCAGGTCACGTGACGATCGTCCAGAAGAACTTCTCCGATCTGGGACCTGGGGGGGGGAGGGGGATTCTGAAACCAGTTAGCGACAATTTTCGAATCGCTGTCGCACTTTTTGACGCAAAAGCATTTATTTCATGCGTCAAAATGTGCGACAGCTATCCGAAAATTGTCGCTAATTGGTTACAAAATCTCCCTCCTGGAGTACAAAATACTGCAAAGAAGTACATTTGACTGTACTTCGAAAGAAGTACGGTTGGTCATATTCAGGGCTATCATAGAATCCATCGTAGCTTAGATTTTCGTGAAATCTACGAAAGTGCTATCACATAATCCGACTATCTACGAACGTAAATTCGAGATTCGTAGAGCGCCTTCATTGAATCCGTTCGTAATGAAGAAGCTGCATTATTTTTAATATTAAATATTTATTATACTCAAAATTTGTTATATGTAGTTTGATATAATTCCATATATTTGTGTAAACGTAGACGTAAAATACCAATGCTATACATACATACATATGTACATACACGCATTCATCTGCTAGACGCTATTTAATGAATTAATATTTTGCATGAATCGAGGAAATAATAGTTTAGCAACAATTTATTAGGAAACAAACCTAATTACTTTAATATCATACAAATTTATTTAAAAAAAAATTTTTTCTATTTAAAATAATAAAATCTAAGCTAAAAATAAACTAAAAAAAATATTTATTAAAAAAATAAACAAAAAATTAAATAAAAAAAGAAAAAAATCTTCACTGCCCCACTGACTCGAACTCGGCTCTCTCAATTGGCAGTCTAGTGCTTTGCACACTCGGCCATTGCGCCTGATTGGCCAGCGTGAGCAAAATGACATACATAAATGTCTGTTGTTTCCTTTGCACTAACTGATTTCGAATCAGCACTCGAAGCTGGCAACAATATTTTCGAGTTCACTCGGATTCAGTGATAGCAATTTTTTCGTATTCGTAGCAGGCATTCGGATTCGTAGATATTCTACGATGGATTCCGTGATAGCCCTGATTATATATACTTCATAATATATGCGTGTATGGAAATGAGCGATAAAAGATCGACGAAGGAATTTTATTTTCCGCTACGACTTTTCACGTCATTTACTAAGTAGGCTTTATAAAAACTATAAACTGCGAATTTGTTGCCACTTTTTTGGTTTTTCACAATTTACTCGAAATTTTGAGAGTTAAGAAGTCAAACGGACCTCAGATTCGGATTCAGAGGGTCGAAATACATGTCGGTAGGTGGGTTTGATTAAAGGTACACACCACTTTTTTGTGTGTGCTATATGTATATGGGCATTCCCATGGTGGCGCACGTGACAGTCGTACGATTTCAATGTGATACAAAAAAGGAATACCATTTGTTTTCTTTAACTTTTTTGGGCCATTGTATAGCACATGATTATCTCTATATTTAACCGAAAAATGAAATCAATCGAACTGCTTGGTCCTGAAATATAAACATTTAAAGAGAGGGTCGTTACGTGACAAAAAATGGAAGTTGATTTTTTCTTTTCTTACAAAATCGCAAAACTCTGCGAATTGTGGATTGCTATTTTCATGAAACTTGTTTTAATATGATTTGGAGCAATTCTAGTTGTTTTTAGAGTTTTTTGAATTAATGCAAATGGTTTCAATTCTCTTTTACAACCCCAAGTGTGAGACGTGACGTGACGTAGCGTCACGTGACATAAATTTCCATCGTTATATTTTTGTTAATATTGCTTGTAAATGAATTTTTAACGCAAATAAAACATGTATTTTATGTAGAATATACTTTATATTTTGACTTCAGCGCAAATTCAGGGTCAATTTATTGGAAATCTATGATTTATTATGTTTCAACCACATACGCCAAATTCGAACCAAATCGGACCATAAATACGGTTTTTCGAAATATCTCGACCTTGGCACCACCTAGGAAGACCATTTTATGCAAACATGATTCTACTTACATAGCCAGTATATATTTTAAAAAGCAGACAAATCGGCCCGTAAATACGTTAGATATAAAACTTTTATTTTTTTGTCGTGGTGGACCTTCCGCTGGAAACACCCATATAATAGCTATTATTCTGCTCTTTTTGTTTACTGGATATAAAAAGTATAGTATAATAAGTATAAAAACCAGAAAAAGTAAATGTATTTGATGCTCCCAAACGCCGTTTTCTTGATTAAAAGAAATGGGAGGAAAGAAGCCATTTTGGTAAGTTTTTGAACCCGCTCTTGGTAGGAAAGAGAGTTTTTCAGTCGCAACCCTGCTTGTGATGGAAAAGAAACATAATAAACTAGGAGGTACTAAACCGAAATATCGAACAAAGGTTGGAAGCGAATGAATGAATAAGATATGAAACAAGCGAAATACCTACAAGAAATTTAACTAATGAACCAACAAAACCTATTCAAATATCTTGCTTAAGCAAAAATAACACATAAACTTATATCCAGAAAATCCAAAAATTCATAAAACCGGTAAGTATAAGAAAAACTAAACAAATGCAAAAAAAAAACTATAGCCTTTTGAGTGCTCCACTGTTGGTCGCGGTGGTTTGTTGGTCGCTCTTGATGACGTTGGGGGCGATCGCGCCGCAACTGACCGCGCGAATGTATGTACATATGCACTCCTGTTTCGCCCAGAACTACGCTCTCACCAATTCAGCTCGCTCCCACGCTGGAATATTATCCGCTCCAAATTAGATGTAAGACTTTTTTGTGCAGCGGGCGTTGACCCGCTCTCCGTTCGATGTTTTGGTCCAACTGATTTGCCCTTTATTTTTGTTGTCCTTTGCTTTGCTTATCTCAGGCATTATAAAATTGTAGCTCGTTGTGCACATATTCCGGTGTGCCACTTCCGTTCAAGGTACGCGTTGCATGTACTTACGCATACAGATGAATGCAAATATCAATATCTTCATGCACATACTTAGGGTTGGTGTAGGTAATGGTGGTTACGTCAATGGTAGTGAGCGTCAAGAGCTGCTGCCGGAAATGTGGCAGATTCCCCAGTCCTTGCGTCTTTGACAGAAAAATAGGTGTCGTTTGGGATGAAGTACTTTTTCCCTTGAGGTCCTTTCGTACCTGGGTACTGGCGAACTAATAAAAATGTAACGTAGCTTTGCCTGCGCTACAATAACATATTCAACATCACCCTAGCATGCGCCTTACAACTGCACTTAGGTACAACTATATAAACATACATACCTACCCCTATGTACATACATATGTACGTATACACGAAGCTGGCAAGACAAGCGCGTACAAATTTCGAAAACACCAACTTAGACAACCATGCATACTACCTTATGGAAGAAATTCGTTACGCAAAACACAAAGTGTGGAATAAGCCTACTCACTTCTCAAACAGCTCATACAAAGCCGGAGCTAAAGCTGCCAACATGAACTCAACCAGCATCAGTTGTCCGTAGGTCACCAATCTGGACCGCCAACACCGCTGCCGCCCTAAGGCCGAGATCGCTACCGAGGGCCGCCCGCCATCATCACGGAGGACTGCGAACGCTAACTATCGTCATCCAGGGCCGCCGCAATAATCATCCACACCGCTAGGGCCCGTACCGCTGCTTTTATCACAGGGGCCGCTACTACGGCTGCCGCCCCAAGGCCGACACCTCTACCGAGGACCGCCCGCGAGCAACACAAGGAACCGCGATTCGTACTCACTGCCGTCCAGGGCCGCAGCAATAATCATCACCACCGCTAGGGCCCGTACCGCTGCTCATCACCGGGGCCGCTACTACTACTGCCGCCCAAGGCAGAAGCTGCAACCGTGGGCCGCCCACCATCATCACCGAGGACTACGAAAGCTAACCATCGCCAACCAGGGCCGCTGTCACCACAGCGGAGGGATGTTGTCACACAAAGCGGAGGGACCTACAGTTTTACGCCGACTCCGAACGGCGATTTGATTTTTATGAGAAGCTGTTTTTCATGGCAGAAATGCACTCGGAGGTTTGCCATTGCCTGCCGAGGGACGACCGCTGTTAAGAAAAAACCTTTTTTCTATATATTTTTTTCGATGTTGCTTTGACCAGGGCTTGAACCCAGGCGCAGCGGAATTGAAGCGCGCACTGCGCAGCGGCCGACAATATGACAATGAATATATGTATGTATACATACATAATTCCGCTGCGCCTGGGTTCAAGCCCTGGTCAAAGCAACATCGAAAAAAATATATAGAAAAAAGGTTTTTTCTTAACAGCGGTCGTCCCTCGGCAGGCAATGGCAAACCTCCGAGTGTATTTCTGCCATGAAAAACAGCTTCTCATAAAAATCAAATCGCCGTTCGGAGTCGGTGTAAAACTGTAGATCCCTCCGCTTTGTGCTGGATGATATCACAGCTCTGATCCAATACTTGTCGTGTAAAACCCTGGAAAAAGGTCAAACAGCAAAATCACTTTTTGAAGTGAGAGTAAAAAGTGAGTAACAGCAAAACGTATGGAACAAAAAAAGCATCGGGTAAAATCTTGCAAAACTTCAATCTCTACACAACTCTTCAAAAATCGCTCTCATTGACATGAACCACAGATTATATTCCGAAAAGAAAAACTAAATTTAGGAATATATACAAATAGAAATGCTTAAACCATAAGATCAAAAACAGTAATTGATGCGGTGTTTTCAAGATATTTTAACGCCCTTGAGTCACAAGTATAC
>NW_023458557.1:10294172-10294721 GCF_013731165.1 Rhagoletis pomonella | reverse complement strand
TTTTTTCTGAGTGTAGCATTGTTGGCAGCCCTGTTGATGTCAAACAAGCTTGAGCAGAGAGTAGGCAGGTGGCCGAAGCGGCGACATAACGGTTCCCATTGCGACTGCGCTATATGTTTACATGCATATATATGAGCTTGGAGAAGAGACTGCGTTTAGTTCTGCGCTATGTGACACCATGCGCGAGAAAGATAGTTTTTGCGTCGCTGATCAGGACTGCCAATTCAGATGAAAGCGTGCCATTGTTGTTTTCGACCGAATGTTCGATTTCAGTTTCGCTTTGACGGTTAACCGACAATATTTTCATGTTCGTGTAAATGTTGGGCTTCCGCGAAAAAATAGACCGTAGATTTTGACTTCCACGGCAAGATTATTCTTTTCACGGATAAACAACGGATAATTTACGGCAAATTATCAAATAGTTAGTTTGGGTTTAGCTGGTTTCCTTTATTGGTTTTCAGAAGGTGCCCTGCTAACTTCCGTGGAATTTTTTGAAATGTGATATTTTTTAAAATGTGTCAGCCGCAAGATAATTCTTTTCACGGATAA
>NW_023458557.1:10293005-10294072 GCF_013731165.1 Rhagoletis pomonella | reverse complement strand
TGCTAACTTCCGTGGAAGTTAGCAGGGCACGCGATATTTTTTAAAATGTTTCCGCGGCAAAATAATTCTTTTCACGGATAAACACGGATAATTTACGGCAAATTATCAGATAGTTTGTTTGGGTTTAGCTGGTTTCCTTTATTGGTTTTCAGAAGGTGCCCTGCTAACTTCCACGGAAGTTAGCAGGGCACTTGATATTTTTTAAAATATGTCCGCGGCAAAATTATTCTTTTCACGGATAATTTACGGCAAATTATGCGATTGGAATTTTTGCTTTGAGAAAAAGTTGTCCTGCCAAGTTCAGGGAGGTCTTTACGGGAACCAGGTCAAAATGGACGTAGCAAATCGAGAGTGGTATCAATCAACGCGTTTTAACGCGAACAATAACAATTCGGGGGGGGGGGGGGGGGGGGGGGGGAATTAAGATTTTTAATTAATTTAAGAGTTATTCGCAAAAAACACTTGCACTTTGCACTTTTCGCACCATGTTTTGATGAATTTGATGCAAATAAATGGAGTAAATGAAAGTTGTTCTCTGCAAAAGGTGTTCAGCCCCCCTTCTTTGGCAAACCTAGAAAGGAGAATTTTACTAACTGAGGGTTATAATCCCTAAGTGCGGCCAAAGGCCGCCTACGCAAAAAGGAGTTGGACGCGTGGTTCCGCTAAAGTGCACTTTTACCTAAAAGAAGATAAGGTATATCCCAGTAAGCATTAAAAATATAAACCTTTCCATTGCAAATATTTATTTAATCTTTGATTTAATTTAATTTATTTAATTAATTAAATCATCACTGGGGCGGCAGCCCCAGGTTTACCACACAGAAAGGGAATTCTAGCTACCTCATCCTTTCCCTAGTCTACATCACAAGGGCGTAAAGTGAGGACTGTCGCCTTTAGAATGGGGGGAGTTTAGGGGGCCACGCCCCCCCTCTGCCCCCACTCCAAAAACGTAAGGCAAATAACTAAACAATTGCCAAATATGGTTCATTTTACAAAAAAAAAACATAAAAACCCACCTTAAACGAAAGAGGATGGACGATGCTTTATGAAAACTCGTCCAGCGTTTG
>NW_023458557.1:10290497-10292905 GCF_013731165.1 Rhagoletis pomonella | reverse complement strand
AAAAAGGGCGTAGCAAATGCCAGTCACGCGACTGGGAGCCGAATGTGTCCAGCATTTCAGCAGGTGAAATCATCAATGGAAAAAAGACAAATACTATGAAGGTGCTACAGCTCAACCTAAATCACTGCGAAGCGGCCCAACACCTTCTTGGCGAGACGGTGTATGAGTTAGGCATAGACGTAGCTATACTAAGCGAACAATATAAAAACAGGGATGACGTTTCGTGGGTCAGTAATTCAACTGGTAATTCTCCGAAACAACTCGTAGCATCTTTGTCAACGGTCGGGTTCGTATGCGCAAAACTAAACTACATGTACGTCTACAGTTGCTATATTCCACCCAGTACAGACTATTTATAAAAGCGTTGTATATTAAAAAGTTTTTTTTATTTTATTTATTTTCGACTTTTTAGTCTTGTCTGTACAAAATTTTGCAATAGATATTAAAATAACTCAACTCAAAAAAAAAAATATATATATATATATAATTGTTTTGTTTTTGTGTGGAGAGAGCCATATCGGCAGGATTTTCATCAACAAGGAGAGAGCTGAGAGCAAATTCCCACGCAACGGTTTGACCTGTCAATTCGTAGTTAGCTTACAACAAAATGGATAGCGAGAAATCTCTAAGTCGATCGGCAGGCAGAGACGAAATTCTTAACCCGTTTGCGAAACGAGCGAAAATACCACGCTCTCCACCAAAAGAAGTACCTCTAACTCCCGATCAACCGGCAACTGGCTGGCAACAGCAAGGCCCAAAAACACCAAATAATTGTGTGCGAGAAATACAAGAGCGAACAGAACGCGAAAATGTGCAAGCCGTAGAGTGTGAACCCATGGGGAATCCACTACACACGTTAGGAGAGAACATAAGAGAGCTCATCGGTATGATAGAGTGCCAGAGAAATACTCGCAACAATGTGCAGATGAGAGACCTTGTGACTGCGCTAGAGAAGTTGCACTAGAGAGCTCTCGCGGAGAGTAACGCAGTGCAGCCATCCGAACTTTGTGCAAGCAAGAGTACGCAAACCGGAGAAGAGCAGAATGAACAAGAGAAGTCGTACCGGTGCCGAAAGAGAAGCAGGCGCAGCCCATTCGCCGAAGCAAACACGGAAACGTACGCGCTTAACATCACCGAGGAAACTCGATGCCAACAAAGTGAGCCAACAGCAAAGCAACGATGACCAATCAGGAGAGCGCGAATACGCAGAAACTGGAAAAGGTACAGGTGCAGCAGACGGTAGCCTTCCTATAGGCGGAAACTACACCCAATCACGCGAATGCTGGACAAAGGTTACAAAGCGCAATGAAACCAGATGCTCCAGTTCTGAAAAAATGGGCGACCTTTCGTACGCGGATATACTAAAGAAAATAAAGTTGCAGCCTGAATTAAAGGAGCTTAGTCAAAGTGTTAAAAACATAAGAAAGACGTCGAATGACGAACTTTTGCTGGAGCTCAAAAAACAAGCAGATCCTGGTACTCAAAAACTTAAAACTGCGGTAGAAACAATACTGGGCGAAAAGGCTCAGGTTCGTTCCCTTACGCAAGAGACCCTCCTGGAGGTAAAAGACATTGATGAGGTTACATGGAGGGATGAAGTACTTGAGGCGATAAGAGTTACCCTTGAAGGCGAACCAATCGTGCCATCAGCGATTCGATCCATGCGTTCCGTCTATGGAGGAACTCAAACATGCACAGTCAGTCTGCCATTAACAATTGCGCAGAAGCTCTTGGGAAAATCGAAAATTCGTATCAGGTGGGTTATATGCCGTATAAGGGAAAAGGTGATCCTCCCTAGATGCGTCAAATGCCATGATTTCGGATACGTGGCACGTAACTGCCGAAGTGAACAGGACCGTTCTAGTCTCTGCTTCAGATGCGGCAAACCAGACCATAAGGCGAGCGCATGTTCGAAACCACCATCATGCGCACTGTGCCACAAAAAGGGCGTAGCAAATGCCAGTCACGCGACTGGGAGCCGAATGTGTCCAGCATTTCAGCAGGTGAAATCATCAATGGAAAAAAGACAAATACTATGAAGGTGCTACAGCTCAACCTAAATCACTGCGAAGCGGCCCAACACCTTCTTGGCGAGACGGTGTATGAGTTAGGCATAGACGTAGCTATACTAAGCGAACAATATAAAAACAGGGATGACGTTTCGTGGGTCAGTAATTCAACTGGTAATTCTCCGAAACAACTCGTAGCATCTTTGTCAACGGTCGGGTTCGTATGCGCAAAACTAAACTACATGTACGTCTACAGTTGCTATATTCCACCCAGTACAGACTATTTATAAAAGCGTTGTATATTAAAAAGTTTTTTTTATTTTATTTATTTTCGACTTTTTAGTCTTGTCTGTACAAAATTTTGCAATAGATATTAAAATAACTCAACTCAAAAAAAAA
>NW_023458557.1:10287134-10290397 GCF_013731165.1 Rhagoletis pomonella | reverse complement strand
AGCGCAACACTCATCGCAGGAGACTTTAATGCGTGGGCACTCGATTGGGGTTGTAAAAGAACAAACCCAAAAGGTAGAGAACTCCTCGATGCACTAGCCTCACTCAACCTGGTGTTGCTCAATAACGGCAGCGAGAATACCTTTTTCAGAAACGGAACTGGTTCCATCATAGACCTCTCATTCATAAGCGGAGGTTTGAGCAGAGATGCTAAATGGCTAATCAGCAACTGCTACACCCACAGCGATTACCGCGCAATCGTAATTAATATCGACAAAATAAGCGCAAGCACGGCGTTCCCCAATAGAAACATAGGTTGGAAAGCCAAAAACTTCGACGAAAAGCTTTTCGAAGTAGCTTTCAACGAGACAGAAACATCACTATCAGTGGAACCGTCAGCGTCGGAGCTTATGAGGGCGATTACAACGGCATGCGATATCACTATGATGCGGCAAAGCCGCCGCAAAACACACAACCCTATTTACTGGTGGAACGACCACATCGCGCTACTGCGATTGCAGTGCAACAGAGCTAGACGCATATGCCAGCGTCCGCGATACGCAACAAATTCCCTACAGCTGAGACAGGCTCCTCAGGGATGCGATTCGGGACAGTAAGCGAAACATGTTTAAAAAGCTATGTGTTGCAGTCCATAGTAACCCGTGGGGATTTGCCTATAAGCTAGTAATGAAAAAGTTAAAGAAAACTTCGCAACCAACTTGCCCAATACTCATGGAGCAAATTGTGAAGGAACTCTTTCCTCAGCAGTCCAAACTCGTCAAGAACTTAGTAAGCGACTGTTAAAACAATCGCTCAAAAGGCAATAGACGGAAAGCGCTGGCTAGGAGGCGCCAAACAGTACTGTCTGGTTGTAACCTTAGATGTCAAGAATGCATTCAATTCCGCGAGCTGAAAAGAAATACTAAACGCGCTTGACAGCCTAAATGTACCACGGTACCTGCAAAAAATCATCTCCAGCTATCTGAGTGATAGAGTGTTGCGCTACCACAGCGACAGTGGTTTCGTGGAATATGAAGTAACGGCGGGCGTACCTCAGGGACCAGTGTTAGGCCCCATTTTGTGAAACATTATGTATGATGGCATCCTGCGACTTGCTGTTCCTAAAGGGGTCACACTCATAGGCTTCGCGGACGACGTGTGCATCGTCGTTACAGCTAAGACGCTGGACAAAATAGTAGCCATCGCAAATAGAGTTATAAAAGTAGCCGCGGAGTGGTTAAGAGAAAAATCGCTAACACTGGCAGCCCACAAGACGGCAGCCGTTCTTATCAGTAGCCGAAAGAAGGTGGAAAAAGTGAGAATCAGATTATGAGACACCATTATAGAGTCCAAGCCGTATGTAAAATATCTCGGGGTCTTGATTGACCACCGCCTTTGTTTCCGGGACTACCTGGAATCAGCAAACAAGAAAGCAGCGATAGCAACAGCAGCCTTGTCCAGATTAATGGCGAACATAGGGGAGGTACGCCAGCAGGCTAGACAAGTCTTGGCAGGGGTTGTGAGGTCGATACTCCTTTACGGATCGACAGTCTGGCGTGACGCTTTCAAACGGGCATCCTACATACGAGGTATCAATGCTACATACCGCTTAAGTGCTCTTAGGGTATATTCAGCTTATCGAACTGTCTCCGAGGATGCAGCACTCATTATCGTAGGATTATATCCACTGGATCTCGTGGCCCAGGAGATGTCCCAAATAAGAATCGCACGGCAGGATCAACCTCATATACCACGTACAATACCTAAAGCCACAGAGAAAGTACAAAGCGTGGAACAGTGACAGACTCGTTGGGATGGCACAACAAAGGGCAGGTGGACTTATCGCCTAATACTTAAAATTGAAACCTAGCTCAATAGGCAGCATGGAGAGGTAGATTACTACCTGACTAAAATCATCAGCGGACATGGCTGTTTTAAAGCATACTTGCACCGCTTTAGACTTGCACCAAACCCTTACTGCGAGTAGTGCGGACCAGCAGTTATCGAAGACGCAGAGCACGTATTTTTTCAAATGTCCCCGCTTCAGCTCCATAAGGTCCGCACTTAACCATAAGCTTGGTTTGTGCGTAACACCGGAGAATCTGAATCCGTCAATGCTAAAGAGCGAGGAAGCCTGGAACGATGTCTGCCATATGGCAGCCCAAGTGGTTAAATATCCCCGACACAACCCGTAATTACAGGTGGAAAGTTCATAAGGAAAGCCCGTTTTCTTGAAAAGCTACGGCATATAGAGGGCGAACCTCTCAACTAATATAGAAGAGCCAGCATTAAACTGCTGCATCCAGACATTACTAGACTTAGAAACGAACTTCTTAGTGGTACAAGACATAAAAGGTGGGTAGGTTAACACCAACTAAGACAAACAGTGGAATAACAGACGTTGAGCTTAGTGCTCAAACCGCCTCCCGACGAAATACTTAACGGTGGTACCAGGGGGATCGGTACATAGACGGTAGGAGGTTTAGTGGGTTAAAGTCTCACACTGACGGGGTTAGGCTTTCGATGCTTCCTCCTCTGAAAAAAAAAAAACAAAAACATATAGCAGCAGTTTATTTCATTTAAAGAAATGGCGTGTCGTCTATTTCCGCTATGACGTATATAAATAGTTCATATATTTAGGCGCAATATTTAACTTCTTCTGGCGGGGCGACATCTAGAGCATTCTAATTGTATCTCCTTGATATGATGCCTACAACGAGGTTGATATCTAGACTAGGTTTCCATAAATAGCTTTGCTACATTTATAGTAGGTGCATCCTTTTGAATGTGGATATATGAATAACGACCGCTTAAAATCGATCTCAAATTTGTACTTTCTCTGTTGAAATTTTAGGTCTCTGTTATATATGTAGTTTGACTATTATCAATTAAATCTAATGCTTTGTATTGCATTCGCTCCACGTTTTTTGTTTTCAATCTCATAAATGGTTTATAATGACTTTTGCTAAAATTTCAAAATCAACAACGGGCCCTTAGATTAGATGAAAATGCTTCAGTTTAAGATAGACTATACATATAAAGAACTTTTCTATTTAAAGCAACAAAACAAAATCTTTATAAGAGCTGTTTGCATCTAAAGGTTTGCTCAAGTAGCAGCGGTATGGTACCGCGTGGTATAACTCCGTATAGCATGTTTGCTCATATATGGATATACATATATACATTTGTATGTAGTTAACTTACAAACATACCCAGTGAAAGGAGTTACTCAAACTCTAATGAAAATTACTAACAATTTGTACTA
>NW_023458557.1:10276836-10287034 GCF_013731165.1 Rhagoletis pomonella | reverse complement strand
TACACGGGAAATAACACGGAGATACCAGCGTCAGCGATATTAACACAATTCTATAAAAAGAAGATTTGACAAAATATATGACTTTAATTAAACTATTATTAAACGCTTTTATCAACTTGCAATGTTGTATGTCCAGACCACCATTTTATACTATAAATATAGCAAAGGTAGTTATGGCAAACCTAGTCTAGATATCACCCTCGTCGTAGGTATCATATCAAAGACATACAATTAGAAAAACTCTAGAGATAGATGTCGCCTCGCCAGAAGAAGTTAAATATACGCACTAAATACGCTACAGCGGAAATGTACGGCACGTCTTTCCTTTAAATGAAATTAATTGCTGATATATGTATGTTTGTAATGTAAAATTCTTTAGTTTAGGTTGAGAGGACTAAAGAGCAGAACCTTGCTTACTCAGAGGCCAAGAATAATAGCGCTGAGATAGCATTTGGTTTAAGTACTAATCTTCTTCGATGTATTTGATCTTATTTCCACCTGTGAGATATCTGTACGTGTTGCAAGGTTTGCTAAGAGTTTGTAATTCTCTATAATCCTCCTGTTCCCAGGATGAAAGTTTACCCGTTCAAACGGGGTCATTGATATTCCCACCGTATTCTTCTTAATCATTGACATTCCTACCGATTTATTTTTATCATAAAGTAAATACCCGTTACTTCTGGTCATACGATAAAGACGGGGTCTCTACACATCTCGACTCCGGCGCCATCTGTCGGCACCATTTTTTGCGATGCAGAGCAGAATTTCAAATTCATGTGACGTATGATTCCGAAGTTATGGTTGATTAAAAATGTCACGCCTATGGGAGGTGCATCGTCCTTTGTCAGGTATCATTTTTTTATACCCTAGGTTACGTCCGAGGTTACCCTTTATATACCAGTTAAAGCCCCATGAAAATCCATTCAGTAGTTCCGGAGATTAGTGAGTTCAAACAGAAAAAACAATCTACAGTTTTATTATAGTATAGAAGATAGATAGAAGATGAACTGAGGTATGTATACATAAATGTGTATAGTATTTGAAGTTCAATAAGAGTTGAAAAATAAGCCCAATATGGCTCAAAGGACAACATAAAATAAGAGTCCCAATGAAGTTATTTATGAGGATTATAAGACACATTTAAGAGCCTCAAAAAAGCTCTGAAACGATTCATATATGAGGCCAAAAATTGCTTTAAAAATAGTCCAAAATGAGCCGTTAATGACTCCTATAAAAGTCCAATATGACTCACTTGGAGTCTCATTTGCTGTATGAATTTAAGGTCATATAAGTCGACCTTCGGAGGAAGCAAAACACACTAATTTCGGGCTCTTAAATGAGCTCATTATGAGCGTAAAGGCTCCGAAATGGGACTCCTAAAGACTCATTTATGACTCCAAATGTATATTTCATTGATATGTACATATCTCTTGCTCATAGGGAAAGCACTTATTGAATTTTGTTTTTCGTTTTGCGCATGCATTTTCTTTTTACTTTAAAATTTCAATACTTCCCACAAATTAAAAAAACGTTTTTCTCAATAAGTCAATGCTGAAACCACACGCATTATTTCCTTTTAAATAAATTTCTTTTAATTCCGCAAATTAGAAATTCGCTAGAAATGTAAATACATAATTAATTCCAAATGTCAATTCTTGACTCAAGGCAATGCTTCGAACTATATCCGCTTAATTCACAGAACATGCTTTTCATGCGAGCGTTTTCAAAATATCTAATTAATTTGTATGTAAAAAATCCCATAGTGATACACGAAACACAAAGATATTTAAATAAATCAGATTCTACCTACCGATTATCTTTCGACTTACAGATTCTTAGAAACACACCACTCTTGTAAGACACAAAACTCCGCGAGAAACGTTTAATCTCGTATGTATCTATGTTCAAGACCGTTTTCAATATGTAGGAACGACACTAATTACTATTTCAGTTGAAAAAAAATATCAATAACGAAAAATAAACACTGGCATATGTTGATGCCGTTGAAAAGCAAAATTATATTCAAAAGAATTTGGTGCAAAGTAAATTTTGTTTGCAAAAATTGGTATATCTTTTTTGTCCACATTCCAGTTTTGATAAAATATAGCCTAAGTTACGTCCGAGATCACTGTCCAGATACCAGTTAAAGCCCCATGAAAATCCATTGAGTAGTTCCGGAGATTAGTGAGTTCAAACAGAAGAACAACCTACAGTTTTATTATAGTATAGATTTTAGCAAAAGTCATTATAAACAATTAATGCCATTGAAAACGAAACACGTGGAGCGCATGCAGTACAAAGCATTCGATTTCATTGACAATAGTCAAACTACATAACATTCTACAGCGAAACTACAAATTTGAGATCGATTTTAAGCGGTCGTTATTCATATGTGGGATACATATGTTACTTTTCATATCAATTCAAGTGTATTACATGCGCCCCACGCTTTTCATTTTCAATGTCATTAATTGTTTACAATGACTTTTGCTAAAATTTCAAAATCAAAAGTTATCAAAACAAATTCTGTGGGACGGAGAAATATTATTTTCTACTTTTTAGTCCATTTATAAAAGGATGTATATTAAAAAGTTTTTTTATTTTATTTATTTTCTTCTTTTTAGTCTTGTCTGTACAAAATTTTCCAATAGATTTTAAAATAATTCAACTTGCAGTGAAAGAGAACAGAAAACTATGCAAGCACAATGCTGTTTGCTCACATTTAGTATACATACATATGTACATACATACATATAGCAGAAGTTTATTTCATTTAAAGAAATGGGGTGTCGTCCATTTCCGCTGTGACGTATATAAATAGTGCATATATTTATGCGCAATATTTAACTTTTTCTGGCCGGGCCACATCTAGAGTCTTCTAATTGTATCTCATTAGTTTGATGCCCACAACGAGGTTGATATCTAGACTAGGTTGATATCTACAATTTTCCATAAATAGCTTTGCTGCATTCTTTTGCAACCGAGCTACAAAAGAACGCTCGCTTAAATGATGAAATACACGCAAAGCAACAACACAAACTCGGCTATTTATCCGAGCTCAGCGAGGTCGGTTAAAAAATACGCGACCTGAAGGCTAGTGTTGGTAAGTGAAAAAACTGTTCTATTGTGAATTGTAATTGCAGGGACGTGAACCGGTTTTGAACCGGAAAACTGCTTTTTTCTATTAAATAACTGAACCATTAACCGAACCGAAATTTTCCTCAAATGTTTGATCCGAACCGATAACCGAACCACTTTCCATAAAGGTTTAAAGGTTCGTTTCAACCAAGTTTTAATAGAAAAATGTACCCACTTTTTTCCTTTTTGTTAAACATGGTACTAGCTACCATGTGACAGAAAGACAGAAGAAATCCGTTTATGGTACAATTTTGGAAAACGGGCGTGGCACCGCCCACTTATGATCACATATATGTATCTCGCTAGCCGGTCTACCAATTTATACCAAACTCGGTATGGCTATTGTGCTTGCCAAGTAAAAGCAAAACGTTGAAAATTACTAAAATCAGACTAAAATTGAGGCCGCTTTTCACATAACAGTAAATTTCAGAAATGCTTGAAACTTCAATATTTCGAAATTTAAGGTTGCTAAATTACTCAAAATTGATACACCCCGGCTTACCATGTTGCGGTGGCTTTCGGAAAGGTGAAAATCATATATTTAATACTTGCGCCGGGTATTTAATGTTCGGCTCCGGCCGAACTTAGACTTTATTACTTGTTTGTTTTTCGAACCGTTGAACCGAACCGAAACCCCGGTTCAAAGACCAAAAAACCGCTTTGACGAACCAATCCAAAAGTGCAAAAACGGTTCGAACCGCTGAACCGAACCGACAAAATTTTTCATCCGGTTGACGTCCCTGGTTAATGGGAAAGTGGAGAGGGAAATTTTTGCTTCCTTTTATACGTGACTTATATTTTAAAAGAGTATATATATTACGCAAATACCTCGCATAAGCATCATTTAAATTGGGTTTTGTATCTAAATCCCGTTAAACTAATCACATTTTCTTGCCAGCTACCAGGGTTGCTTAAGTAGCTAAAAGGAAATTACCTATTTCTTTCCCCCCGCCCCCCACGCTTTTCATTTTCAATCTCATAAGTTGTTTATGACTTTTTCTGAAATTCCAAAATCAAAATTTATCAAAACAAGTTCTATGGGACTGAGAAATATTATTTTCTAATTTTAGTCCATTTATAAAAGCGTGGTAAAATTTTGCAATAGATACTAAAATAATTCAACTTGCAGTGAAAAGAGAACAGAGGACTATGCAAGCAAAATGTTGTTTGCTCACATTTCGTGTATGCCTACATATGTACATACATACATATAGCAGCAAAAATTTCATTTAAAGAAATGGCGTGTCGTCCGTTTCCGCTGTAGCGTATGTTGTGCATTTTATTAACTTCTTTGGCTACTTTCGTAGCCTCAATTGAAAAGCCGATTAATAATCTTAACAAAACCAAACCTTTATTCTCAACGCTAAATTCAATTCAATCGTGTTATATTATATTCTTTTGTACAAGCCTGTGTGGCGCGGGAAAAACACGAAAAGACAGCTGATTCAGCTTTCCACACAGGGATGTATTTTCAAACCTTACAACTAGGGGGCGGCTCAGGTCGCCACATCTACCCCCTCTCCAGTGACCAATCCGGGAGCGAATCTTGCTATCTTCCTGCGTTCGTATGTCTCCCCGGTTTAGCGTGTTCCTCTCGATTTTCGTCATTTTTAGACTCTCTGATAAAAAAAAATTCAGGCTTCAAACGTTCCGTAGAGACAGCAACCTCTTTTCCGTTAATTTTTACGATAAAGACGCTTGGAACGCTTGACTACCTCGTATGGTCCTGTGTACGGTGGCTCTAGTAGTTGCCGAACCATGTCTGTTCTCAACATTACATGCGAACAATTCGTCAAATGCTTATGGGCGAACATACTTCTCTTGCTATGATGCGCTGCTGGAGATGGGCGAACCAGTCGCATATGTTCCCGAAATTTTATTGCAAAATCTTGGAAATTGACGGGTACATCTAAGTCGTCGTAAAACTCATTTGACAGTCGAATGCCAGTTGCATAAAGGAGGTCAGCTGCTGATGCACCAATGTCTGCCTTGAGACATGTTCTGAGACCCAGCATTACAGTTGGCATCAAGTCCGTCCAGTTTGTATTCGCGTTGCACATCAAGGCTGCCTTGAAGGAGCGGTGCCAACGCTCAACCATGCCGTTTGACTGAGGATGATACGCTGTGGTATGAATGTGCTTGCAACCCAAGGAATTGCCTAACGAACGAAATAAGGCGGGCTCAAACTGCGAACCTTGATCGGTTGTTATGGTTTTGGGCCAACCAAAGCGTGCGACACATTGAGCCCAAAACGCTGATGCAACGGTCGAAGCAGATATGTCCTTCAGTGGAACTACCTCGGGCCAGCGCGAGAAGCGGTCAATCATAGTAAGGCAATAGCGATAACCATTCACCAAAGGCATGACAACGATGTCTAAATGGACGTGGTCGAAGCGGTTATCCGGCATAAAAATCTTCTCTGGAGCTTGTGAGTTGTGTCGACCTATTTTCGCACGTTGGCATGGCAAACAGTTGCGCGCACACAGCGTTACATCTTTCCTCATGGATGGCCAAACGTACTTTCGTCGTACTTGCTGAAGCATTGCCCTACCACTTGGATGCGATAGGCCGGGCATCGAAGCGAAAACAGCGTACCCCAGCGATTGTGGTATATACGGTGTTATGGTTCCCGTGGAGGCGTCGCAGTATATCGTAATACCGTCGTTTAAGTCCACCAATTGGAGCCTTAGAGATGATTCGCCTCGCAAAATTTGCTTTTACTCGGAGTCCTCATTTTGAGCCGCTTTGACCTCCTTCAACGACACTGCCATTGGCATCGAAATCGAATACAAACGTGAGAAAGCATCGGCGACTGCATTTTCCGATCTGTATACTGTGAAATAAAGTCTAAATAACGAAGCTGCCGGGGCGACACCTTTTCCGGTTTCTGCGAGAAAGCACATGTCAACGGCTTGTGGTCCGTCCTTATAATGAAAGTACGCGCCCCAAGAACGTGTTTAAATACCGAATTGCATCATAAATAGCAAGGACCTCTCGATCATACATACTATAATTCTTTCCCGTATCCGAAAGCTTGCGCGAAAAAAACCCAAGCGGATGCCAGACACCATGAACTCGTTGCTCTAGCGCCGCGCCAATGGCCAATGGTGTCGGAGGCGTCGCATGCTAGTGCTAATTCCGCGCGAGATGACGGATGTGATAAGAGCACAGCGTTTGCTATACTGTGCTTGCACGCCGCAAAAGCATCGGAAAGCTCTCGTGTCCATTCAATTTTACGTCTATCGTCCTTCTTTATACCCCGCGTGGCTTCGCTAAGAGTGGCTTGGACATCTGAGGCACGAGGAATACACCGTCGATAATAGTTGATAATGCCTAAGAATCGCCCCAACTCGCTCACCGTCTCGGGCCGGTTATAATTGACTATGGTGTCAACGCGGTCCATTGGCGGACGTATACCGTCACTGTTAATGGTGTAGCTCAAAAATCTTTCTGCGGACTTGCCAAATAGACACTTGGTACAATTGATCCTCAAACGGTGCTTGCGAAGTATAGACAATACGGTGCGCAGATGCTCCTCATGTTCATCATGTGAAGCAGACATGATAAGGATGTCATCGATGTAGCAATATACGAAATCCATGCCTCTGAATATGCTGTCCATAAATCGCTGAAAAGTTGGCGAGGCGTTTTTTAACCCAAAAGGCATATAAAGAAATTCTATTAGCCCGAATGGTGTACACTCGGCCGTTTTTTGTATATCCGGTTTCGCCACAGGTATATGGTAATGTGCTCTAATCAAATCAATGGTCGAAAAGACGGACTTTCCATGAAGCTTTTCCGCGAAATCGTGTACGTGCGCCACCGGATACCGATCGGGCACAGTAATTGCATTAAGCTTACGGTAGTCCCCGCACGCACGCCAGCCACCAGTCTTCTTCGGCACTATGTGGAGAGGGCTGGCCCAAGAGCTCTTTGAAGGACGACATATCCCCTGCTCCAACAGAAAATTTACCTCTTTTTGTGCAACCAATAGTTTTTCTCCTGACAGCCTTCGAGGACGGTCTGCAACTGGACAACCAGATGTCTCTATGTAGTGAATAACGTCGTGCGATGTGCTAGTGGTTCCTTGCAACGTAAGCACTTGCGTTACATCACCAAATTGCTTCAGCAAATCTCGAAAGTCGTTGCTCTTACCCATCGTTGAAATCGAATAGTTGACGGCGTTAAGCACGATACCATTAATTGATAGCTTTGTGCTATCGTGAATTAACTTCTTCTTCTTTAAGTCGATCAGTAAGTCGTATCTTGTCAGAAAATCTGCACCGATTACAGCCGCGTTCACATCTGCTACTATGAATGGCCAACTAAAGTTGCGTCGAAAACCCAAATCGATACCCAAAATGTGCGTGCGATACGGGTGAATGACCGATTGATTTTCCGCATAAAGTTGAAAATCGCCAGGCTTCACTGCTGACTTTACCATCGCGCGTGGCAAAACTGACACTACACTATTTTACTTTTCTGATCGATGACATGAAGAGAAGGCTCATGCTTCCTGCTGCTGTGCTCCACATCGGAGTGCTTCGAGGTACTGCTGACTGTCGTAGGGCTGCCCCCAACCAGCGAACTTGACGGCAGCCGTTTTAATTTAACGACTGGCTCTTGCTGCAGCCTGGGCGACATTTGCGAGCATTGCTGCCAAACCTCCTATGAAAATAGCAAAGTTCCTCGTCATTTTCTCCACTCGTGTCCACTCGCGCTTGTGCTCGTGATGGTGAATGTGTGCTCTGCGCCGCCTCTTTGAGATTCCTGACGTCAGCCTGCAACTTATTCATTGACTCGAGGAGCATCTTTATCATCTCTTTAACATCACCAGTAGAAATTGACTTTCGTGACAGTGCTTCAACGGAATCTCCGGATGCTGACTCCGCCTGCTGGCGAGAGCTGGAGAGCGTAAGGATGGGATCTGCTCTAGCAGCGTCAGTCATCTTGTCAGCTACCTTAGCCAATTCATCCAGGTCATTCTCCTACCACGCAGACAGAAGCGGCCGAATGGTGGACGGCATCTGGTTCAGGAACAGCGTGCGTACGATGGCTTCACACCCTGGGTCTGGTGCTAGTCGTCTCATGTGTGCTAATACCTCTGTAGGTTCCATGCCGGTAGTATCTCCTCCGCGAAGTAGTCGCCCCAATTTGCTCTCCGTTGATTCCGCAAACCTGGCCAACAGCCGGCAAGATATCGATTCTGTAGAGGCGGCGTTGTCACCAGATCATCAGTGGCTAAGATGATGTCCTCATCCAGATTGATTACGACAAGGTCATACACATCAATATCGTCGGTAACGTTGCTTAGTCTGAACGAGCGCTCTAATTGAGAAAACCAAAGTTGTGGGTTGCTGCTATTAAACTTGGGTACTTGCACCCGTTGTATACGAGAACGAGTGTTGGCTTGTTGCGCGTTGCATATGCTGAGCTGCTGCAATTGCTCGTGCATCGTTTGCAGTTGCATCTTCAGCTCTTTTGCCGCCATCGTTTGATGTTTGCGAGCGCAAATTGTATTTGGCCATAGCCAAATCTATTACTACTGTATTCGTTGCCTGATCACGTCGGGGTCACCAGAAGATTAATAAGCTTAACAAAACCAAACCTTTATTCTCAACGTTAAATTCAATTCAATCGTGTTATATTATATTCTTTTGTACAAGCCTGTGTGGCGCGCGAAAGACACGAAAATACAGCTGATTCAGCTTGCCACACAGGGATGTATTTTCAAACCTTACAACTAGGGGGCGGCTCAGGTCGCCACTCTTCTTCTGGCGAGGCGACATCTATCTCTAGAGTTTTTCTAATTGTATGTCTTTGATATGATACCTACGACGAGGTTGATATCTAGACAAGGTTCGCCATAAATACCTTTGCTATATTTATAGTATGGTGGACATACAACATTGCAAGTTGATAAAAGCGTTGTAATAAAATAAGTGTACCTGGCAACCACTCGTAAATACATACTCACAACAGTGATCCGTATCACATAATATTGTTAATGAATAATTTCGATTTTGTTTAAATTCACATTCCGTAATTCATAATTTCAATTTTTCTGATCGTTTTTTCTCTGCCACTTTTAGTTGGGTTAAATTCGTTTGTATATTTGCAAACACTTTGTTACTGTTTCAAGAACACATAACCTCTAAATTTAATTATTTGCATTGGCTCAATTGGAGATTTTCACTAAATCACTACGCATAAGCGATTCAACCCCGTTTAATATTGCACATTTTAACATATATACTCATTTGCTGTGTAAGTTGCATACCAGGGTTGTTGCGAATATTGGCATTCGCATTCGCGACCGCGGAGCTTCCGCATTAATTTTAACATTCGCATTCGATTTCGCATTCGCAATAATCAATGCGGAGCTTTTGCGAATGCGAATATTGTGCAATAACACTAATAAAACGTATATCTGGCAAAAAATGACAAATTGTAGCCAATTATTTTGGGAGATGCTACTTTAAAACTATTCCCGTACGTCCCAATTGTTTTGCAATATAAATTCAAAGAGTAAGATCCTTCAATAGGTATTTCCAGTGGAAATATTCAACATCTAGCTATAAAGAGAATCGACTATTCGTGCGGTAAAAGTTAACCTTTAATTAGGTACGAATTATGTAACTATTAAACATTATTTGTCAAAGGTCTGTTGAAAAAACTGGATGCATCGGTGGTTTTCGCTTCTACTTTTTCTTAGAAAAGTGTAATAATTATTTTTCATAAAACGGCTTTTTATGATTAAGTTTCGTGTTTTCTTTTATTACTTAGCAGAAGAACACACCAAATAATTTTGACCGATTTTACTATGCAAATACTCCTCTGTGCGCTCGAAAACAACAACATTAATTTTAATTTTGTGATAATTGTCGAAATTTGCACGCAGCGAAATAAAAATAAAATGGAATTTGAAAAAGTTGACAGCCAAGTTCAGAAATCAAATAAGAAACAATTCAAGGAGAATTTAATATCTGTTGAGGAGTGGGACTTGGCATGTAATATATCGTCAGTATAGTATGGAAAGGGCGTAATCCACATCGTCGCT
>NW_023458557.1:10270243-10276736 GCF_013731165.1 Rhagoletis pomonella | reverse complement strand
ATATATCGTCAGTATAGTATGGAAAGGGCGTAATCCACATCGTCGCTCCAAGGCTTGGGGATGTACCCGGTCCTCATGCGCGGATCCAACCAATTGCACGACACCTTCAGACCTTTCCATCTGGCAGATATAATGCCATCGGTCCCGGCGACTTTAATGGTTTAAACGAGTTTATCGCCCAGACCATGTGACGAATGTCCAGAAGAACGGAATAGAACCGTACCTGGGGGGAGATTCTGTAACCAGTTAGCGACAATTTTCGAATCGCTATCGCACTTTTTAACGCAAAAACATTTATATGAGTAGTCCACTTGCAAACAGCGTTATGTGATTTTATAATAGAAAGCCAGAAATTTGAAATAACTACTACGACAACAAGTAACATTTAAATTGAATCTTTTTTATTATTACCTGAAAATTTGGATAAGTAAAATTGTAACATAACACAACATGTCATAAGATAACATTAACAGTCTATACGACCTAAAGCAGTTTTCTAAGTTCATCAGAAGATGGATACTTTTGAAAGTTTATAAATAAGTATGATAGCAACTTTTGGAAGAAGACTTAACATTTGATGCTATTTTTTTTCAGAATATAAAAAGATTTTGCACTCTGTTGTTAGTGGACATGAAACTACTTTAAATACCGGTACGTAATCCACCAAAAACTAGAAATAGGAAAAATTTTACATTGCGCTCTTTGCGAGTGGACTACTCATATCATGCGTCAAAAAGTGCGATAGCGATCCGAAATTTGTCGCTAACTGGTTTCAGAATCTCCCTCCCGAAGTACAAAATATCGTAAAATACATTGACTGTACTTCGAAGTACGAAGTATAAGAAGGAAAAAAGAAGTACTGTACTTCCGAAAGAAGTACGATTGGTCACATTAGTCTGGACATACAACACTGCAAGTTGATAAAAGCGTTGTAATTAACTGCTGCCATATGTATGTATGTATGTACATATGTATGGTTATACTAACCGTGAGCAAGCAACATTTTGCTTGCATAGTCTTCTGTTCTCTTTCACTGCAAGTTGAATTATTTTGATATCTATTGCAAAATTTTGTACAGACAAGACTAAAAATTAAAAAAAAAAAAATTAAAAAAAATAAAACTTTGATGTAAAGCGTAATATATGTATGAATGTGGATATATGAATAACGACCGCTTAAAATCGATCTCAAATTTGTACTTTCTCTGTTGAAATTTTAGGTCTATTTTATATATGTAGTTTGACTATTATCAATTAAATCTAATGCTTTGTATTGCATTCGCTCCACGTTTTTCGTTTTCAATCTCATAAATGGTTTATAATGACTTTTGCTAAAATTTCAAAATCAACAACGGGCCCTTAGATTAGATGAAAATGCTTCAGTTTAAGATAGACTTTACATATAAAGAACTTTTCTATTTAAAGCAACAAAACAAAATCTTTATAAGAGCTGTTTGCATCATTACACCAACAAAGAAATACACCAACAAAAAAATAAGCCTTCGAGGGGTGGCGGGGAGTCAGAGCCGACCCCCAAAGCCGGCTCATCTGGGGGGGCTACAGCACCACCTGCGGTATGCGAGGCGAAACCGCCTCGTTCTACAATTTTTACCTCTGGGGGATCCTCAACGGATATTCGCTCGGGGGGTAAGAAGGCGTCGAAGCCGACGCACTTAAATGCTTCCGGGGGGGGGCAGGTGCTGTCGCCACTGGGAGGGCAGGAGTGCCGGAACCGGACTCCGTGGGGATCTCTAGGCAAGGGGCCGGACTGAGAGAGCGATTAAGGGAGGTGCTAGACGGAATCTCCAGCACCAGCGCGGGCTCCTCTACTAATCTTCGGGGTCTGTTCTCGAAGGCTCCTCACAAGAAGCCTTCGGGAATGCCTAAACGGCAAAAATCGTCGGGCCGAAAGGCTTTCTCCGACAGGCTTATGGCTACCAAGATTTCGGAGCGCTATGGCGATCAAGATGCTTCTCAGCTCACTGAGAAACATTTGAAAACGCTCAAGTGGGCCAAGGGGGTGCTGTGTGGCCTGGATGAGAAGGCCAAGAACCCGATGAAAGGAGACGCGAGTGCGCCTCCTACGGGTCCTAAGAGACAAAGGTCTCAAGAGGGAGAAGGCTCCCACGCAAAAAGACCCAGGAATGGGGTTGCGCCTGCTCTGTTTAGCGAAATCGCTAAGCAGGCTGGATCAACTACCCTGGGGGTCCTCGATCGAGGCAGAGAAGATGGCACCATATCCAGGGAAAACTGGAGGCGCGTGGCAACAGCCATCTCCTCTGTCTTTCTGAAGGTGGTCAGAGGAAACCCTGGTCCACCTCCGCGCTGTGAGGATGGTGGGTGGCATCATGGCATCCACAAAATAATTGTATGCGCCGACGAGCGGTCGGCATCACTATACAAGTCTGCAGTGTCTCTGGTGGGGGAGGTTTGGGAGGGCGCCAAGCTGGAAGCCGTGGAGGAAAAGGATCTTCCTGCCCGCCCGCGGGCCCGCGTCTGGCTCCCCCGAGCCCTCCGCTCCGGAGGAGATTGAGGAAATCCTCCGTTACTGCAACCCGCATCTGCCCACGCACAACTGGAGGGTTGTCAGATTTGAGGGGTCTGAGGATTCCGAGGAGTCGCATCGGCAAGCGCTGATACTATAAATGCGGAATCCCTTGGTCCTCTCGCTGAATCCAGGGGAGTCATCGCCTATGGATTCGAAAGGGTAGTCCTTAGGGTCTACCAATCCGATTCCAGGGGCGATGACTCTCAACCTCCTGAGGTGCCGGAAACACGTGAGCCCGCGCCGGAGGAAGCCTCAGCCGTTATGTCGGGGGCCGAAACTGCTGAGGATGCTCTCTCAAGGGAGGGATCCGTCGTCAGCATCGGACGGTTCTACGACAGGGCGGGGGACGAGAGGCTCTTAGCCTCAGTAAATGAGGACGTCGAACTGGCGTGGCTGGACTGGACTTTGGAGGATGAAGATCCTGCAAATAAACCTCCAACACTCTAAGGCGGCTTCCGCAAATCTCCTTATCCACCTTGAGCAAGGTGGAGCAGACGTAGTCCTGATCCAGGAGCCGTGGCTAAGCAGTGGCTAATTTCAAGCTGATGGTGCAGAATCTAGCAGGTACACCAAGATCCTGCATGCTCATCAGCACTAATTCTACCTTATTTCTGCAACGAGGACATTGTGACTGTCAGCCTGGATAGCGGTGCCAGAAAGCTCTGGATTATATCCGCATACATGGCCCATGACGATGAGGTGGAGCTACCTCCATTACTGCTACGTGAAGCCATAGCCGAAGCGAGGCGACGGAAAGCCGATGTAATTATTGGATCGGATGCAAATTCACGACACTCGTGAGTCACTTTTTAATTATATTCTAAGTGAAGACTTATGTATATATAATAGAGGAAACGAACCGACCTTTATCACCGCGGCAAGGAAAGAGGTCCTTGACCTCACCCTAGCCTCATCTTCTGTAATATCCCGAGTTTCCGACTGCAGGGTTCTTAACTCGCTCCTTCTCGGTCCATAGGTATATCCAGTTTTTTCTGGACGAAGATCGTCCCAAAAGTATCCCCTATAGGAACCTTAGACGAACAAACTGGGACCTCTATAGTAAAAAACTTCGGGAGCTACTCCCATAGGCCCCCAGGAAAGCTTAAGCACCCAACGCTCGATTGATGCTATGGTGGATAAAATTACATCAGCTTGTAGGAGCGCCATCGAAATCTCATGCCCGCTGAGTAGGCCTGGGGGGCAAAGTACGACCAAAATGGTGGACGGCGGAGCTCTCAGAACTCAGGGCGACGAGTAGACGCCTGTTCAATAAAGCCAGGAAGAGTGGACAACACTCCGACTGGGAACTCTATAAGATCGGACTAGGCATCTATAAGTCCGAGATAAGAAAGGCCAAAAGCGAGTCATGGAGAAACTTCTGCGAAGCCGTAGAAGGTTGTAATGAATCATCTCGATTTAGGCGAATCCTTGCGAGGAATCCCGTACCCTTGGGATACCTGAGGGACGAAGAGGGCAACTGGGCGATGAGTGGAGAGGAATCGCTTAAGCTACTCCTTGATACTCAATTCCCAGGAAATTCTGCACCGCGTGAACCCACCGGTGTTGGAAAGGGCGAATGCTCTACCTCCTCCTCCGGTGAACTACTGGAGAGGCGCCGACTGCTCTGGGCAATCGACTCTTTTAAGCCCTTCAAGTCCCCTGGACCGGATGGCATCGTTCCTGCGCAGCTGCAAAAGGCTGTGGAGATCTCGTGTCGATGGCTCACCCCTATCTATGCGAGCTGCCTAGAAAGAGGGTACATCCCGGGGGCTTGGAGCTGCGTAAGGGTCACGTCCATCCCCAAAGCAGGAAAGAACTCTCATGTAACCCCGAGGGACCTCAGACCTTTCAGTCTCTCATCTTTCTTATTGAAGACTTTTGAGAGACTGATTGACCTGCACATAAGAAACAGGATTCCTCGAGAGCGTTTTAGCCCCTCTCAGCACGCCTACCTGAAAGGTAGATCCGTGGAATCTGCCCTGCACTCAATCGTCAAAATTATAGAGGAGTCTCTTAAAAACAATGATTTTGTAGTGGGTACCTTCCTTGATATCGAGGGGGCTTTCAATAATGTCCTTCCCGGGGCGATAATAAGGGCCCTTACTAAGCTCGGAGTCGAGAGCTACCTAGTAAGGCTCATCTCACACATGGTGCACGACAGAACTGTCACGCCTCTGAGCAGCGTAAAGTTAGCAGAGGCACCCCGCAGGGAGGTGTCCTTTCACCCTTCCTCTGGATAGTCGTGATAAACGACGTCCTGGAGGAATTGGAAAGGACTGGATGCCGGGTTATTGCCTACGTGTATGACGTGGCACTCATCGTCAGAGGAAAGTTCTTGAACACTCTGTACGATCTTATGCAAGGGTACCTAAACAGGGTCACAAATTGGTCCGCTAGCTTCGGGCTTGCTGTCAATCCTGGAAAGACAGAGCTCGTTCTTTTTACCAGGAGGTACAAAAAGCCTCAGGCCCAGATCCCCTCGATAGGGGGTGTTCCACTTGTCCTCTCTGACAGGGTAAAATTCTTTTTGCGTGATCCTGGACGGGAAGTTGACATGGAAACCTAATATCGAGGAACGAGTGAGGAAGACATCGGTGGCCCTCTACTGCTGCAATAATGCCATAGGGAAGAGATGGGGCCTCTCCCCAAAAGTGATGCACTGGCTATATGAAACCATAATTAAGCCAATAATGTTGTATGGGGTCATTGTCTGGTGGAGTTCACTGGAAAAGACCACTCATGTCAAAAAGCTAGAGCGCGTGCAAAGAGCAGCCCTCTTTGGGATCAGCGGGCGCTCCAAACCACTCCAACCTTAGCGCTGAATGCTATGCTCAATGTCGCACCTGTCGACATTTCGGGCAAAGTAGCGGCGGTTCGCTCAGCCATTAGGCTCAAAAGCTCTAGGTTCTCTTTCAATCCAGCGCATGGGCACTCGACGATTCCCGAAAGCTTCGACTTCCTGCCGAAAGAAATGGACCGGAGTCACCGGATCTCTGCAGCGTCTTTCAGGCAGAGGTGGCCGCTATAAAAGAGGCAGCCGATTGGCTATGCACCAATGTACTGTCAACAAGGAGGGTAAATATATACACTGATAGCCAAGCGGCAATCAGGGCGCTGGGATCGCTAATGGTGTGATCAAAACTGGTTGGGGAATGCCTGGCTTCTCTCTCAACTACCTCGGAATACTTCCAGATCAAGCTGATCTGGGTCCCGGGACACAGTGATATCGCGGGAAACTGCAAGGCTGATGAACTGGCCAGGCAGGGCACCCTTGAGACCATCACCTCGGACAGGGAGGACATTGGAGTTCCGTTGGCAACCTGCGGCCTGCTTTTGGACAGATGGGCTTACGGTCGGCTCAACGAGCGCTGGGAAAAAACCCCGACTTGCAAAGTTGCAAGGTCCTTCTGGCCGGTTGTGGACCGCAGGCGGTCAAGGGAGCTACTGCAGCAGGCTAAGCGTCAGCTCTCGATTTTCACAGGCGTACTGACCGGACACTGTCCAATGGGAACCCACGCGTTGCGATTCAATATCGTCACGGAACCCTACTGCCGCAGTTGCCTGGAAGACGAGGTGGAATCATCTCAGCACTTCCTACTCAACTGCCCGGCATTCGCTAGATTACGGTTCAAGCATCTCGGTGCGCATTTCGTCGCCTCTCCCGAGGGACTCTCCGGAGTAGACATCAGCTGTTTGAAGAACTTTATTATGAGCACCCAGCGCTTCTTGTAATTTTTACGCAGTTACCGTTCAAACGAATTTCTCCCTTATGTAATGTGGTATCACAATGGACAACCAAATGTCTAAGTGAGTCCCCTTTGCGGGTCTGCCACCGTAACCTAACCTAAACTATCTAAAGGTTTGCTCAAGCAGCAGCGGTATGGTACCGCGCGGTATAGCTCCGTATAGCATGTTTGCTCATATATGGATATACATATATACATTT
>NW_023458557.1:10265087-10270143 GCF_013731165.1 Rhagoletis pomonella | reverse complement strand
AAATCTTTATTAAATGAGCAATTTTTTTATGTAATGTAAAGTTATAGCTCAGTACATTTTTTTTCACCCGAGATAGTCAAAGTTGGGGAAGAAAATATCAAAGAGTTAAAAATCCAGAAATAGTCCTAATTTTATGATGGTTCCTTAATTTATTTTAACTACATTGCATTTGAGTATGGAGAGGCAACTATCTGGAAGTATTTTACATAAAAAATTTACTAAGTATTGCCCGGTTTGTAGTTGCAGTTAAAGAAAACACATGAAAAGGCACGATTTTTTTTAAATTCGAAAAAATTTAAATATTTCAAAAACGGTGACACTTTTACCTGAAAATTTTTTGTTTATCAGTGAGCTCACCCCCCCACCTACCTTGCCCTAAAGTTTGGCACGTTACTTCTGGGACACCCTGTATACATAATTACATACGAACATATTTATTGCATTGGTGGATTTTTTTGTTCTTCTTTACGCGTACCTTCGGTGATTTTTCTTAGCAATTTTAAAAATTTATACTGTGTAAACATACATATGTACATACGTTTATACATACATACATATATACGCAAATAACTTATACTTTTTCATTTCTTCGACTTTTGGTTAGTTTTCGCCTATGTACATACATGCGTACGTACATACATATGTTCGTAAAGTGCACTTGTAATATAACATTGAGCGTATATATATATTTGCAAACGTATGTACATATAGAAATTTTGCATCTTAAAAGATACTTTCCTATTAAATAGTGATAAAGACCATAACTGAGTCAGTCGTTGTATTTTAAATCTAAAATAATTTGTGCATAAGTTTTTCAATTTTAAATTGATTGAAATTCACGCATCGTTCTTTCGGTTGTGGGTAAATACCGTCATTTTGCTTAATTTATTAAGAATCAAAACCATCTTATTTCCCAAATTCCTTCTATACATTGTTTGTTTTTGGGTTAAAAATGTCGGCAGCGCTAGATCTTTTCCCTCGATGTTCCGATCAAGTCGTCGAATTCAATGCGAATTTTGACTCAACGACTTTGATTGAACACTCCAAAATTTCTTTGGAGATTATGAAAGAGGAGCTAGGCGAGCATTGGGGTAAAACGAAAGCTGCATATGAGAAATGCATGCAGTCTCCTAAAGAAGATGAAGAGGTAGAGGCAGTAAGAGCAAAATATTCTGCTACTTTAAAAGATTACCTCTCATGTATAAGCTGCATTACAGAATGCCTGCAAAAAATCAAGGCAGATCCCCAAACACCTCAAGGCCTTCATGCCAACGCACCCCCCTCGCTCTATAATTTGCAACTACCACCTTGTGATACTGAAGTTTTTCGTGGCGACTATGTATCTTGGCCAAGTTTTCGCGATCTTTTTACGGCCATTTATATTAATAATTCGCGCCTAAGCAACGTAGTGAAGTTGTGTCATTTGCTTCGAAAGACGAGCGGAGAAGCGAAGGAAAATGTTGGTAAATCTCTTCTAACAAATCAAGGCTTTGAATTAGCATGGGCTATCCTCAAAGCTACATACGAAAATAAACGCGTTTTAGTTAATAGCCAGCTGAAGTTGTTGTTCGCGTTACCAGTCATTCGGACTGAAAGCGCTTCAGCATTAAAGGACCTACAACGGAATATTAATGGGTGTTTAGTGGCTCTAGCGGTCTACGACCTTGATGTGTTAAATTGGGATCCAATTATAGTGTTCCTATATTCTAATAGACTTCCTGAGGTAACACTCAGCCTGTAGGAACAGACGCTCTGGGACAAAGCTGCCATACCGAAGTGGAGTCAAATGGATGCCTTCCTCACTCAGCGGTTCCGCAGTCTGGAATCTGTCATGGACGTAAAATATTCGTCAACGGCACCTCCAACGGGTCAACAACAACCCGTCAGTAGGTCAAAAGAAGTCGTCATATGCTACGAAAGTTGCGAATGCTACAAATTGCGTTCTATGCCCAAAACAACAACACGCTCTAAGACTTGGCTAAAAGTTCTTGAATCTTTCGGTTAGTGAAAGATATTCCACAGTTAAAAAACATAGCTGCTGTCTTTACTGCCTTACGAGGGGGCACTCGATTAAAGAGTGCAAAAGCAATTATTCATGCACAACGTGCAATAGTAGACATCACACTCTACTCCATAGAGTGAGTTCAAGTACTCAAGTGGCAAATCAGGAAGCTTCATCACAAGCTTTCCATATACAGTCCACTACTCCTAATAGTAGCTCATTAGTAAATAATGAGTTTTCAGAGAAGCCAACAAACGTGGGTTCGGCCTTACTCGGAACTGCCGTGGTAAATACTTGCCACTTAGGCTCCACATATAGTGCTCGGGCCTTAATCGATTCGGCATCGGAAGCATCGTTCATTTCGGAACGAGTTCGAAATCTTTTAAAATTACCATATTCAAAACGAATGCGACAATCAAGTGCCTCAAAGCTTTGCACATTCATACTAGGTTCTCCACGCGATCCAAATTTGCTAATGGAAGCAACTGCTTTTGTGTTACCACAAATTACCGGCACCTTGCCTTCTACTTCGATAGATACGTCCATACTTAGGGAGATACCTGATGTTCCTCTTGCGGACCCCAACTTTGTACGAAGCGGACCCATCGATGTTCTAATTGGGGGTGACTTGTATCCTAAGGTTATGATAGAGGGAGTGAAGCGAAGCATTCACAGCAATCTGTTATCCCAAGAAACTGTGTTCGGGTTGATTGTCACTGGGGCAACTTCCACTAAACACGTTTCTCAATGGGAGAGGATAGCGCCATAGGTGATCAACTCCGCATGTTTTGGGAATTAGAGGAAGTCCCAAGGCGGCATCTTAAAAGCGCGGAGGAAGAGTTGTGTGAGGAGTTATTCGTTAAAACTACTACACGGAGTTCAGACGGCCGCTACATCGTATCGCTACCTTTTAAAAAGGAGTTTCCTACGCAAATTAAACTAGGATCTTCACACCCTAATGCGCTGCGGTAATTCATACGAAATGAAAGCAGGTTGTTAAAAAACATTTCGCTTAAAGTAGATTACGACAGCGTAGTTAAGGAATATTTACAGTTAGATCACATGGAAAGAGCAGCTATGCCTCGCTTTCAGCATTTTCCATCACATTTTTACCTTCCGCATCACGCAGTAATCAAGCCCGAAAGCACTTCGACGAAGTTAAGGGTGGTCTTCAATGCCTCGAGCAACTCATCTAACGGTGTATGTCTTAACGACATTTTACATGTAGGTCCAGTACTTCAGGCAGACTTAACATTGCTTCTTGTATGGTACAGAATATACAAGCTTGTTTTCAACAGCGATATACAAAAAATGTATCGCCAAATTTTGGTACATCCAGATCATAGGCCCTATAAAAGGATTTTGTTCCGTACTGATACAGAGAAAGACATTGAGGATTATCAGTTGAAAACTGTAACATTTGGTGTCAACTGCGCTCCGTATTTAGCTATACGAACACTACTCCAGTCAGCTCAAGATTGTCAAAACTCTCATCCACTCGCGGCTAAAATTTTGAGAAATTCGATGTACGTCGATGATCTTTTAGCAGGTTTCCTTGACATTTCTACTGCTCTACGAGCACGAAGCGAGTTAATAGATACTCTAGCTAGCGTAGGATTTTCGTTAAGAAAGTGGTGTTCAAACTCGAAAGGTTTACTGACAGATCTTAATAAGGATCACATTTTAGATAGAGAATTTCTAGATTTCGATGTAACTAGCCACACAAAAGCACTGGGAATTAGATGGAATGCGCGCCTAGACCATTTTTATTTCATAGTACATCCACTATCCTTAAAAAATTCGTATACTTAACGTGAGGTCTTATCGACTATTTCTAAGCTTTTTGACCCAGCCGGTTGGTTAGCGCCCATAGTGGTTATAGTTAAACTTTTAATGCAACAGATTTGGTTAGATAATACTCCATGGGATAAACCGTTGAGTTCCAAAACACTTGCTAAATGGAAAGATTTTGTAGAAAGTTACAGGTTTATAGGCTTCATTAAAATTCCGCGACGGGTAGAATATACCGATGAATCTCCCACCGTAATGCATGCCTTTTGCGATGCCTCGGAAAAGGCATACGCGGGGGTGATTTATTTGCGGACAGAAAACCAAGGAACTGTAGCGTCACATCTATTGTTGGCAAAAACAAAAGTGGTCCCAATAAAAACTATCTCGCTCTCCCGGTTAGAATTATGCGGAGCGCTTCTCATCACCGAAATGCTAAAGTCGTTGTTGAATGAGATCGTGTGAAACCCATCTTCTGTTGGACGGATTCGACAATCGTGTTGTCATGGTTCAGAAAACCACCCTACACTTGGACAACATTTGTAGCCAACCGGGTTGCAAAGATACAGGAGCGAACTGGTCAAGCCCACTGGCGTCACGTTGATTCCAAGGAAAATCCTGCAGATCTTGGCAGCCGGGGAGTCCATCCACAGGAGTTGTGCTCGAGTGACTTATGGTGCCATGGGCCATCTTGGTTAAGAGAAGATTCGTCACGTTGGCCGTCAATTGAGAAGGAACTCGATGGTGTTTTACTCGAAGCCAGAAAGATAAATGCGCACGTTTCTCAAATTATCAATTTCGATGAACCCTTGGAAAGATTCTCCTCGCTTCCTCGAGCGTTGCGAGTGTTAGCATATGTGTTCCGATTCTATTTATTGGCAAATAGGAAAAGGCATAATAACTATACGTTTAACTCTTCAGCAGTCTCAGGGATGGAAATTTCGAAAATTCGCGAACGATTGATCTGTCTGTCACAAAAGAAGTGATTCAGTGAGGAATATCATCACTTGTCGCTGAAAATTCCCACATCAAAGAAGAGCAAACTTCTCAACTTGAATCCATTTCTTGACGGTAATGGCATTATAAGGGCCAATGGTAGGCTCACCAATTCATCAGCGCTTTCATACAACGAGAAGCATCCAATACTGTTACCATATGCATGCACTTATATATTATAAGTTTCATATATCATATATCTTTTCACGGGGCAAATCAATTAGTTTTAACCCTAGAACACACACCCAGAAAATACCACGTAAACACACA
>NW_023458557.1:10257442-10264987 GCF_013731165.1 Rhagoletis pomonella | reverse complement strand
ATATATCGTCAGTATAGTATGGAAAGGGCGTAATCCACATCGTCGCTGAAATAAAAAAAAGTCGTAACTAACTTCTTCTTCTTCTTTTTTTGGCGCTGTAACCGCCTAAGCGATTTTGGCCGAGTTCAGCAAAGCACGCCAGTCGTTTCTCCTCTGTGCCAACTGACGCCAATTGGAAACGCCAAGTGAAGCCAAGTCCTTCTCCACCTGATCTAACTAAAATTCCAAAATTCACTTGCTGATTGATTATGATGCATTTCATCGAATCATAAGGTCCCACATCGTTTTATGCATATCAGCGACAATGGGAATTACGCCCTTTCCATACTATATTAACGATATTTTGAAAATTTGCGTCAAAATATCAAAGCACATTGAATGCATGGAATGGAACAACAAAACGGATTTGATGGATTATGGTACCAACAGCGGTTAGTAATTAATTCTGGCTGCCTGCAGCTAGGAAAAGTCGAGCTCAACGAATAAAAAAAAACTAATTTCAAGCTATTGATTACAGGTGAACCTTTTCATGAAGTCACCCGGGAACAAAGCAGATATGAGACCTTTATCTTCCGTGATTCCAATAATTGAAATTATTATAAAAAACGGGTGCCTTTTAACAAAACAACAAGACTTTAAACTAAAGACAGAATTTTCTTCGAAATTTTCATACCTAGAAAATAACAATTTATTTGCCATATCCACCTATTTAGAACCTTAAAAATGAATTACAAAAACTAAAACCGAAAAACGCTGATGACGTTACATGTTCTCCAAATTGTGAAACAACCAAAAGAATGAGAATGAAAAATTCTTTGGAAAACAACGGTGTTTAAACAACGATCTTGCCATGATGCTAGATTGTGAAGATGAAAGTCAGGATACATCCGACATTTGCAGCCCGATGAAATACTCAAAAAGGAGTTTGTTGAAGCCAAAAGCCTTCAACGTTTGGGAAACACTGATTTACTTTCGGCCCTGCTATCAGCTGCAAAGATGCATAACTGCCGAAAGTACACCGGTGCTTCCTTTACGATATCACATGCTTATATAAGTATGTATCTTATAAGCTGAACATTATTATAGTCCAAATATACGTTGGAGTACAAATCACCAGCTTCCGCATTCTTGGCACAAAGGTAATCTTCGTTACGCTTGTGTATATTATATTCACTTAAAACTTTTCTGCACTCTTAAAATCTTAAATAAAGTTAATACATTTTTACTAACTAAATCGTTTGGTATATTTTCATTTTTTCCATATCCATATCCTCTGATTTTGAATCGGCGGTATTTACGTCCAAACATTTTGGTCCAACGAGCCGTCAAACTTGAGCAGAGGAATATTTTTGTACATTTACCAACAACGTCCACTATAATTTCTTTGGCATAAAGATCACCAGCAAGAAAAGGAGGCGAACTGGAAAACAGCCAATTCCATAATGAAGGAAGCAAATCCAGCAAACTACCAGCAATAAATTAGTTAACCGTTGAACGTGTATCACGAAACAGGTGCGTGTGAGATTCAAGTTTATTGTTGAGGAATATATATATATATATTTAACTATATACATATATACATAGTAATAAAAAAAAGTGTGAAAATACAAAAAGTGCGATCGGTTTTTAAAACAAGCTTAAATCAGGGGCTGAAAACGTTATTTCCCGGTCGCGGTAATTTATCAAAAAACAAAACGGGTGAAACCCCCTATTTTCTGGAAAAAAAACCAACCAATGTATGTGCATGTGAATATGTGAATATTGGAGTACATATAGGGAAGTAAAGTGAAAAAAAGGAGAACAAATTGTGTTATAAGTACATAACAATATAATGTCAACAGAGTAGGACGTGCTTTTGCGTGCTCCTAAATAATTTCATTTATCTTCGGAAATACCGAAATTTGCCAAAAGTCGCTGCTTTACCGGTGAACGTGTGTGGTGTGTGTTGTTTCTTTTGCCGATACCTGTGCAATAAATTACATGTCCTGTATTACCGCCCGCTGTAGCTGATAGTTAAATAAGCAGAATAGCGAAATAGCAACAATGTCGGTAACGCGCAAAAATTCAACACGAAAACCTGCATCCCCCTCTAAAACTCCTCTCACTCCCGCATCAGCTGTATACGACAGAATAGAGAAGAAATTTGAAGAACAGAGAGACGAAATCGTAAAACAGTTGACTGCAGTAATGATGGCATCAGAAGAGAGGGTAATGCAGAATATTGGTGAGCTGGCTGCTGAAGCGGAAAACTTGAAACTAACGATAGCAGCAATCGAGAAAAGAGTGACTGCAGTAGAGAACGCGTGCGCTGATGTTCTCACTCTTCGTAGTGAGTTGATTGCTACTCAGGCTCAGCTAAGTACTCTTGAAGGCAGCGCTGTTTCAACAGATCTGATAATCAACGGAATACCTCAAGCAGCTGGTGAGTGTTTGCCTGAACTCTTTTCGAAGATTTCGTGATGGTGTTCGGCTGCGGAATGCAAAAACTAATGGACAAAAAAATAGTAGTGTTTGTCCAATTGTTGTTAAGCTGTTCTCTGCGCCTGATGGTAATCAGCTCTTAAAATCTGTTGCTGTGTTCTGCAAGAGTAGAAAGAGATCTCTTGCGCTATCTGACATCGAGTTGCCGGGTTACGGTTCGGTCTTTCTGCATGAAAGTCTACCAAAAAAGCTGCGTGAAGAGATGATATTTGCCTCTGAGCTCAGGCGGAAGAAGCAGTTAGCGTCGGCGTTCTCCTTACGCGGGAAAGTTTTTGTGAGGCTTAAGGCAGGTGAAGAGGCTAAATTGGTGAGCAGCAAAACTGAAGTGAATGCTCTTATCGGCAATAGAGCGCAGAAATAGTAACATTAAATTTATATATGTATGTCTGGAAATTTGTTCTTTATGCTATATTTAAGTTATTGGAGTCATTTAGTTATGTATTTTTCTCTTTATCTTTGCGGCCAATTCTCTTAAGTAGTTATTTGTTTACCTTTTTGTTTCTATGTTTCAGGCTGTTTTTCTTGACTCTGTTCTCATTATTCCTTTTTTTTCTTGTTTATTTTAACTTATTGCAATCACATCTTTGACATCTGTGTTTCTGTTATGTTTTTCATGTGTTTAATGCCATTTTTTAGTTGTTCCTTCAACAGCTCAGTGTGATGGATTTAAAGCCCTCTAGGAAATCCGCCTTCAGCATTAATGAAAACCAAAAGGTATTAATAGATATTTTGTGCAAGCAATATAATGGTCTTAAAGTAGTGCATTTTAAGGCGCAGAGCCTGAACAGCGAAAAACTTGATTATGTTAGGGATATATTTGGTGAATCGGATATAGATGTCATTTGCGTCTCAGAAACTTGGTTTAATACTGATGTTTCTGATTTTTACTATTGTATACCAAACTACAGTCTTACTCGTGTTGATCGAACAGCAAAAAAAGAGGGAGGCGTTGCAACCTATTGTAAATCCACCCTGAAAATCAGTGTTTTAGCAACATCAAAAAACACTGATACAGAATTCATTAAGGCCGAAATTTCAGACAATGTAACAAAAATACTAGTATCCTGTTTATACAACCCTCATAGATGTTGCATGTTAGATTCGTTTTTTGTTGAGGTGTCTTTGTTTATTATTGAGTATGAGCGTTTTGTTATATGTGGTGACTTCAATGTCAATTTGCTTATGAATGACTCATATGCCAATAAACTACTGGATCATGTATCTGCTGCAGGTCTTGCTGTAGTCAACAAATTCATACCAACAAGATTTGCGCACAATTCATGTCCTAGTTTGTTAGACCTAATTATCACGTAAAACCTCGACCATATTCTTAAATTTGACCAAATAAGTTTTATCTCTGACCACGACCTAATATTTTGTGCACTAGATGTAACGTTTAATTGTCCTGCTGATAGTGTTACTTCTATTTATCGTGATTTTAAGTCTGTAAATGTTAATGATCTGACTGATGATCTGTTAAATGTTGATTGGGATGCATGTTGGTTTGTTGAGTCGGTAGATGCCAAACTTGACTTTTTAAATAAAACTATGTCTGAATTATTTGATGTCCATGTTCCTCTTCGTACTGTTCGCGTTTTGAATAGCTCTTGTCCGTGGTATAATAGTAATGTCAGATCAGCTATAAAAGCTCGTAATAGATTATATGCGAAATGGAAAAGAACCAACACAGACTTCGCTTGGTCGCAATACAAACTTGCCCGAAATAAAGCTACCACCATTACAAGACAAGCGAAATGGTTGTATTGTAACTCCAAGTTGAACCCATCACTACCATCAAAAGACTTATGGTGCAATTTGGGAAACCTTAATATGCATGGAAAACATAAAACTGAGTGTAAAATTGACCCTAACATTCTAAATGAATATTTTATTGGCGCCTGCAAAAGCCGCGACATTTCTCCAACTCAAAACTTCAATAGCCATTTTGCACTGAGAGAAAAGTTTCAATTTAATGGAGTTACAGAAGCAGAAGTTATGAAGTCAATTATGAGCGTCAAGTCTAATGCTATTGATGAGGATGGTATATCCTTGAAGTTTGTGAAACTTGTGCTGCCATTCATTCTGGGAACTCTCACACATATAATCAATCACTGCTTCACAACTTAGTGTTTTCCAACGGAGTGGAAAAAAGCTGTGATTATTCCTGTCGCTAAAAAGAATACCGCTTCTGAACCTAGTGACTACAGGCCAATTAGCATTTTGCCAGTATTCTCAAAAGTGTGTGAGTCTTTGATGGCAGGGCAAATTTCATCATTCGTTCAAGAAAATAATCTTGTATCTCCGTTGCAGTCAGGATTTAGACCAAAGCATAGCTGCTCTACAGCTATGTTGAAAATACTGGACGACATAAGAATACAGTTTGACAAAGGTGACTTAACTCTTCTCTGCCTTCTTGATTTTACTAAGGCGTTTGATTTAGTAAATCAGGGCCTGCTTTGTACAAAGCTTAAATATTATTTTGGATTCTCCGACAGCTCTGTTAAACTTATGACCAGCTACCTTGAAGGAAGAAGTCAAAAGGTGATGTGCAAATCTGCGTCATCAAAATCTTGTATTGTTGCCTCCGGTATGCCGCAAGGCTCCGTGCTTGGTCCCCTCTTGTTTAGTCTTTTTGTCAATGACGTATTTTCTGTTTGTCAGTATGTTAATGTCCATGCCTATGCTGACGACATTCAATTGTATTTGTCTAGCCGTGTCGGTCTTGTTGAGGATTTGTGCTATAAAATAAATAGTGACTTGTCTGCAATATCGCAATCGTCCCGTGATAATTGTCTTTGCGCAAATGCTGCGAAGTCATATGTGTTACCCATTAGTAACAATGTTGTACATGTTGAGGATATTCCAAAAATGTTTGTTGGTAAAGTGTCCTTACGTTTACTGACAAAGTTAGAAACTTAGGCTTCGTTGTTAACTCTATGTTGAGCTGCTCTGACCATATTAATAAATCGCTAGTAATGTGTATTTTCTTTTACGTAGATTAAGAATGTCAGCTTCGTTCACGCCTTTAGAGACTAGAATAAAGCTAGCACTTCAACTCATTGTACCACACATTACGTACTCTGAGCTTGTGTATAGTAAACTTGATTCTACTTCATATCACAAAATTGATGTTGCGTTTAATAATGTTACGCGTTACGTTTATGGCCTCAAAAAATATGACCACATCTCTTTCTGGAAAAACAAAATTCTTGGATGCAGCATTTTTGAATATCTTTCGGCTAGAAACTGTATATATATTTACAAGCTCATACAATTCAAAACACCGAAATATCTTCACGAGAAGTTAGAATTACCTAAGTCTTGTAGGCATCAAAATCTGATTATCCCTTAATTTTCCTATTTGCCCTCTTATCGGCTATTTTTTGTTAATGCTGTAAGGCCGTGGAATTCCTTTCCTGATACTATCAAAGCTGCGTTGAATAGGAGCAACTATAAGAAAGTAATACACAAGTATTTCACCTCTGTGCGATAAATGTGATTGCAATTTAACAGTTCTCTTTTCTCTATTTATTTCTCTGTCTTTTTTTTTTGTTTTTTCTTCTTCATTGTGTTTTTCTTTTGGGTTTCCCAACGGCAATGAGTGACTATTAAATGACTACTATTTAATCTTACTTTTATTTAATATTTATTTTTTATTTTATTTTTAAATTTAAGATAACTGTTTGTATTTAAATTTATTGCTGTTATATTTTTACGTTAGATTTAAGATAAGTCGGTATCAGACGATTTTGCGTTTTAATTTTGGAATTGAAAGCCGTTAATGTACTACAAAAGACTGAGTCTTACAGGTACAACCTCATTTCTTAAATATGTACATATGTAAATAGATACATACATAAGTAAGATTTTTTACAAAATTTAATTTTCCTTTAAAAATAAAAATAAAATAATTTCCAATTTGTTTTACCAAATTGTTGGAGAAATTATATTATTTTCCCTTATTTGTTGTGCGGGCGCGTTACTTTTCAAGCAAAGAGCTACTCCGTATAATTTCTGGGTAAATTTTAAATATTTACTTTGGTATTTTTTTAAATAAATGGATATGTAAGTAATAATTTTAAAAGTGGTATTATCGACTTACGTACATTTGGGTTAACAACGTTTCACTTCTGTTTCGCGCAAAGTCAATTGTACATATATTCGTACATACCCAGTAGAAATTTTAAGCATACGACATCGCTGCTGGTGGCATGAGCTTGCTGCTGTGTATACATGCCAGTATAAATGAACCTTCATTTCCATTTAACACGCGTGGTTTCTCAGAGCGTATGCGTACCTTAATCACGCACTTGTACTACTGCTGTATGCATATGGCTTTATTAATGTTTCAAACATACAAAAATGCATTAATGGAACAGTATTAAAGCATTCTTACAAGATATGTATCCCCATATGTAAATGCTACGTTTCTGATACATTTTAATATGCGGGGACATACAAACAGGTAGCATTTACATATGCAAATGCATATCTTGGAAAAGCCCGTTTGTGCTGAAAATAGTATCGAACAACACGTCTGTTCACTAAAATTTTTGTACAAGACTGAAAATATTACAAAAATTCCACTTCAAATTTATGAAGAAATGTACTTAAACGACAACGTACATTCGCTTGCAATTCGCTGGAATTTGAATTTATTCGTGGAAATTCATGACTACGTATGAATTATTCACACTAATTCACTGATATAGCAAGCATTCTTCACGAATGCATACAACCGATTTCTATTGGATAGTTAAATTTTAGAAGTATACATATAACACATATGTACATAACTACATTTCAAATACCATCCAGGCTCTCTCATTTTTCTCCCATTGCATATGTAGCTACATACAAATATTCGTACATATTCATCACCTAGAAAACGGTTAGTTTGGGTTAGGTCAGGGTACTGCGTATTTTGCATGCCACGCACATACATACGTATATATGAGCCATATATCAACCGCACAATAAATAGCACATGCGAAATATATATACATACACCCTTGCATATACAGGGTGTCCCAGAAGTAACGTGCCAAACTTTAGGGCAAGGTA
>NW_023458557.1:10248971-10257342 GCF_013731165.1 Rhagoletis pomonella | reverse complement strand
GAACAAACAACAAGCGTAAGCAGATCCTGCGCAGCTTGGCTGAAGCAATTGAATCGAATCCCCTTTCATTGATCAATCGATGGCAGAAAATGAAAGCACTGAGCCAGCAAATATCGTTGCGCTGGAAAGAAGAGTATTAAAAGGAGCTTCACAAACGCCACAAATGGAAGTTCCCTCAACGAGATGTTATCGTGGGAGATTTAGTAGTAGTTCGCCATGAAAACTTGCCGCCACATGAGTGGCGACTGGGTAGGATTGTCAAAGTATACCAGGGTAGTGATAGAAGAACTCGAGTAGCCGACATTTTTATCCAAAGAGGAGTAGTAACCCGCCCTACCGTGCTATCCTTATCGCCTCAGCGTTATCTTCCCGATCGCCATCTGCAACATCTACGCCTCCGGCACAGTCTAAAACTAGGGATAAAAAGACAAAATGTCGAGTGTGTAAGCGCGCACACCCCTTAAGATTTTGTAAACGGTTCTTAGCACTGTATTTTGAACGACGTTTGCGATATGTTCACCTACATAGGTATTGCTCGCGGTGTCTGGCATATTCTTATACTGCGAAACAATGTAAAAGCTTAGGGTCATGTAAGTATTGTCACGAAAGGCACTATACGCTGCTTCACGGTAACCGCCGGTTAGAATCCCATCATCAGCAGTCGCCTGCAGTATCGCAGCTAGGTGGTACAATAACTGTACTGCCAACATGCTCAGTATTTTTACATGTGCGGCAACAACGGTTCCTCGTTCGTGCACTATTGGACCCTTGCTTTGAGCTTTCAGTCGGCTCATCTCACGATACTAAAGTTCGTTTGTCGTTTACATCAAGAGTTGTTCCAGACATAGGATTAAAAACTCCAACTCGTAATCTGGACTCGCGAATCACGGACAAGTTCTCTAACTTGAAACATGCGGACCCAAACTTTTATACCTCATCGGACTTAGCTTTAGTTTTCGGTGGCGATATATATTTTAAAATAATGAAACCGGAAATTATCTCCAACCCTGGGTTTCCTACTGCCCAGAACAGTATACTGGGGTGGGTCCTTTCTGGCCCGTCTGCCCTTTAAGGCACTCGAACCCCATAATGTGTTGGCTTCCCTTTAAGCCAATACAAACATCGCGCACTAATGAATTATATTATGAATTGAATTATTGCTCAACAATTGTATTTCATAGGCACTCATAAAATGTATTTACATAATATGTACATATGTATATACATACATACATCTTATCAAAAAACTTAATAAAATGGATTTATTTTTGGAATTTTATGTATATTTAGCGTACCCGTACATATGTACATATACACATCTATCCCTAAATTTAAGATCCAATTTTTAATTTTTTTTTGCAATCCCTACGTATTGCAAGGCTGGCGGCAATGTTGAATCCAAAAGCCTTCAACGTTTGGGAAACACTGATTTACTTTCGGCCCCGCTATCAGCTGCAAAGATGCATAACTGCCGAAAGTACACCGGTGCTTCCTTTACGATATCACATGCTTATATAAGTATGTATCTTATAAGCTGAACATTATTATAGTCCAAATATACGTTGGAGTACACATCACCAGCTTCCGCATTCTTGGCACAAAGGTAATCTTCGTTACGCTTGTGTATATTATATTCACTTAAAACTTTTCTGCACTCTTAAAATCTTAAATAAAGTTAATACATTTTTACTAATTAAATCGTTTGGTATATTTTCATTTTTTCCATATCCATTTCCTCTGAGTTTGAATCGGCGCTCTATTGAGGTATTTACGCCCAGAGTTATTGCACAGCAATAAAAAAATAAATATTACTGAAAGTCAACTAGTGCAGCGTTAATCGAAAATAATTTACAATTTTTTCAAGTTTCAAGTTTGTCGCCTCGAGCGAGTAGTTATTTAGTGGACAGGTTTGATTAACGACCTTTCAAGAAACAGGCTGTAACCCGAAAAGGCAGCAACATTACTTTTGATTAAATACAATGTTCCAATATTTAAATTTAAGTACTAAATAAAAGAAAAACATTACTACAAATTAATAACTTTTCCATTTTTTATTTACCTAAATCACCTAATTTACTCATCTAAATTATTTCTTTAAAATACTTGACATCCGCATTCGCATCTGCATCCGCGGATGTTAGCTTTTTAACATCCGCATCCGCATTCGCATCCGCGGATGTCTAAAATTCCACATTCGTAACATCCCTATTGCATACATCGAAGTTTTTCAATCCGTATATGAAAATTTGCTGCGTATGTTGCACACACACACGATTTACAACGTTTATTATTAACACCTTATTGCGTACGTTGCACAGCTTATCAAAGCACGTAGATATTAGTCTGTACAGTTGGGTGGCGAGTCGTTAGTAAACAATAATTCTAGAAGAAAAAGGTTTACATTTTAATAAAGTGACGAATATATTTCGCAATACAAACTATTTTGAATTTTATTAATTGTGTTGGTTCTTTTCTGGTGAATAAAAGCGATATCAATTATTCGCTTAATTGGCGAATTTCGGTAAACAGGGTCCGTAATTTCCTGTGGGCATATATACAACCTATAATCTTCGATAAGATTACATCATATAATTCTATCTGCGAATTTAGTTAGAACTTCGTTCAGGGTAAATACGTTTGACATCGTATATTTTTTTGGCAGAAGCTGTAACAGAATTCGAATCTGATTATAACAGCATACCCGTCGCAGAACAAAGCAAACACGGTCTTGCTATTCAACAGGGCGAATTAAAAGAATTGTGGGAAAAACCAAGTCAGCTTGCGATAAGCTTATCAATGAGGGATTATCTAAGGATGATGCTATGAGGCCATAAAAAGGAAGAATAGGATTTCCTTTCAAAGCTGTGTCAGGTGCATGTCTGCTATTGGTTCTCAGGTTGAAATTCTAACCAAAGCGAACAAAGATGTAGAGGATCAGTCCGTCCGGGAACACAATATCCACCTCTCACCGTGCGATACAGATGTGTTCAAGAGCGACTATCTTTCATGGCAAACTTTCCGAGATATGTTCACGGCCATCTACATCTTGAACAAGTGCCTCACCCCAGTTGAGAAAGTAGTTCACCTCAACAATAAAATGCAACGGGAGGCAAAAGACATGGTAACACACAATTAAAAGTTTTATTTAGCTAAATACAGTGGAATCTGAATATCATCAAAATGACATCTTTAATTGGGAAGCAATTATTATATATCTCTGTTCAACGAAGCTTCCAGAAAGTACGCTGGCTCTATGGGAACAAACCATAGACCAGAAAACTGAAATTCCACAGCGGGTGGATATGGACAGGTTCCTATCCAATAGATTCCACACTTTGGAAACTCTTGCGGGGCTAAAGGGTTCCACAGCGGCGAAAGCTCCAAAGCACCAACCCGCACGGCATCACCAGGAATCTAACACAAAAAGGCTAGGAGCCTTTCAGGCAAGCGTGATTATTTTCACCTGCCAAATGTGCCAAACTAATGAGCACAAGCTATGCAATTGTCCACAATTCCTCAACAAAACACCTGCAGATATAATCGATTTTTTGAAAAGCAAAAAGTGGTGTCTGAATTGTCTTAGTACTGGACATACCGTGTCGTTATGCACAGACCCATTTAATGGTATCAAGTGCCACTCGCGACACAACACGCTCCTTCATATTGAGACTAGGGATGTTCCGATACAAGTAGATACGAGTATGTACTCGATACTTTTATTTCAATACCAACTACTTTTTTTACTCGAATCGTTGTTTCGATACCTACTTGGTATCGAAAGAAAAGTACTTGTATCGAATCGATTTGAACAGGTGCCATATCTTGTCGACAATATTTGTTCTATGGAAAATAATTGCTTCGTTTTTATGAAAAATAATTTCTTTAAGCAATGACACCGCCAAAATCTAACTGCCCGTCTCCACAGGATAAAGTTTATATCTTGATACATATGTTAGAATATAAATAGCCAATGGAGAGCGCTCATTGCTCTTCAAGAGCAATATATATCAGAGCTTATATCTTGCCATCTATTGCCGGCAATTTGGTAGTTTGACAGCTACATTGTCATTTGCACGAAAACTTCGTGTCGGCAACATTATTGATATTTTAATATAAAAGCAAAAATTTAGCTGTTTTCTGTCAAAATATTTGTTATTATGTACTTGGGTGTAAAATAGTATATTTTTTTAAATTTTATAGGTGATTAAATCCGGCAAAACTGCGTTTTAGAAGCTATCTTACAAATGCTTATATCAAGATATAAAAAGCCCACACAAATATTGCCACTGATGTAACTTATATCTAGTGACCAAAATTACAGCTGGACAGCAATAAATTTTCTCCTGTGGAGACGGCCAGTAAAGTGTGGATATAATTTTACAAAGCTAGTGATACCACAATAAAGTGCAAGCAATGCATTGTAGCCGTAAAGTTTTGTGAGAACCTTTCAAAGGTTGTATTTTGCAATCGTATTACTTCTAGTGCTACTAATGAAGAAATATACATACATATCGATACCTCAACAGAAAACATATTGAAAATTACGGACTCTCTGCCGAGATAGGTCGATCTGACACTCAGGTGCCGCTCAAGGTATGTCACAGATAACGCCTGAAAAATAATTTCGCTTTGTTGCATGTAAAAGGATGAAAAATTATCGATATAAGTAGGTATCGATACATTCGGTTGACTCATATAAGTAGTATCGCAATACCGATTTGAGTAAACTCATTTGAGTAGGTATCGATACTTTGATGATATCGGAACGTCCCTAATTGAGACAGCTCAAACAAAGGCAACGACATTTGGGCCCTCTTCAGATTCTGCGACTAATTCTGCATCAGCATCCAATCAGGCCCAAGCCAAACGCAATTCAACAAAATCAAACAAGCGTACAAGCAATAACGTGAAGTCTTGCTATGCGAATACAAACACAAGTGTGTTATTAGGGACAGCACGCGTCAACATATAACTCAATAGTACGAACTATTCCGCTAGAGGGCTTGTTGATTCTGGTTCAGAGTGTTATTTTATTACTGAAAGACTAAAACGCAGAATTCACCTGCCGTCAAAGCGTATGCATGCCCAAGTTTCGGGCATCACTAATACAACTACGGCGCAGGTTAAAGAAGCGTGAAACATCGAATTGCGGTCTCCTGTTGACCCATTGTTCTGCTTAAATACCTCTATGCTCGTTCTAGCACAACTGACTGGAAATTTTCCTACTTGCCATATTAGTGCAGTGACTAAGAAAGCATTTCCAGAGCTGATTCTAGCGGACAAACGATTTTTCGTCAATGAACCCGTAGACCTTGTTCTGGGTAGCGACATATATCCACAGAACATTCTGAGCGGGCTTAAGGAGAATATATTAAACACACTTCTGGCCCAAGAGGCAGTATTTGGCTGGATAACAACAGGGCGCACTGATACAAAAATCCAGGAAGAATATCATCTCCTACTACAGCGAAGTTAGTCTGGACAAGCAACTGAGTGCCTTTTGTGAGCTAGAGAAGATTCCAAAAAACTAAAGCCTTAATCAAGACGAAAAGTACTGCGAGGTGCTCTATCAGAAGACAACCACACGAAATAATGAAGGAAAATACATCGTGTCACTACCATTTAGAAAAGATTTTCCAGGAAATATTTCCCAATGTGCATCACTTATAAGAGCATGTTCTCAATTTTTCCGGAATGAGACACGACTTGCCAAGGATACCGCCCTGCAAAAGGAATACAATAGGGTTCTAGCGGAATATGAAACGCTTAGACATATGTCGAATGTAACAAATCCCATACCCGCAGACTCGTCTGATAATTATTTTCTGCCTCACCACTCTGTTATAAAGGAAGAAAGTACTTCAACGAAAGCACGCGTGCTGTCTAATGCCTCAAGCCCAACGGCGAATGGCAACAGCCTAAATTACGTAATTTTCCCAGGACCAGTACTGCAGGCAGATCTTCCGATATTAATACTCCGTTGGTGACTTACAGATACGTGTTCAACAGTGACATCGAGAAAATGTATAGGCAAATTTTGGTACATAACAACCATACTCAGTATCAGAGGATAATTTTTCGCACTATCCCGAACGACTCAATCAGTCTGTACGAATTAAAGACTGCCTCGTTCGGCATCAATTGTGCTCCTTATCTTGCTATAAGGACACTTTTACAATTAGCTGACGATGTGCAAAGCTCCCATCCAATAGCATCGAACATACTGCGAAAATGCATGTATGTCGAAGGTGTATTATTTGGTGGACACACTATCTATTCAGCAATAAAAGTCAGAGAAGAGATATCGAAAGTGTTGCAATCAGCTGGTTTTCCACTTCGAAAATGGACAGCCAATAGCGAGCAAATACTTGATGGCATACCGAAAACAGACCTACTTGGTGAAGATTTTTTGGCATTTGAAGATACCAGCGCAGTCAAGGCTCTTGGAATAAGGTGGAATGCCCACACGGATCTTTTCTATTTTATAGCAAGGCCATTGGAGAAAAGTGATACTGTTACGAAAAGAGCGATAATATTGCCAAACTTTTCGATCCGTTGGGGTGGCTTGCGCCTATCATAATTGTAGCCAAAATCCTTATGCAAAATTTTTGGCTGGAAGGCACAGATTGGGACTGTGTCTTCGACCACTCTAGAACGATGACAGAATTTTACCCAACATTACCACGAAATTGATAATATTCGTATAGAGCGATGGGTACACTTTTCTCCAACGGATGGCATACAAATACACGGATTCTCCGACGCGTCGGAAAAGGAAAGCATATGCGCGTCTCAAAAGAGATAACAAAGTTTTGATTAACCTGCTTTTGGCAAAACCCCGAGTCACCCCTGTTAAAATCATATCGCTACCCCGACTGGAACTTTGCGGAGCGGTACTACTGGCGAAAATAGTTGATTCGATAATCAACAATCTAAATTTAGGACATATCAACATTCATCTGTGGACCGATTCCACAATCATTCTCGCTTGGATTCGCAAGCCTCCGTGTTCATGGTCAACATTCGTTGCCCATAGAATCACAAAAATTTTAGAGAAAGTCGGAAACAAGAAGAACGTTGGCTGCATGTGGATTCGGCATGTAATCCAGCAGACTTAGCGAGCAGAGGACTTCCAGCATATGAATTGGTCAACAATTCGTAGTAGTGGCAGGGACCTTCTTGGATACAAGAAAATAGCATAGGAAATAGACTACAGCACAGTAGTTGAGGAAAAAAGAACGCACGTTTATACAACAAAGTAAATTATACCGATATTCTTGACCGTTTTTCAGATTTTTCGAGAGCTTTGAAGAGTGAACTACTCCCGCTTAATCCGTCAATAGATAAATATGGCATTATTAGAGCTGGTGGGCGTCTTGGAGCATCCCAGAACTTAGCGTATAACGAGCGGCATCCAATAATTATTCCTTATAACTGCAGGTTGTCCCGTCTAATTGTGTATTTTATTCACCAAGTCTCCTTGCATGGGGAAAACCAACTCATTTGTGTTGGTCCTATCTGGTTTATTTGTTATTATTAACCTTCTTCTTTATTAGGCAGAGAAGGTTCTGCCGTTCAATAGGCGCCATGAGGCTGCCGAAAACTCTATCTAGGCAACTTTGCAGTTGCCGAATTAGGAGAAATGATGAAGCCAAACATGTCAATCATATTCTATTTTAATTACTATATCTTAACTCTATTTATACAAAATTTGTCACCGAAAGTGATTTTCATGACTCCGCCTCTTTCTTTTCGTTTTCATTATCATTGCATTGCTGAATTTGGAAGCATTGCTGATGAGACAGCTGGCAGAGCAGCTGGCAGAGCTGAGTACGTTGCCGAACTATTCTACTTGCGAGTGATCTAGAAGCAACCAATCGAAATGTGCAGAGGTTAGCGGAAGCAGTGAGCATAATTGAAATACTCTGCTTGCAAGCGGCAGCGATAAATGTTGATAACATTTGCCTGGTCAGCATTGCACTCAAATGCATATCTAGGTCGCTGTGCTCATATTGCTTAGGTTGTGCATATGTAGGTTGGCGCTTCTAATGTATTTGGTATGTGTGATCACTACACCCTTACCGTTAAAAAGAAAAATTTATTTCGTCTGAGCGATGAAATATATTTTTGTGAGTGGAGTTATGCAGATACTTTGAGTGTGTTTATATGTTTATATTTTGCTTATTACTAGATTCTGATTGTATTGAGCATGAGTGTTTTCTTATTTGTTTCTTTCAGCTTATTTCTAAGTGTCTTGTAATGTATTGTAGCTAAGATGTTCCAGCGGCAGTGTAATGTCATACGGGTGTGCATGCTAGTTGAACCAGGTCTAAGCTCTTCGGCTGGGGTGGATTCTTGTATGAAACATTAC
>NW_023458557.1:10245844-10248871 GCF_013731165.1 Rhagoletis pomonella | reverse complement strand
CGAAACTGCGCTTGTTTTCCAATTGGATTTGGAGGAGCAGTATCCTACAAAGCGAAGGATTTGGAAATATTAAAACCTCGAAATTTCTTCTTCTTTTTTTTTGGCGCTGTAACCGCCTAAGCGATTTTGGCCGAGTTCAGCAAAGCACGCCAGTCGTTTCTCCTCTGTGCCAACTGACGCCAATTGGAAACGCCAAGTGAAGCCAAGTCCTTCTCCACCTGATCTTTCCATCGCAGTGAGGGCCTCCCTCTTCCTCTGCTACCACCAGCGGGTTCCGAGTGGAATACTTTCAGAGCTGGAGCGTCGGTGTCCATTCGAACGACATGACCAAGCCAGCGGAGCCGCTGTATTTTAATTCGCTGCACTATGTCCATATCGTTGTAAAGCTCATACAGCTCATCGTTCCATCGTCTGCGGTACTCGCCGTCGCCAACGCGTAAAGGCCCGTAAATCTTCCGCAAAATCTTTCTCTCAAACACTCCAAGAGCCGCCTCATCGGATGTTGTCATTGTCCATGCTTCTGCACCATATACCAGCACGGCCATGATGAGTGACTTATAGAGCGTGGTTTTCGTACGTCGAGAGAGGACTTTACTCCTGAATTGCCTACTCAGTCCAAAGTAGCACTTGTTGGCAAGAGTGATTCTGCGTTGGATTTCAATGCTGACATTATTATCGGTGTTAATGCTGGTTCCCAAGTAAACGAAATTCTCTACTTTCTCGAAATTGTAACTTTCAACAGTGACGTGGGTGCCAAGGCGTGAATGTGCTGCTGACTGTTTGTTTGATGACAGGAGATACTTCGTCCTGTCCTCGTTTAACACCAGACCCATGCGCTTTGCTTCCCTATCCAACTTGGAAAAGGCAGAACAGACTTCGCGGTTTTTGTTACCGATGATGTCGATGTCATCGGCATAAGCCAGAAATTGCACGCTCTTGTAGTAAATTTTTCCTGACCGGTTCAGTTCTGCAGCTCTTATTATCTTCTCCAACATCAGATTAAAGAAGTCACATGAAAGGGAGTCGCCCTGTCTGAAACCCCGTTTTGTGGCGAACGGCTCGGAGAGGTCTTGCCCAATTCTGACGGAGCTGGTGGTATTGCTCAACGTCATTTTACACAGCCGTATAAGTTTTGAGGGGATGACAAATTCAGACATAGCGGCGTATAGGCAACTCCTTTTAGTGCTGTCCAAGGCGGCTTTAAAGTCGACAAATAGGTGGTGATCGTCGATCCTTTTCTCGCGGGTTTTTTCCAAGATTTGGCGTGTTGTGAATACCTGGTCTATGGTGGATTTTCCAGGTCTAAAACCACACTGATAAGGCCCAATCAGTTCGTTGACGGTGGGCTTAAGTCTCTCACACAGTACGCTCAATAAGACCTTGTAACCTATGCCTAGAAGGCTGATCCCGCGGTAGTTGGCGCGAATGGCGGGGTCACCTTTCTTGTGGATTGGGCACAGCACACTTAAATTCCAGTTGTCGGGCATGCGTTCATCTGACCATATTCTGCACAAGAGTTGATGCATGCACCTTATCAACTCCTCGCCGCCGTACTTGAATATATCAGCTGGCAGCCTGTCAGCTCCAGCAGCTTTGTTGCTTTTCAGCCGCGTTATTGCTATACGTACCTCGTCATAATCAGGCGGTGGAACGTCGACTCCGTCATCATCGACTGCGGGCTCGGGTTCTTCTTCTCCACAACTTTCCGTGCTGCTTCCATTTAGTAGGGCGGAAAAGTGTTCCCTCCATAGTTTAAGTACGCTCTGGACATCAGTTACTAGGTCGCCATTATTGTTCTTACAGGAGTACGCCCCGGTCTTTAAACCTTCCGTAAGTCGCCTAACTCTCTGGTAAAATTTTCGGGCATTCTTCCTGTTGGCCAGCATTTCAAGCTCTTCGCACTCACGTATTTCGGCCTCCCTCTCCTTATTGCGGCAAGTACGTCTCGTTTCCCTCTTCAGATCCCTTCAGGGACCGCTAGTCCCACATAGCGCGCGTTGCGCCCGATCGCAGCGTGGCCCTGTAGGCGGCATCTTTTTTTTCTGCAGCTTCCTGACACTCCTTATCGTAACAGTTGTTCTTTCGGGCTCGCTGAAATCCGACTACTTCTTCGGCGGCGGTACTTAATGAGCGGGAAATGTGGTTCCACTGCTCGCATATGTCGGTTTGTTGAAGAGTGCTCTCTGAGAGCAGGTGTGAGAGTCGAGTAGCGAAAGCGCTGGCTGTCTGGTGTGATTGCAGCTTTTCGACGTTAAGCTTTCCTTGCATATTTGGGCGCACATTTTTTGCTGCACAGAGGCGGGTGCGTATCTTGGCTGCAACAAGATAGTGGTCCGAGTCGATGTTTGGGCCTCGGAGTGTGCGTACGTCTAAAACACTGGAAGCGTGCCTTCCGCCTATCACAACATGATCGATTTGGTTTCTCGTTTTTCGATCCGGAGGCAGCCACGTAGCTTGATGAATCTTTTTATGCTTGAACCTAGTACTGCATACTACCATGTTTCGGGCCCCGGCGAAGTCGGTCAGCCTCAATCCGTTGTCGGACGTTTCGTCGTGGAGGCTGAATTTTCCGACGGTGGTTCCAAAGATCCCTTCCTTGCCCACCCTGGCATTGAAGTCGCCAAGAACGATTTTGATATCATGATGGGGGCAGCGCTCATAGAAGAGATTCTTGGATGCCTCATCCTTCTCTTCCGTCGGGGCATGGGCGCAGATGAGCGAGATGTTGAAGAATCTCGCTTTGACGCGGATTGTGGCTAGACGCTCGTCCATCGGGGTGAACGACAGTACTCGGCGACGGAGTCTCTCTCCCACCACAAATCCAACACCGAATTTACGCTCCTTTACATGGCAGCTGTAGTAGACGTCGCAAGTGCCCAGACATTGCTTGCCTTGCCCCGTCCAACGCATTTCTTGGATGGCGGTGATGTCAGCTTTTGTCCTTACGAGGACATCAACCAGCCGGGCAGAGGCACCTTCCCCATTAAGGGTCCGGACATTCCAGGTGCATGCCCTCAAATCGTAGTC
>NW_023458557.1:10242684-10245744 GCF_013731165.1 Rhagoletis pomonella | reverse complement strand
CTATAACTTTACATTACATAAAAAAATTGCTCATTTAATAAAGATTTTAGAAAGGTGCCACACTTACTGTTTTGAATAGAAAACAAGTAAGAAAGTCTAAGTTCGGGCGGAGCCGAACATTAAATACCCGGCGCAAGTATTAAATATATGTTTCCCACCTTTCCGAAAGCTACCGCTACATGATAAGCCGGGGTGTATACATTTTAAGTAAATTAGCGTCCTTAAATTTCGAAATATTGCAGTTTCAAGCATATCTGAAATTTACCGTTATATGAAAAGCGGCCTCAAGTTTAGTCCGATTTCAACAATTTTCAACGGTTTGCTTTCATGTGGCAAGCACAATAACCATACCGAGCTTGGTACAAATTGCTAGAACGGTTAGCGAGATACATATATGTGATCACAAGTGGGCGGTGCTACGCCCATTTTCCAAAATTTTGTCATAAACGTATTTCTTGGTAAAGAATTGTTGCAATCATCAATTTTGAATAAATTAGCTTCAATATTTACTGATTTATCGAAGATTTTGTATTTCTCGAAATTACCGTTATATGGGATGTGGGCGTGGTTATTGTCCGATTTTAGAAATTTTCGGCCAGTTGGTATGCTGTACCAGGACCAACAACTGTGCCAAGTTTGGAAGAAATTGGTGTAGCGGTTACCAAGATAACACATGTAACCATAAGTGGGCGTGGCTACGCCTATTTGCCAAAATTTTGTAATATTCTTATTTCTCGTCTAAAACTCATTGCAAATATCAATTTTGAGTGAATTATCTTCAGTAGTTACTAAAATATCGCAGTTTTCGTTTTTCTGAAAATTACCGTTATATGGGAGGTAGGCGTGGTTATTGTCCGATTTTTAAAATTTTCAGCCATTTAGTAAGCTGTACTAAGCCCAACAACTTTGCCAAGTTTGGAAGAAATTGGTGCAGCGGTTACCAAGATATACACATGTAACCATAAGTGGGCGTGGCTACGCCCATTTTCCAAAAATTTATAATATGCATGTTTTCCGTCTGAAACTCATTGTAAGTATCAATTTTGAGTGAATTATCTTCAGTAGTTACTAAAATATCGCAGTTTTCGTATTTCTTAAAATTACCGTTATATGGGAGGTAGGCGTGGTTATTATCCGATTTCGCCCATTTTCAATACCATCCGTCCCACGCCCAAAAGAAGTTCACGTACCAAGTTTCGTTAAGATATCTCAATTTTTACTCGAGTTATCGTGTGCACAGACGGACGGACAGACAGTCACCGCTTAATCGATTTCTCTTTTCATTCTGATCATTTATGTATACATTTGTCTTTATCTATCTCGATTCGTTTTGCCTGTTACAAACAACCGTTATGTGAACAAAGTTATAATACCCTTGTGCACAAGTGCTCTCGGGTATAAAAAAAGTTATAGCCGCTTTTGTGGGTAAAGGACTGAGACACGCTAGAATGTATTTAATAGATTTAAATTGAATTTGCTCTTGTTACCGTCAAATGACATGCTAAATAGTACAAAGTTACATTATTACCTGCTCCTGACATTATTTTGTGTTACTTACCGGATTTAGTGAAAGTGGATTTGTGAAATTGGACCCTTCGAACATTGTGTTATTAATACTATGACAGAGAACACGCAGTATACGTCGCATGAATATGCGGATATTCACCTAATTTACGGTGAAGCTTGCGGTAATGCCAGAGCTGCTCAAAGACTCTATGCAGAGCGATACCCCAATCGTCGACATCCGGGTCGTGAAGTATTCGCCTGGACCCATAGAGAAATATATGAAGGTAAGTGATTTTTACACCTTTCTTGTTTGCTTGCTTGTTAACTATAATTTTTCACTTTTTTAAGGTCGCATACCTGGAAGGCGTGGCGGCGAAAAAGGACGTCCTGCAACGGTAGATGTTGAAGCTGTGTTAGAGGAAGTGGAACTAGCTCCATCGACTTCAGTGAGAATGATGGAAAGACGGACGGGAATACCAAAAACTACAGTTCACAAAGCTTTAAAAGACCATCGATTTCATCCCTACCACATTCTACGTGTTCAGGCTCTACAGGAAAGAGATTACATGTCGAGGGTTAGATTTTGCCGTGAAATGTTGCGAATGCATGCATCAGACCCCAAATTTTTTAATAAAATAATTTGGAGCGATGAATCATCATGCAAACGTGATGGTTATTTTAATTTTCATAACCTTCACAGTTGGCAGATAGACAATCCTCACGAAATGAGAGAAGATCATTCGCAGTACCGGTACAAAATAAATTTATGGTATTTTTAATTGTCAGATATTGGGACCTGTGGAACTGCCGCCAACGCTCAACTCTCACAGTTATTTAGAGTTCCTTCAGGAACGGCTTCCAACTCTTTTGGAAGATGTACCCTTAAACCTGCGGCGAAGACTATGGCTGCCAAATTGACGGGTGCCCTGCTCACTACATGCGTGAAGTAAGAGCTCATTCATCACGTAGCCCGCTCGATCGCCAGACCTGAATCCATTCGATTTTTTCTACTGGGGCTGTCTTAAGGACAAAATTTATTCAAAAACAATTCAAAACGAAGAGCATTTGCGGGAACAAATAAATGGAGCTGCTGCTGAGATAGCCCAATTGAGTTTAAGATCTCTAAAAGCGTCTTTTCTTAAAAGGTGCCGAGCTTGTATTAGAGTAGAAGGTCGCCAATTTGAGCATATTTTATCAATAAATGAATAAATTTGTCTTCAAACGACTCATGTATATTTTATTTCACGTGAATCCATGCTTCACAAAAAATATTGATAGATATAGCCCTTGTTATAGACTCTAGTCCGAATTCCAGTAAGTAACACAAAATAATGTCAGGAGCAGGTAATAATGTACCTTTGTACTATTTAGCATGTCATTTGACGGTAACAAGAGCAAATTCAATTTAAATCTATTAAATACATTCTAGCGTGTCTCAGTCCTTTACCCACAAAAGCGGCTATAACTTTTTTTTTCTATTCAAAACAGTAAGTGTGGCACCTTTCTGAAATCTTTATTAAATGAGCAATTTTTTTATGTAATGTAAAGTTATAG
>NW_023458557.1:10235874-10242584 GCF_013731165.1 Rhagoletis pomonella | reverse complement strand
CCCAGGTTGCGCAATTTATTTATTTATTTATGTCTAAAGTTGTAAGTGGTACAGACATTATGAAAAATTACAAGCTATGTAGTTAAATTTTTGGTACAATTTGAAGCGTTAAATACAATAAAGGCTAATATAAATTTTTGCACAATAAATAGTTTTTCAATTTAGTATAGATAATTGATTTTGATTCCGACAAGTCAAGATCCAAAAATTTTGAGAAACAGTTATACTCGGTCAAAGTCCTGACAATGGGGGCATTTGCATTGTAAACTGTTTTATTTAAACCAATACGAAAAGTATCAAAGCGACGAAGGTTTCTACTCGGCACGGTGAAATCTATCAACCCGAGAAGGGACGAGCAGTCGACTTTACCCAAGACAATGTCAAGAAGAAATGACACGGACAGAAGTGAGCGTCTATTGTTTAATGTTAATAAACTAATCAATTGGCAACGCGACTCGTAAGGTGGAATCGGTTCAGTAAACTTTAAAGTGTGCAGAGCAAAACGTAGGAATATTTTTTGCACTCTCTCCAAACGATTGATGTGAATAGCGTGATACGGTCTCCAGATAAACGCGGCGTATTCCAGTTTAGACCGTACAAAGGCAGTGAACAAAGTCTTAAGTGTGTACGGGTCAGAAAATTGCGAAGAATGTCGTCTAACAAAAGCTAGCATTGCGAGAGAGTTTGAGATGGTATAATTTATATGCGCATTAAAATTAAACTTGGAATCAAAAAACACTCCCAAGTCTTTAAACACATCAACTGATTTGAGAACGGAATTAGCTAAATGATAAGAAGTGGACAGAGGTTTAGGTAGTTTAGAGAACGTGGCTTTGTGGCATTTATTGATGTTAAGGAAGAGATGATTCTTGGAGCACCAATTATAGAGGTTGTTGAGTTCAGATTGAAGACTGACCGAGTCGCTATGACATCTAACCTCAGAGTATACTTTGAGGTCGTCCGCGTAAAGAAGAAAACGAGCTGAAGAGAAACACGACGATACATCATTGATAAAAAGAATGAAAAACAATGGGCCCAAGATACTACCCTGAGGAACTCCAGAGGTTGCAATAAATGGTTTAGATGAGAGACCATCTATAACAACACTAGAACTCCTATTTTCCAAATACGACTTGATCCATTTCAAAAAAACAGAATGGAAACCAAAATTGGCTAGTTTAACAACCAATATTTTGTGGGAAATTTTATCGAAGGCTTTGGAGAAATCGGTGTAAATCACATCAACCTGATAGCCACGTCGGAAAGTCGCAAAGCAATCCTCTGTAAAAACTGAGAGATTAGTTAACGTGGATCTGGCCGCCACGAACCCATGTTGGTTAGGACTAATCAAATGCTTCACAATGAAATGCAGCTTATTGTTTATAATGCATTCGAATAGTTTTGAGACCGACGATAGCTTTGAAATTGGCCTATAATTCGTAATATCGCTTTTACTGCCACTTTTAAACACTGGGGTTATAGTAGTACGTTTCCAATCATTTATGAAGGTACCTGTAGATAGAGACCTATTATATATTAAAGTGAGCGGTGTCGCTAAAGATGCACAATTTTTCAGCAGTATGACTGAAAGACCATCCACATCAGTCCGTGAGGAATTTTTAATTTTATTTATGCCTTCTATAACGTCGGCCTCCGTGAGAGTGAGTGATCCAAAATCAAAAATTGAAAATAAGTTATTAGAGTGGTTTCGACGAATGCTATTCAAATCTTCATCAAGAACACCGTCATCAGTCGCAAAATTAGATGAGAAGAAGTCAGCAAATAGATTAGATGCTTCACTCACGGAGGATGCAGTGACACCATTATAGAAAATATTTTTGGGAATGCTACACATATTTTTCCTAGACTGAATATAATTCCAAAAATTCTTTGGGTTATCTTTGATATTTAATTCAAAATTACGAATGTAGTTATTATATAGGTCCTTATTTAACAGGGAGAATTTATACTTATAAGAAATATACAAATCATAAAAATGCCGATTATTGGATGACTTGTACCTCTTAAAGTACTTGTTCCTCAAATTTTTTAAATGCATGAGCTTAGTCGAGTGCCACGGAAGCTGATATTTTTTCCGCGAGTTAACAGGCACAACTTTAGAGCACACTTCCGTAATTGAGCTTTTGAAAATTTTAAAGCAGCCATCCACTTCACTCTCACCAAACATAGCATCCCAATCAAATTCACTGAAAACATTATCTAACCTGCCAAAATCACAACGAGCGTAATTAAACAAATTTGATTTTACGGTAGGATAATCAAAGAACTCATAAAATTCGACTATCAACAAAACAGGCGAGTGATGCAAGTTAGGCGGCGAGATTGAAGAGGGAGGTTGCGATACAATAGAATGTAAGCCATTACTAACAAATATCAAGTCTAGAAAGCGATTCAAACAATTATACAAGCCATTGACCTGAACTAATCCAATCCCAAGTAAATTATCAATAAAGTAAGATTCATAAGAACTATTAATATTTGAGGGTGTTAAAAATGCATCATTATTCAAAAAATGCCAATTAAGATTACTTAAATTAAAGTCACCAAGAACACACAGTTGATCGTTGCCGACGACACGGTGAATGGCAATCACATTTTCGACGTGGGCTCGGTATAAAGCATCATTACTAGCTGGAGGTATGTAGGAGGTGCAGAGATAGAGGAAGCCGTGAGCACCACGCAAACGAACGCAAAGTTGGTCGAGGAGCGTATCTTCATTCAGCAGAGGGATAGATGTAGCTTGGAGGTTACACCGTACGGCTATCAGCACACCTCCTCCTCTGCTAAGCCCAGTTTTGTTAACGTCCCTGTCCTTGCGGAATACGGTGAAGAGCATCATATCAAAAAATTCAGCGTCGAAAAAATTTTTGTTAAGCCAGGACTCAGTAATGACAAAAACATCATATTCCAAAAGAGAACTAAACATACGAACAGCATCAGATTTGCCTCTAAGCCCAGATGCGTTTTGATAATAAATCTTAATATTGTTAGATGTAAGCATAGGCGATGACCCAACTAAGCTTGCTGCGTTTGTTTCCCGTCTTTTTGAAAAAAACGGAACGGACAGATGGTCACCTTAGCCGGCCATAACTCAGGCTTCAGCACTTTCTTGTAGTCATCACCACTAACACCAAGCTTAAAGTTGACATAATTCAAAGAATCCACATCGGCATCCTTCTTTACTAATTTATAGCACGCTACTAATTTCTCGTCTATGTTTGCGTGTTTCACAACATAATCAATAATGTTAGCAGCAGAGACTGTATTCCGAAAGGAGGACACATGCAGCCACTTAAAGCGGCGTCTTACAGGTGCTACATCAGCAACGTCAAGTTCACCACTATCACTGGTCCCAACAACAAGAGTCTGATTAACATGAGTCTGATTATGACGCTGTCTATCACGGTTTCTCTGCATTGTTTTCCAGCCAGATTTATCAGCAGCAGCGGCAGTATCTACAGCATCCACAGGTACAAGCTCATCAACAGCCGGGCCAACATTAGTTTCAGACACAACAGCTTCAACATCCAAAGTGGAAATAGGCAAACCAGGGGAAGACGAATTACCAGCAGTGCTATCTAATGAAGAGTGCGAGGCACCCGCCGAACATGATGTTAAATTCACTTTAGCGAGTAGCTTTTTGTTCATCGACTTCGGTGCAGTTGAACAGTTATTATTCCCCTGTGCTTGCGAGTTGTCACCAAAACAATCAGCACTTGCCAGCATTGGCGAGGGCGAGACAGCAGCAGCATCAGCTTCAGTAGAAATGTTCGGAATAGAGAAATAGCGATTACAGTTGCTATTAGCAACAGTAGCATTGGTCGGAACAGCTGCACTTTTCAGAGCACTAACGTCAGCAGCTAGCATCGCCAAACACTTTGCATTTTTGTTGTTGGCAGCATTAATAGACAGGCAAATAGAATTAATTAGATTCTTAAAATCATCAAATTTCGCCGATAAGTCTTTATGTTTGTTGTCTAGAGCACAAATGACCGACTCAAAACCAAGCTTTTGTGTAGCCAGAACAGAGTCATATGCTTTTATAATTTTTTCCGGCACATTAACACAATCCGAGCACCTGTAACTAATATGCCGATTCTTCTTGAAAAGATTAACATCATATTCAGATACAGGGCCTTGGCAACAAGCGCGGTGGAATCGTTTTCTGCAAAACCCACTGCACGCCACTATTGAGGAGTCATTTCTAGCAAATGATTTATCACACTTTCCACAAGAGTCTTCCATTTGTGATATAAATTGAAAATACAAAGAAAAATTCACAAAGAAAAAGCAAGAGCGAACTAAAAACACGTCTTTACGCTTCGGCTACTCGTACTACTACGTATACCTCAAAACGTATGTATGGTATAAAGAAGAGTGAAATATCTAGCTATGCTCTGTTTCTATTGAGTTAAAAGTTCAATTTATGAATGAAATTACCCATATATTTAACTTTTTTTTTAATTTATTTATGTTTATACTATATTCTAACAATCTTTATCTTAATTTCATTTTACTATGTTGTCGAAATAATTATGTGTTCTACTTTGACGCTTATTCAGTTTAGGATCGGTTTCTCTTATGAGAAACCAGCAGTAATCACCCATCATTGCGACGTCCCAGAATCCTTGATATCGATTCTCAATTAATTTCATTTGCTGATGAAACCTTTCGACATGTTCATCACTTTCGTCGCCAAGATTTGCCGGAAAAAAGCTCAAATGTGAGTGGAGAAAGTGAATTTTTAAAGACATATTTACGCCCATTTTCGCATAATTATTGATTAGGTCGTTCACTATCTGCTCGTAGTTAGGGCTTTTGTGTCTACCGAGAAAAGAAGCAACGACCTTTTCAAAGGATTCCCACGCTGCTGCCTCAACTGATGAGAGTAGTCCTTTGAATTGATTATTGTTGATCAACTTTCTTATTTGTGGTCCAACAAAAATACCTTCCTTTATCTTGGCTTGAGAAATATCTGGAAAAACTGTTTTCAAATAGTCGAAAGCTTCGCCTTCTTTGTCCAAAGCCTTAACAAAGTTTTTAATGAGACCGAGCTTCATGTGTAAGGGTGGAAGTATGATTTTCTCTTTCTTGACAAGAGGGGTGTATTTGATGTTATCCACACCAACGGTAAACTCGACTCTTTCCGGCCAATCCTTTCTGACGTAGTGGTCCTTACGAGCTCGGCTATCCCACTTACAGAGGAAGCAGCAGTGCTTGGTGTAGCCATTTTGTAGACCGCATAGCATTGCAACGACTTTGAGATCAGAACATATTTTCCAATCATGCTCTTCATATTTGATAAATTTGAGTATTTTTTGCATTTCCTCGTAGGTTTCCTTTGTATTTACTGCATGTGCAATCGGGATAGAAGGCTTTTTGTTACCAATATGCAGTAATACAGCCTTCAAACTCAGTTTATTGCCGTCTATGAACAATCGCCACTCTTTTGAATCATATGTTTGACCAAACTCTTTGAATAAACCAGGGATGTCGTTGCAGTAACATATACTGTCTTTCTTGGTATAGTGTTTGGAAAATGGTTCGTGACGAGTTCTACTATATGTCACCTTAACATCGGATGACACAAATTTAAATTGTTGCATACGAGAAGTGTGGATCTCGGCCTTTTCCTTGGACAGTTCCAAATCTCTTATCCAATCATTAAGTTGTGCTTGTGACAGAACGTTTCTTTCGTTTTCCATGCGAAATTCAGTACAACTTGATCCCCCGCACTCAGATGTTACTGTTGACAATGGAACTGGATCCGCAACTCCCGTTGAATGTAGTACTGGTAATGTCACTGTAGGTACGCTAGCATAGGTTACTCCTCTTGATCTTCCAACGCCAAGTACTTTTGTTTGACAAATATAACACTCTATTGAATGGCGAGTAGGTTCTCTCCATATCATTGGTGTATCAAATTTTGTTTGTTGTCCTGATTCCCACTGAATCCATTCTACTCGACACGATGTACACAAAGTGTTCGGTGTCCATGGTTTTTCAGCATTTTTAGGCTCAATTCCAAAATACTTGGAGTATAAAGTTTTGATATGATCTGAGAACACTCGTCGTCGCCTTATGATAGTATATTGGCCACACATGAAACAGAACATATCTGGATCCTTATTACACTCAAATTCTCGCGTCCTTTTACTCATTTTATTTTTTTTAATAAATCACGGTTTTGAAATTAGACTTATGAACTGAACTATCTCCGGCGAGCCTTGAAGATGTTATGAAGTTTCAAAGCGCATTAACTCATATTTATACTCGGAACAAGAATAAAATTGAAAAAATCAAATCTTACCTAGACAGAAAGGTTCCTTCTTATAACAAGCCGGGAAAAGAAAATACTACCTGTTTTAGATGTAGGCTTTAGAAATTTTCTGTGTCTTATAATTTTGAAAATCTACCTGCATACTTACCCATAACTGACGGAAATACATGTTTATAACTACATGCCTACAGCAGGTTTCGAACCCAACCACTCTTCCTTTCGATGCAACCACTCTACCTACTATAATACAATTCGAGTATTAAAAGTACTATTTGATTTATTTAAAGAAAAAGTGTTATCATTGTTATGGTGTTATTCGTTTATCCGGATAATATCTCACTTGCACTTTATACCTTTAATATATGTATGTATGTATAGGTACATACATTGAAGTTGCGCAACCTGGGTA
>NW_023458557.1:10231583-10235774 GCF_013731165.1 Rhagoletis pomonella | reverse complement strand
ATGTATATATTACAGGTTTGTACAAAGTGCTAGAGCGAATAAGGTGACCACGTATATATTATAAGTTGTTCACATTATAACACCCTTCCTGAACAACTTATTTCTATGCGTTCGAATTACAGAAATATTTATGTGGGTTAATAATTCCAAATGAAATGAAAGTATGTTTTGCTTAGTTAAGTTACTTAAGACCAAATTTAGCGGAAAAATATGTAAATTTTCGAGCGGTAACGCCCTTTGTTAAAATGTCTGCAACCATCTCGTTGGTAGGTAAATACTTCAAAACAACTTGCTTATGTTCGATAAGTTGCCGGATAAATTTCGACTTTATGTCTATATGTTTAGTACGTGGTGAGTAGGAGTGACTTGAGCAGCGAATAATAAGCAGCTAATTGCTTACATGTACGGAACTTCGTCCATATCTGGCCTTTCACTAACATCTTTTGGTGACATGTCAGATGATACTTTTTGGTTATAGTCAAATGGTGTTGACAGGGGATTAGCATCGCTCATACCAAAACGCTTCAACACATCTAGTACATACTGAGATTGATCTATTTGTATAAAATTATCATTCACTGTGATTCTCACACCAAGTACTGAAGTGGCTACACCCATATCTTTAATGTCGAATTTTTTTGCCAATTTGTCATTCAACCAAGCTATTTTGTTTGGGCTATTGGAGAAAATCAAAACACCATTTGCAACGAACGGCATTTTATCACCATCGACGTTGTAATAGATGCATTGGTGCACGTTACTTCTAACGTGGACGTAGGACGTGGACCATTGCCGTGCAGCCAAATACGCGAATATGTTTTAAGCTTGGCCTTTCTTGAGACCAAAGTTCCTCCGGACTACGCTTGTCTTCTCAGCATGGCACAAAATTGGTTGAATACGCCGCGGTCGCAGCAGCTCTTGCCCAAAAACGCTCGTCAACGCCACCGTCTATAAGCATACAACGAACCCGCGGTTAATTCGCTCCGTTACACCGTTTTGCTCTGGTGCATACGGAAATGTAGTTTGGTGAATGATCCCACTTTTATTCAAAAATAATTTAAAACTTTCATTCACATATTCTCAGCCACTATTAGTTCGCAGAACTTTTTCGTTTTTGAGCACTGGTTCTCAACCATATTTTTTTGAATTTTAAAAATGTTTCAAAGACGTCTGATTTATTCTTAATTAAGTAAGCAAATACCCTTCGCGTAAAGTCATCGACGAAGCAAACCAGTAAGCGAGCACCCGAAAACGATTTTGTCTTTAATGGACCAAGCACATCTGAGTGAATCAGTTCTAAAACATTACTTGCGCGCGTGCCCTTTTCTTTATTCGGTTTACGTGTCTAGTTCCATTTTATGCACACTTTACAACATTCACTATTTATTATGCCAAATAATAACCATCATTGCTTTGTTGCACTTTGTGTAATGAACTATTACAAATATGGCCCATTCGTCGATGCCATGTTTCAAATACATTTTTCACTATCACCGCGGATGCCTCTGTCTTGTTAATTTTACCATTTAGTTGGTAAAGATTATTATGGACCGATGCACTAGGGACAACTTCGTTGTTTTCGTTTGAAATAGTGCACATGCCGCCTTCAAACACTACTCGCTTACCATATTTTGGCCCTTTGGCGAACCGACAGAAGATTTGCGCATAAGTCAGGAACTTACTCGACATTTTTATACCTTTCATGAACATGAAATGGTATTATAACTTTAGTGCGATGTTTGTAAGTACCAGAATAATAAGAGATAGACCCATTGAAATGTATACTTAATTGATCAGAACGCCGAGCTGAGTCGATTTAGCCATGTCCGTCTGTCAGTCTGTTTGTATGCAATCTAGTCTCTCAGTTTTCTAGATATCCGGATGAAATTTGGTAGGTGGGTGTATTTTTGATACTGATTGTTCAGAAATGAGATTTTTCGTTACAACTTCTCAATTTATGCACATGAAATTTCGCAATACTTCCACCCATTATCAACTGAAGGCTTAGAGTGAAAATTAGAAAGATCAGGTCACTATAACCTATAGCTCCCATAAAACTGATTGTTCAGATATAAGATTTTTTCGTTATAACTCCTTCATTTAAGTAGCTAGGAACATAAATTTTGCACTGTTGTCACTCATTATCAAAAGAATACTTTCAGTGAAAATGGCGAAGATCGGGTCGCTATAACCTATAGCCTCTATACAACTGATTGTTCAAATATTAGATTTTTTGCCATAACTTCTCTATTTATGCAGCTAGGAACATGAAAATTCGCACCGTATTCACTCTCTACTAACAGAATACTTATAGTGAAAATAACAAAGATCGGGTCACTATAACATATATCTCTCATACAACTGATTGTTCAGTTATGAGAATTTTCGTTATAACTCCTTCACTTATGCAGCTAGCTCTCATACAACTGATTGTTCAGATATGCGATTTTTTGTTATAACTTCTCTAACTATGCAGCTAGAAACATGAAGATTCGCACTATTTTCACTCATTATCAACAGACAGTTTACAGTAAAATTAACAAAGAACGGGTCACTATAACCTATTTACTGCCTCCATACAACTAATTGTTCAGATATGGGGTTTTACTGTAAAACTCCTTTATTTGGGCAGCTAAAACTGATAAATATCTTAAGCTGTTTTATAAATAATAATACAAAGTTTACTGAGAAAATTGTCAAAATCTATGCTGTATAGGCTTTATCTATTTTACCACTGAATGTTCACATACCAGTTTCTGCGATATATCTCCTTTATGTAGGAAGCTAAACCCATTAAATTGTGTTACCGGTTTACATACCGATCACACAGCTATGAAAATCACTTAGATTGGTGCTATATAAGGTATATCTTCTATAACTCTGATTGTTTAGATATGATTTTTTTATATGTATCTCCTCTACCTAAATATGTACATATGCTGTGAATATATAATTTTTTTCAAATGCAGTAATCTGTTAAAAAGAGACAAATCAACATCGCCTGCAAAATTTGCGGAAAGCTCGGTATTGTTCGCTATAACGATAGTTTTCTCCTTTGTCTAGTGTTGTTGACGTCGTTTGTCATATGGTTGCTCGCACCACTGTCTATGTACCAATTTATGTACTCGTGCTTACCCATTATCCGCGCATTCCACCTTTTGTCGCTTTTGCGCTTACTTCCCTTTCGTTGTTTTCTTGCGTGATAGTACTACTCATTTCACATTTTGTTGCTTTTGCGCATGCTTGTCTTTCGTTATGTTCTTGTTCAATAGTACTACTCGTTGCAAATAACACGTCCGCACGTTCGATGTTTTTCTTTTGCAGTGGTAGTTTTGGTGGTTTTGCGGGCAATTCCCAGCGAGTCCAATGGCTTTACAACTGTGGCATCTCAGTTTATTTGGGTTTTTGTTACTCAAACGTTTTGAGTACAGCGCTTTTTCTTCGTCCACACCATCGAACTTAACATCTTGTAGTAGTACATTCTCCACTATGTCCACAGTTAACATCTGTTTGGAGTTTTCCACTGCTATTACAAAAGATCTGAATTCATCAGCCAGACGGGGCAGCTAACTCATCATCGATGTTTAGCCCTGCGTTTCTTACTTTTATAGTAATCATAATGATGCCATTTATATAGTCTTGTACAGAGTTTTAGTTTTCGAGCCTAACATTGCCCAGTTGTTTTAGCAATTCTTCACAGGCGTTCATTAGAGCGCTCCACGCCTCCTTCGCCATCATCGTACTAGCGATGTGACCGAAATTGCTGAGGTCCACCATCAAGGTAATTTCGGATAGCGCTCGGTTATTTAAATCAGCATCCTTCTCGCTTACGACTCCACTTTCGACGACTTTCTAGACACCCTTTATAACTAAGCAGGATTTCGCTTGACGCTTCCATATGTCGAAATTTTCCCTTCCGCGCAACTTTTCCTTTTGGAATGTCATAGGAATTTACGATGAACTTGCCACTATACTATATTTTAACCTTCAGTGGTTATTTGGTATTTTACTTTCACTTTGGTCCGATTTGAATTATTTTGAACGAACCGAGTTTGGTAAAGATTGGTGAATGGGCAGGGTCACGCCCATTTTCCAACAATTTTATAATGATATTATTTAGTACCAAAATTGTACTTCATATACTAACTTTCAAAAATTTGCATCCAGTATTTGCTGAAATATCGTAGTTTT
>NW_023458557.1:10230249-10231483 GCF_013731165.1 Rhagoletis pomonella | reverse complement strand
TCGTCATGGACCATGAATTACAATGCATGAAAGGGTCATTCAGTGAACGCATACAAATTTAAAGATGCATACAAATTTACAGATTTTTTTCTTCTGTATTGGGAAAAGTATCGGGAGACAAGAACAACCATAGCCCAACTTCGCTCTGGCTACTGAAGCAGGTTAAACTCATACCTGACTAGAATAAATGCGGATGTGCCAAATAAGTGTCATGCGGGTGAAAGGCATGCGGAGACACCCCTCACGACTCGAAACATCTCTTCGCATGCCCGGAAAACCCGACAACTCTAACGGCGTTGTCCCTGTGGACCGACCCTGCAGAGGCTGCACGCGTCTTAGGGATGGCGTTAGTGGAACTCGACGACAACGACTGAGATATCAACCGTTCTTGGCGGGGTTATAGTAGCCGCTACAACAACAACAACAACAAAGTATTTTCAAAACTACTGCGATTGGTACACGAATGGTAAATATTGATTTAACTACTTAAATAATTTAATTTAATTTTTAACAGGTGGGAGCCCTCTTAAAAGACTTTAAAAATATTCTAAAGGCTCAAACTAAAGATCTCTTAAGACTCATTCACTTGACGTCCATATTTCTATACTTCTTATAAATTAGACTTTTCAAACAGTTGGCAACCCTCTTCAAAATGTTTACAAACTACTACGTACTTAAACTTTATCGTCTGGCACCCATACCTTTTTCTATTACCTAATTCTCTTAATTCAAATCGAATTTGATTTTTCAACAGGTGGCAACCCTCATAAAGTTCAGTTAAGAAACAAAGCTTTTCAAAACTTTTTCCATTTATGCCAATTTCGTATTAATTGGTTTAGCTTTTTAAATAATTTGAACTTAATTTTTTAAAAGGTGGTAACTCTTTTCGAAAAAGTTAAACCTTATTGCACACCTACAGCCCTTTGATTTGGCACCTCACTTTTGAAAATCGAACGAACGGTGTGGATCTGATGGCATTGATTATTAAATTATTTGAATGCAATTTTTTATCAGGTGGCAACTCCTTTCGAAAAAATAAAATCAGTTGGCACATCTACAGGCCAAGCGCTTTAATTTGCACCCCATTTTTGAAAATCGAACGAACGGTCCAGATCTTTTATTCGGAACAAAAAATGGTATTTTCTTGAACGTAATTTTTTAAGAGGTGGCAACTCTTTTCGAAAAAGTTAAACCTTATTGCACACCTAAAGTCAGAGCCCTTTAATTTGACATC
>NW_023458557.1:10224289-10230149 GCF_013731165.1 Rhagoletis pomonella | reverse complement strand
GTAATAAGGTTTTACTTTTTCGAAAAGAGTTGCCACCTGATAAAAAATTGCATTCAAATAATTTAATAATCAATGCCATCAGATCCACACCGTTCGTTCGATTTTCAAAAGTGAGATGTCAAATTAAAGGGCTCTGACTTTAGGTGTGCAATAAGGTTTAACTTTTTCGAAAAGAGTTGCCACCTCTTAAAAAATTACGTTCAAGAAAATACCATTTTTTGTTCCGAATAAAAGATCTGGACCGTTCGTTCGATTTTCAAAAATGGGGTGCAAATTAAAGCGCTTGGCCTGTAGATGTGCCAACTGATTTTATTTTTTCGAAAGGAGTTGCCACCTGATAAAAAATTGCATTCAAATAAATAATCAATGCCATCAGATCCACACCGTTCGTTCGATTTTCAAAAGTGAGGTGCCAAATCAAAGGGCTGTAGGTGTGCAATAAGGTTTAACTTTTTCGAAAAGAGTTACCACCTTTTAAAAAATTAAGTTCAAATTATTTAAAAAGCTAAACCAATTAATACGAAATTGGCATAAATGGAAAAAGTTTTGAAAAGCTTTGTTTCTTAACTGAACTTTATGAGGGTTGCCACCTGTTGAAAAATCAAATTCGATTTGAATTAAGAGAATTAGGTAATAGAAAAAGGTATGGGTGCCAGACGATAAAGTTTAAGTACGTAGTAGTTTGTAAACATTTTGAAGAGGGTTGCCAACTGTTTGAAAAGTCTAATTTATAAGAAGTATAGAAATATGGACGTCAAGTGAATGAATCTTAAGAGATCTTTAGTTTGAGCCTTTAGAATATTTTTAAAGTGTTTTAAGAGGGCTCCCACCTGTTAAAAATTAAATTAAATTATTTAAATAGTTAAATCAATATTTACCATTCGTGTACCAATCGCAGTAGTTTTGAAAATACTTTGTTGTTGTTGTTGTTGTAGCGGCTACAATAACCCCGCCAAGATCGGTTGATATCTCAGTCGTTGTCGTCGAGTTCCACTAACGCCATCCGTAAGACGCGTGCAGCCTCTGCAGGGTCGGTCCACAGGGACAACGCCGTTAGAGTTGTCGGGTTTTCCGGGCATGCGAAGAGATGTTTCGAGTCGTGAGGGGTGTCTCCGCATGCCTTTCACTCGCATGACACTTATTTGGCACATCCGCATTTATTCTAGTCAGGTATGAGTTTAACCTGCTTCAGTAGCCAGAGCGAAGTTGGGCTATGGTTGTTCTTGTCTCCCGATACTTTTCCCAATACAGAAGAAAAAAATCTGTAAATTTGTATTCATCTTTAAATTTGTATGCGTTCACTGAATGACCCTTTCATGCATTGTAATTCATGGTCCATGACGATAAACGTCAAAATGTGAATAAACCAACCGTATCATAGCGTTGCATTTTTTTATTTTCGCTATGTTCAATAACAAAAATTAGGGATTGGTACTCGGTAACTCGGTGCTCGGTAAGGAGGTAAATGCTTATAAATATCAAGACATCAAAGTGCCCACACACAAAAACTTGCAATCATACTGCTCGTACAAATGACAGTTGGTAGGCCATCGGTGTTTGCCTGTGGAGTTTTGCGGTAAATTTTCCCCATGTATTTTGTCCATCCGAGGCAGATGGAGCTCCGTCGCGTCAATGTCCGGTGTTTGTGTGCCTAGAATGGCATTCACAGGTCTAGAGTCTACATAACTCGAGACTGAGTCCCTGCAATCCGCTGTCTGTTTGGGTGGCCACATCTGTGGCTCCCAACCAGAAACTGCTTGCAGAGCATTATGTTATGCTCCTTAATGGGACCATTTTCGCCTCGTCATGGAGGTGGTGTTCAGGTGACATCAGGAGGCATCCGGTCGCTGTCCTGAGTGCGGTGTTCTGTGCTGTCTGTAGCTTCATCCACTGCGTCCTACTTGTACCCGGCGACCACACTGGTGCTGCGTAGTTTAAAACCGGCCGGTCTATTGCCTTGTATGTTGCCAGCAACGTTTCTTTGTCTTTGCCCCAGGTACTGCCGGCTAGCGACTTGTGGACCTTGCTGCGGCTCTGTACTTTTTTGACAATAGCGGTTGCGCGCGCAGAGAAGGAGGGTAGGCTGTCGAATGTTACTCCGAGTATTTTGGGGTTATTCACCGTCAGAATTGGTGTGTCATCGACGTGAATTCCCAGCGGTAGCCTAACCTCCTTCGTCCAGGTCGTGAACAAGGTCGCAGAGCATTTCGTAGGGGAGAGGGCTAGACACTTTGCAGTGAAGAAGCGAGAAAGATCGGAGAGATACCCGTTTAACTTCGAACACAGGTCATCAATTCCATTCCCAGTCGCCATGATCGAGTAATCGTCGGCGTAAGAGACAATCGTTGAGGGAGCTTTGAAGTATAAAAGTTGAAGAATAGCGGGGAAAGGACACCACACTGTGGAACCCCCTGTTTTATTTTCCTAAGTTTGCTCGATCTGTCTCTAAACATTACCGACGAGTGCCGACCACTCAGATAATTTGCCGACCACCGTTTGGGCCTCTGTGGGAGAGAGGAAGCCTCTTTGTAGCGTGGAATGGCTGACAGTGTAAAAAGCGTTCCCTCACAGGGACGGTTACGGTTAAAGCCACGAGTTTTCTGAGTGTTTATGGCGTTAAGTGCTGTTGTTGTACTGTGCACTTTACGGAAACCATGTTGATGCTTCGATGGGGTCAGGTGGTTCGTGAAGTACGGGAGCAGCAGGGCCTCAAGTGTCTTCGCTACTGGGGAAAAGAGTGTTATCGGTCGATACGAATCTCCTTTGTTGGCAGGTTTCCCCGGTATGAGCAGTGGGACCACTCTCCCCACCTTCCAGATGTCTGGGATGACGAGAATGGCCGTAAACAAATTGAGGACCTCCGTTAGGTATGCTACTTCCGCAGGACCTAAATTTTTCAGCATCAGCATGCATATTCCGTCGGGACCCCTGGCTTTGGAGGCTTTCGCCTTCCCGATGGCCGCCTGAACTTACCCGCTAATGAAAGCAAGGGAGGCACAAGTTGTTGGCAGTTTGTGCAGCCATCTGGTCTCTCGACGCTTGGTTATGTCCACCGGAGGATGCAGTATGAACTGCCGGCTAAAGTAGCTCGCGCATCGCTCCGGGTCCGACGAAGCATGGTCGCCGAATGAAATTTCGACTCTGTCGTCCTGCTTCGTCGGATTGGAAAGTGGCCTCACGGTTGACCAAAGCTTACTCACACCAGAGGTGAAGTTACAGGTCTTCAGATGCTCTTCCTACTTCTTCCGCTTACGTACGTTCACTAGTTGCCGAATCTCCGCGTTGAGATCCCTGATACGGGGATCTCCGAGATCGGTCTGACGAAGGCTGTCACGCTCATCGGCTAGAACAGCCGCTTCAGCAGGGAAATTCGGACATGGGTCCGCAATGCATCCTGCCGGTACGAAGCGAGCTGCAGCAGCGGTGACAGCCCTGCGGAACTTACGTTCGCCAAGGTGGACGTCGGTTGGTGTGGGGAGAGCAGCGAAGGTGTTTTCAGTAAATTCCTCGAAGCCTTTCCAATCAGCTTTGGAGAAGTTGATATAGGTTCGGTGCTCCGCGGAAGCAAAGTCGGTTGGTTTATCGATCGAGATGACTATGGGCAGATGGTCTGATGCCAAAGTCAGCAAAGGACGCCATGATATACCGTTTATCAGACCAGCGCTGACTATTGTTATGTCTGGCGAGCTGCAATATCTGGCCATAATCCTGGTGGGTGCGTCGTCGTCTGCTCAGCCAAATCGGTTCCCCTACGATCGTTTGACAGGCTTGAGTGCCAATGATCGTGGTGCGCATTAAAGTCACCTACTACCATCCGGTTTTCTCCTCTGAGGAGCGCACCTATATCAGGGTGATATCCTGCCGGGCTGCAGGTGACAGGGGGTATGTATACGTTGAACAATTCGAGCTCAACATCGCCTGACCGGATAGCAATGCCCTGACATTCTAGGGTGGTATCCCTGCGGTCGATGTCTGCTTCGATAAGAGGATACTGCACGGTGTGGTGCTTGATGAACGCTAAGCCACTACCATTATCTCGCTCGCGAGCCCGACGGTGTTCGTTGTACCCGGCACAATTTAACAATGTTGAATTGCTGTGCAACTTCGTCTCTTGGACCGCAGCTATCAATATGCCATGCCTTCCCATGAACGACCTAAATGGAGTTAGATCGCCGAAACAACAGCCCTTGGTCGGGTAAAACCCGAGTCATTCCTGTACGTAGAACCGGGTGTCGTGGGAATGAAAATACTTTATTTCTTAACTGCGTGTAGGAGGGTTGCCACCTGTTTAAGCAATCAAATTCAATTTGAATTAAGGCAATGGGGTAATTAAAATAGGTATCTATATATATAATCTATATATACAATACACGAAGGCATTTTTTGTGCAGCATAAAAGATCTGCACCGTACGTTCGATTTTCAAAAATGGGGTATCAAATTAAAGCGCTTGGCCTGTAGATGTGCAAACTGGTTTTATTTTTTCGCAAGGAGTTGCCACCTGTTAAATAATTAAATTCAAGTTATTTACTACTCAATGCCCTCAGATCCACACCGTCCGTTTGATTTTCAAAAGTGAGTTATCGAATTAAAGGGCTTAGTGTGATGATGTTCATGAAGGTTTTATTTTTTCGAAAAAAGTTGCCACCTGTTAAGAAATTAAGCTCAAATTAATTAAAAACTTGAATCAATTATTAAATATGGGTATCAATCGAAATGGTTTTATAAAGGCTTTATAACTTAACTACGTATAGGAGGGTTGCCACATGTTAAAAAAAATTTAAATCAATTTTAATTAAAGGAATTTGGTAAGTGAATAAGGTATCGCTATATGGGTGTCATATTAATGAGGTTTAAGAAGTTAGTAGTTTGAAAATATTTTGAATAGGGTCTCCACCTATTTGAGAAGTCTAATTGAACTATTTTATACCCAAGTTATGTGAAATATTAACGATGGATGTCAAATGAAAGAGCTTCAAGAAATACTTAGTTTGACAATTTAGAACATTTTTGAAGTGTTTGAGGGTTGCCCCAGTTTAAAGGGCTAAACTAAAATTATTTAATAAGTTAAACGAATTACTAACCGATGATTATCATGGGTTCAAAATCCTTTATTTAAGAACTATATTTAGGAGGATTGCCACGTGTTTAAAAAATAAAATACCACTTAATTCATCTGTTACATGGAATATTTATAACAATGTCTGACGAAAAATATTTAAGGAAATTTTAGTTCGAAAATAATTTTTAAAAGGGTTGCCGCCTGTTTTGAAAGTGGTATTTCGTTTAATTATACATAAGTTACATGAAATTTTAAAATATGGCTATCAAAAGAACGAGTGTTAAGATATCTTTAAGCAGAACATTTGGTTTTTTTTTGTTCAAAAAATTAAGCTCAAATTATTTAATAAGTTAAATGGATTGTCAAAAGATGGGTATCAATCGAAATGGATTTGAAAATAATTTATTTCTAAACTGTATTTAGGAGAGTTGCCATATGCTTAAAAAATGCAATTCAACTTAATTCATCAGTTAATTGAAATATGTATAACAATGCCAGCCAAAAAATTTTAGTTTGAAAATACTTTTAAAGGGGTTGCCACCTGTTTGAAAAGTCGAATTTGTTTTACTTATACGAAAGATACATAAATGAAATATCGAAATATTAGTGTCAAACCAAAGAGTTTTAAGAAAACTATAGGCTGATAATATTTTTAATTAGAGTGGCCATCTATTTTTTTAAGGTCAACACATCTGCACCGTTATTTCGAATTTCCAAAATGAGAAGTCAAATTAAAGAACTGGGATTGTACATAGATGTGCACTGGTTTTATTTTTTGGAGTTACAGGGAGATTTGAAA
>NW_023458557.1:10223146-10224189 GCF_013731165.1 Rhagoletis pomonella | reverse complement strand
AATTGGCACTAAATAAGCACTAAATTTTGCCGTGAGGTAGAAGTATATGCGCTTTTTGGTTCAAGAGATATCGATAGTGTAGTGCTTACTTCAGCTGAAGAGATGATTATTACATGTCTGTACCAAAATTTACAGAGAAAAAAGATTTTTTTTGCTGCATAAATTGGCACTAAATAAGCACTTAGACCCGGTTGTTCAATGTCTGGTTATCACTACCACTACACTATCGACGATTTCGACATCATGCATGTAACATGTGATCGATAGTTGTGCTTAACCGGAGCTTCTACCTCCGATTTGTGCTAATCAGACATTGAACAACCGGCCCTAAATTATGCCGTAAGGTAGAAGTATAGGCGCTTTTTGGTTCCAGAGATATTGATAGTGTAGTGCTTACTTCAGCTGAAGAGATGGCTACTGCATGTTTTACTAAAGTTTACAGAGCAAAAAAATTAAAGTTTGGCTGCATAAATTGACACTAAATAAGCACTAAATTATGCCGTCAGGTGGAAATATGTGCGCCTTTTGGTTCAAGAGATATTGATAGTGTAGTGCTTACTTCAGCTTCAGCTACATGTTTTTACCAAAATTTACAGAGCAAAAAATATTGACGCATAAAATGGCACTAAATAAGCACTAAATAATATCGTAAGGTAGAAGTATATGCACTTTTTAGTTCCAAAGTGCTAACTTCAGCTGAATAAATGGCTACTACAAGTTTTTTCCGAAATTTACAGAGCACTAAATTTTTTTTAGAGCCATAAATTGACACTAAATAAGCACTAAATAAGCACTTGTTATGTAGTGGTATGCAAATGTGCTAATTGAAAAAAAAGCAAAAAATATAAAGACGTTTGTCCGTGTATACGATAACTCGAGCAAAAATTGACATATCTCAACCTCCATCCCTTTATCCAACGTAGTTTGGTATTGAAAATGGCGAAATCGGACTTTAAACGCGCCCACTTCCTATATAAAGGTATTTTCGAAAAACGGAAAACTACGATATTTCAGCAAATACTGGATGCAAATTTTTGAAAGTT
>NW_023458557.1:10220142-10223046 GCF_013731165.1 Rhagoletis pomonella | reverse complement strand
CGCAATCGTATGCTGCGAATGGTTCATTATACTAAAGCCAGTCTTCCGACATAAGCTACTATTCCATACGAACACAGATATGTATACTTCCTAATAGGCTTGTAAAATGCCCAATACCCAAATCCCTCGCATGCGTTATTATCGGTAAAAAATTGGGTACGCTCAAATCTGGCATCGCTGCAGCAAGTAAGGCGCCAGTGAAACAGTGTTGATATTTTAAGTACAATCGTACCTTTTTTCAGTACAATTAACTTTAAAATGTACAAAAGTACAATTTGCCGATTTAAAGTACAATTTCAACATCAAAATTACTTTTTGTACCAAACGCTCAAATCTCTTCTAGCACTATGATTCTTAATCCGTTTACATTTAAGTAAATGGATATACCTATATTTCATATTTGTTACAAAACGAAATTATGAATTGTAATTTTGAATGTAAACGTGATTGTGAACAGTAATATTAGTGATGTGCGTTATGGTGATTGCGATTTCTTATCACCGGCGGGTGAAATATTCCTCATCGCTATTTATTTTGAAAAAATCTTTGGAAATGTAATTTACCTAATGGCGATCCTGCAGAAATAGAAGTAATTGACCGATTCGGGGGTTGAAAGTAAAAAAAATGTATGTAAATTCCATGCGTTGAAATTATAAATTTCCCTTGAGGATTTCCATTTTATCGATAGTGATCTCATTTTATGTTCATTAATATGAACTGACCTATATAGTGTATTAATGTTTTATCATCATTGTCTTCATCTTTGACAAAATTACACGGTCACCCGGTATTTATTTTATTTTTTTTAATAATTTTAATTATTTTTTTTTATCAAACAAAAACCTTGCAAATAAATCGAAACTTGAAAGAATGAAAAAAAATCAAAAAAGTTTCATCAAATTTTCACAGTTTTTGTTCAGAATTTGTAGACATGTTTTGGGTTAACAATTTTGATGCCCATTCATTCTAGTATAATAAGGTGCAAGTTTGAAGTGTCTAGAAAATACCATTGATTTTTTTTAATTTTTCTATTTGCGAACGTTCGCATTTTATGTTATATGGATGAATGCGCGTGTAGCGTTGTTGTTTTTTATTCCAATATTTTAAATTAGGCTTTATTTTATAGTTTTTCTTAGACAATGATAAATGATGTACGCAAATTTCAGTATAGAAAAAAGTGCAACACCTTCAACGAAAAAAGTTCTCAAAAATCTACGGGAATTGAATGTACTATCTCGATCATTTAAACATCTCGGACTCGCCCACCACTAAAAATGATTATTTAAATCTAAAGTATATATAAAATGATATTTAATATTTGCTTTAGAGATGAAATTTCGACCAATTTGTTTAAACAAAAATGTTAAGCGCATATGCAGAATGTGGAAGCGAGATTCTTCTGCTTGCGTTTCTATATTTATATCATTTATCAGTTTAAGCACATAGGATGAAATGTAAAAAAAAATATTTTTAATTGCGGATCCGAATGAAATATTTATTAATTGCATTGAGTTACGCAAAAATAGGGCCGAAAATCAATCGAATGTGCTGAAGGTCCCGGCTGCTTCCGAAAGGGCCGAAAATGGCACAATGCACACTCATTTTCCATCACTGTCACACATACAATCTCACCATTCTGTTGACTTCGTTTTCCCCTTCCGATAACTTTTTGCTTCCGCGCTTGCCCTGCACCGCTGTGCAAAGCTTTGCACGCGCAGTCGCCCGCGACACATATGTGCTGATTTGGGCATCGCTACTTTAGACTATGAAAAAAATAGCTCAAATTATAACACAAAACTTTCATTATAATATAATAATTATTGTTAAGCGTTTTTGCAAAACATTTGGTAAAAAAAACGCTTGAAATTAACGATAAAAACAAAATAAAAGTGTTGTGTTGTAATTCGTACTATGTTTTTTTTACAATGAAAGCAATCCCACATTCTACGAAGCAAGCGCAGTTTTCACGAAGATAATTTCGTTAAATATACGAATTATTTTTGAGCATTTCACAAACATTTGGTAAAAAAAAACAAAGAAATAAAACGAAATTCTTTAGTAAATAGTACGCAATTCATTAGTAAATAGTACGAATGCATTCGTGAAATGTACTAAAGATCTGATGTCTCATATTTTTGTAGTAATATACGAAAATGGTTTTGTACAATCAACGAAAACATTCGTGGCTCAAAAAGACGAAACATTTCGTAAGATGTACGCAAGTTTTCGTTATATTTCCGCAGATTTTATTTTCAGTGTTCAATTTTTTTAGGTACTAAATGAATAGGAATGGTAGCAGCGCTGAAAGTAGTGAAGAAGACGAACCAGAGTCCCCAGTCGATGATGATGGAGAAGCTGTCCCACCGCCTGACTATGACGAGGTACGAATAGCGATTACGCGGCTGGAGCTGACGGCCTGCCAGCCGAGCTATTCAAGTACGGGGGCGAGAAGCTGATTAGGTGCATGCATCAGCTCGTATGCAGAATATGGTGAGATGAACGCATGCCCGACGACTGAAATTTAAGTGTGCTCTGCCCAATCCACAATAATAGCGACCCTGCCATACGCGCCAACTACCGCGGAATCAGCCTTCTAAGCATAGGTTATAAGGTCTTATCGAGTGTATTGTGCGAAAGACTGAAGCCCACCGTCAACGAACTTTTTGGACCTTTTCAGTGTGGCTTTAGGCCTGGAAAATCCACCATAGATCAGGTATTCATAATACGCCAAATCTTGGAAAAGACCCGCGAGAAAAGGATCGACACACTCCATCTATTTGTCGATTTCAAATCCGCTTTCGACAGCACGAAGATAATTACCTTTATGCCGCGATGTCTGAATTTCGTATCTCCGCGAAACTAATACGCCTGTGTAAAATGACGTTGAGTAATACCACCAGCTCC
>NW_023458557.1:10215453-10220042 GCF_013731165.1 Rhagoletis pomonella | reverse complement strand
CTCTGCCCAATCCACAAGAATAGCGACCCTGCCATACGCGCCAACTACCGCGGAATCAGCCTTCTAAGCATAGGTTATAAGGTCTTATCGAGTGTATTGTGCGAAAGACTGAAGCCCACCGTCAACGAACTGATTGGACCTTTTCAGTGTGGCTTTAGGCCTGGAAAATCCACCATAGATCAGGTATTCATAATACGCCAAATCTTGGAAAAGACCCGCGAGAAAAGGATCGACACACTCCATCTATTTGTCGATTTCAAATCCGCTTTAGACAGCACGAAGATAATTACCTTTATGCCGCGATGTCTGAATTTCGTATCTCCGCGAAACTAATACGCCTGTGTAAAATGACGTTGAGTAATACCACCAGCTCCATCAGAATCGGGAAGGACCTCTCCGAGCCGTTTGATACCAAACGAGGTGTCAGACAAGGATACTCCCTTTCGTGTGATTTTTTAATCTGTTGTTGGGGAAGATAATAAGAGCCGCAGAACTGAACCGCTCAGGCACAATACTTTACAAGAGCGTACAATTGCTGGCGTATGCCGACGACATCGATATTATCGGTAAAAACAAGGGCTACGTCTGTTCCACCTTCTCGGAATTGGATAGAGAAGCAAAGCGAATGGGTCTGGTGGACAAAACGAAGTATCTCCTGTCATCACACAAACAGTCAGAGCATACGCATCTTGGCACCCATATCACTGTTGACAGTTACAAGTTTGAAAAAGTAGACGACTTCGTTTATTTGGGACCCAGCATTAACACCAATAATAATGTCAGCCTTGAAATCCAACGGAGAATCACTCTTGCCAACAAGTGCTACTTTGGGCTGAGTAGGCAAAGATCACACTTTATAAGTCACTCATCATGCCTGTGCTGGTGTATGGCGCGGAGGCATAGCAATGAAAGCATCTGATGAGGCGGCTCTTGGAGTTTTCGAGAGAAAGATTCTGCGAAAGATTTACGGACCTTTACGCGTTGGCACTTGGCATTTCCAACTGGCGTCAGTTAGCGCAGGAGAGAATGGCTGGCGTGCTGTTTTGGACTCGGCCAAAATTGCTTAGGCGGTTACAGCGCCAATAAAGAAGAAGAAGAAGAAGAAATGAAGAGGACACGCAGTCGACGAACTTGAAGGTCTGCAAAATCCTGTTTTAACTAAGAAATCGAATTCAGCTTTAGCAACATTATATTTAATTATGTCTAAACGCCTGGGTTTAGAAAATGGAAGACTTCCTTCCGTTGCAAGCCGATGTACTGTCGAATGTCTAACTGGCTTCATAAAATCTGGTTCCTCAATAATCGAAACAATTTGTTTTAATAACTTTGTATATTGATTATCTACTATAAATAATTTTGGAAATGAAATATTACAAAAATTCGAAATTGTATCTACAGAAAGATTAGTCAATGGATAAACTAAACGTTTGTGCTTGACATCAATTAGAATACCATTTTTACAAAGAAAATCAGCACCAATGATCGGCTTTACTATGTCATCTATTAAAAATGTGAAAGGAAATTCGAATCTTAAACCTAAATTAACGTTCAAAAGCCTTTTTGCAAAAGTCGAAGTCGTCGAACCATTAGTAGTAAGAATGACGTCAGACGATTTTTTTGTATAAGAAAAATTTGATACCAGAAGCACCGAAATTTCTGCTCCACTAACAATTAAGAAATTTTATCTATTTTCCTTATCAAAAATTAATAAGCGACGCGTGGAAATATCTAAATTTCAGTTGTTTGTCGCTGTAACAACGGACGAATTTAGTTTGTTGAATCCTTATTCTTAGAAAATGAACATTTTTCACATTTTTTTGCTTTATCACCAAATTTATAATAATGTTTGCACATCCAATTTGGATTGTCTCTAGATCTTGATCTACGCCTAAATGAATTCCCAAAACTGTTTCTTTGAAATTATCGTGATCTCGTTCGATTTTGACTCAAATGATGTTTAATTTCAGATAATTCCAAAGAAAGCTTTTGAAAATTTTCGCACCAGATAGAAGTGGTTTTCACTAAATTATCTATAATTAAATTTTGCTGTTTAGAATTTGAAATATTAATAATTGAAGAGATTTCATTTTATTATTACAACGCTTTTATCAACTTGCAATGTTGTATGTCCAGACCACCATATACTATAAATATAGCAAAGGTATTTATGGCAAACCTAGTCTAGATATCAACCTCGTCGTAGGTATCATATCAAAGACATACAATTAGAAAAACTCTAGAGATAGATGTCGCCTCGCCAGAAGCAGTGAAAAATATGGACTACATACGCTACAGCGGAAATGGACGACACGCCATTTCTTTAAAAGAAATTAATCGCTGCTATATGTAGGCATATACTAAATGTGAGCAAACAGCATTTTGCTTGCATAGTCTTCTGTTCTCTTTTCACTGCAAGTTGAATTATTTTAGCATCTATTGTACAGACAAGACTAAAAAGTATAAAATAAATTTCAAAAAAAAATTTTTTTAATGTACCACGCTTTTATAAATGGACAAAAATTAGAAAATAATATTTCTCAGTCCCATAGAACTTGTTTTGATAACTTTTGATCTTGAAATTTTAGCAAAAGTCATTATAAACAATTTATGAGATTGAAAATGAAAACCGTGAGGCGCATGTAATAGGCCTGATTTGAAATTGAAGAGTAATATATGTATGTATGTGGGTATATTAATAACGACCGCTTAAAATCGATCTCAAATTTGTACTTTCGCCGTAGAGATTTTAGGTCTATGTTATGTATGTAGTTTGAATATTGTCAATTAAATCTAATGCTTTGTATTGCATGGGCTCCACGTTTTTCGTTTTCAATCTCATAAACTGTTTATAATGACTTTTGTTAAAATTTCAAAATCAAAAGTTATTAAAACAAATCCTATGGGACTGAGATATATTATTATTTTACAACGCTTTTATCAACTTTAAATGTTGTATGTCCAGACCCATTTGAATATTGTATGTCCAGACCACCATTTAAACTAGCTGCATTTTTTTGTAAGCGAGCGACAAAAGAACGCCCAACTCGGGTAAAATTTCCTTTTAGCTGCTTAAGCAACCCTGTTGGTAGCTGGCAAGAAAATGTGATTAGTTTAACGGGAATTAGGTACAAAAACCAATTTAAAGGAGTAATTACGCGAGGTATTTGCGTAATATATATACTCTTTTAAAATATAAGTCACGTATAAAAGGAAGCAAAAATTTACCTCTCAACTTTCCCATTAACAATTCACAATATAGCAGTTTTTTCACTTACCAACACTAGCCTTCAGGTCGCGTATTTTTTAACCGACCTGGCTTAGCTCGGGTAAATAGCCGAGTTTGTGTTGTTGCTTTGCGTGTATTTCGAACACTTTAGCGAGTGTTCTTTTGTAGCTCGGTTGCAAAAGAATGCACCTACTATAAATGTAGCAAAGCTATTTATGAAAAATTCTAGATATCAACCTAGTCAAGATATCAACCTAGTTGTAGGCATCAAATCAAGGAGATACAATTAGAAGACTCTAGAAGTCGCCCCGCCAGAAGAAGTTAAATATTGCGCATAAATATATGCACTATTTATATACGTCACAGCGGAAATGGACGACACGCAATTTCTTTAAATGAAATAAACTGCTATATGTATGTATGTACATATGTATGTTTATACTAAATGTGAGCAAACAACATTGTGCTTGCATAGTCTTCTGTTCTCTTTCACTGCAAGTTGAATTATTTTAATATCTATTGCAAAATTTTGTACAGTAAAGACTAAAAAGTAGAAAATAAATAAAATAAAATAAAACTTTTTAATATATAACGCTTTTATAAATGGACTAAAAAGTAGAAAATAATATTTCTCACACACACACACACACATAACTTGTTGTGATAACTTTAGCAAAAGTCATTATAAACAATTAATGATATTGAAAATGAAAAGCGTGGGGCGCATGTAATACACTTGAATTGATATGAAAAGTAACATATGTATGTATTTGGGCATATGAATAACGACCGCTTAAAATCGATCTCAAATTTGTACTTTCGCTGTAGAATGTTATGTAGTTTGTCAATGAAATCGAATGCAGTACGCGCTCCACGTTTTTTATTTTCATTGTCATTAATTGTTTATAATGACTTTTTCAGTAGATTAATTTCCACATGGATTTTTTTAAATGCCTCCAATTTTTTGTCGTTTCAATGCCTAGTGAAAATTCGGCCTAACTCATATTGATTGATTAAAAATAAAGTAGAAAGCGTCTATAATAAAAAATATAAATACAAAAAGCTAATATAAAAATATAAATTCAAATCCCTTTCGCGTATATATATATTACACCGTGCGACAGTCAATTTTACACACACAAAAAATCAATATAATCGCGAAACCATGGACCAAATATAGTAATACCGCGTTTTTAGTTTTTTTCTCTGACATCAGGATTTTTTTAAAAGGACTCAAATGATGCGCAATATAATAAATTTCGATATCCGCAATATATCAATTCTGAAACTCGTCTTTTCAGACCGACTACCCAACACCAGTGTCAGTGCGGCTCGGAAACTTGTCCTTTCCGACCGAACACAG
>NW_023458557.1:10212454-10215353 GCF_013731165.1 Rhagoletis pomonella | reverse complement strand
GACGCGTGGAAATATCTAAATTTCAGTTGTTTGTCGCTGTAACAACGGACGAATTTAGTTTGTTGAATCCTTATTCTTAGAAAATGAAAATTTTTCACATTTTTTTTGCTTTATCACCAAATTTATAATAATGTTTGCACATCCAATTTGGATTGTCTCTAGATCTTGATCTACGCCTAAATGAATTCCCAAAACTGTTTCTTTGAAATTATCGTGATCTCGTTCGATTTTGACTCAAATGATGTTTAATTTCAGATAATTCCAAAGAAAGCTTTTGAAAATTTTCGCACCAGATAGAAGTTGTTTTCACTAAATTGTCTATAATTAAATTTTGCTGTTTAGAATTTGAAATATTAATAATTGAAGAGATTTCATTTTATTATTACAACGCTTTTATCAACTTGCAATGTTGTATGTCCAGACCACCATATACTATAAATATAGCAAAGGTATTTATGGCAAACCTAGTCTAGATATCAACCTCGTCGTAGGTATCATATCAAAGACATACAATTAGAAAAACTCTAGAGATAGATGTCGCCTCGCCAGAAGCAGTGAAAAATATGGACTACATACGCTACAGCGGAAATGGACGACACGCCATTTCTTTAAAAGAAATTAATCGCTGCTATATGTAGGCATATACTAAATGTGAGCAAACAGCATTTTGCTTGCATAGTCTTCTGTTCTCTTTTCACTGCAAGTTGAATTATTTTAGCATCTATTGTACAGACAAGACTAAAAAGTATAAAATAAATTTCAAAAAAAAAATTTTTTAATGTACCACGCTTTTATAAATGGACAAAAATTAGAAAATAATATTTCTCAGTCCCATAGAACTTGTTTTGATAACTTTTGATCTTGAAATTTTAGCAAAAGTCATTATAAACAATTTATGAGATTGAAAATGAAAACCGTGAGGCGCATGTAATAGGCCTGATTTGAAATTGAAGAGTAATATATGTATGTATGTGGGTATATTAATAACGACCGCTTAAAATCGATCTCAAATTTGTACTTTCGCCGTAGAGATTTTAGGTCTATGTTATGTATGTAGTTTGAATATTGTCAATTAAATCTAATGCTTTGTATTGCATGGGCTCCACGTTTTTCGTTTTCAATCTCATAAACTGTTTATAATGACTTTTGTTAAAATTTCAAAATCAAAAGTTATTATAACAAATCCTATGGGACTGAGATATATTATTATTTTACAACGCTTTTATCAACTTTAAATGTTGTATGTCCAGACCCATTTGAATGTTGTATGTCCAGACCACCATTTAAACTAGCTGCATTTTTTTGTAATCGAGCGACAAATAACGCCCAACTCGGGTAAAATTTCCTTTTAGCTGCTTAAGCAACCCTGTTGGGAGCTGGCAAGAAAATGTGATTAGTTTAACGGGAATTAGGTACAAAAACCAATTTAAATGAGTAATTACGCGAGGTATTTGCGTAATATATATACTCTTTTAAAATATAAGTCACGTATAAAAGGAAGCAAAAATTTACCTCTCAACTTTCCCATTAACAATTCGCAATATAGCAGTTTTTTCACTTACCAACACTAGCCTTCAGGTCGCGTATTTTTTAACCGACCTGGCTGAGCTCGGGTAAATAGCCGAGTTTGTGTTGTTGCTTTGCGTGTATTTCGTCACTTTAGCGAGTGTTCTTTTGTAGCTCGGTTGCAAAAGAATGCACCTACTATAAATGTAGCAAAGCTATTTATGAAAAATTCTAGATATCAACCTAGTCAAGATATCAACCTAGTTGTAGGCATCAAATCAAGGAGATACAATTAGAAGACTCTAGAATTCGCCCCGCCAGAAGAAGTTAAATATTGCGCATAAATATATGCACTATTTATATACGTCACAGCGGAAATGGACGACACGCAATTTCTTTAAATGAAATAAACTGCTATATGTATGTATGTACATATGTACGTTTATACTAAATGTGAGCAAAAAACATTGTGCTTGCATAGTCTTCTGTTCTCTTTCACTGCAAGTTGAATTATTTTAATATCTATTGCAAAATTTTGTACAGTAAAGACTAAAAAGTAGAAAATAAATAAAATAAAATAAAACTTTTTAATATATAACGCTTTTATAAATGGACTAAAAAGTAGAAAATAATATTTCTCACACACACACACACACATAACTTGTTGTGATAACTTTAGCAAAAGTCATTATAAACAATTAATGATATTGAAAATGAAAAGCGTGGGGCGCATGTAATACACTTGAATTGATATGAAAAGTAACATATGTCTGTATTTGGGCATATGAATAACGACCGCTTAAAATCGATCTCAAATTTGTACTTTCGCTGTAGAATGTTATGTAGTTTGTCAATGAAATCGAATGCAGTACGCGCTCCACGCTTTTTATTTTCATTGTCATTAATTGTTTATAATGACTTTTTCAGTAGATTAATTTCCACATGGATTTTTTTAAATGCCTCCAATTTTTTGTCGTTTCAATGCCTAGTGAAAATTCGGCCTAACTCATATTGATTGATTAAAAATAAAGTAGAAAGCGTCTATAATAAAAAATATAAATACAAAAAGCTAATATAAAAATATAAATTCAAATCCCTTTCGCGTATATATATATTACACCGTGCGACAGTCAATTTTACACACACAAAAATCAATATAATCGCGAAACCATGGACCAAATATAGTAATACCGCGTTTTTAGTTTTTTTCTCTGACATCAGGATTTTTTTAAAAGGACTCAAATGATGCGCAATATAATAAATTTCGATATCCGCAATATATCAAGTCTGAAACTCGTCTTTTCAGACCGACTACCCAACACCAGTGTCAGTGCGGCTCGGAAACTTGTCCTTTCCGACCGAACACAGCCTACTGGATTGTAATTACTTAAAT
>NW_023458557.1:10211557-10212354 GCF_013731165.1 Rhagoletis pomonella | reverse complement strand
ACCATGGACCAAATATAGTAATACCGCGTTTTTAGTTTTTTTTCTCTGACATCAGGATTTTTTTAAAAGGACTCAAATGATGCGCAATATAATAAATTTCGATATCCGCAATATATCAATTCTGAAACTCGTCTTTTCAGACCGACTACCCAACACCAGTGTGCGGCTCGGAAACTTGTCCTTTCCGACCGAACACAGCCTACTGGATTGTAATTACTTAAATATAGAGAAGCGAAGGCGCGGCGTGGAAACTAGTCCTTTCCACCCGCCCAGGCAGTGCGGCTCAGGAACTGGTCCTTTCAGACCGCCTGCCCAGCACGATATTCAGCGATCCTGCTGCTCGGAATCTTGACCATTCCGACAGCCGCAACAGTTGTAATAAATAAGCATTGCCGCAGAAATTTTAAATTTAATATTAGTTTGTAAGATTTGAAAACGTATTTTTAGTTTCGAAAGAAAGATTAAATAAATAAATACATACAAAAAAAAACAAAAAAAGGACTTTGAAATTTGAAAAATATGATTAATTAAAAAATTGTTTTAAAAAATTCAATGCAATGCAGAAAAATGGGTACCAAATTAAAGGGAAAATTCTGTATAATAAAAATATAATAATTTCTTGGTGCATAAAGATAAAAAGGTATTGAAAATTTCCTTTTTAAATTTTATCCTTGAATATCCTTGCAATTTTGCAATATCTATTTTTGAAAACATTATACATGTAAGACTAGTATACCCTCCACCACATCCTCGAACTTCTTTCTTCTAACTTTGTTAGCTCAAAAAAATAAAATTAA
>NW_023458557.1:10209327-10211547 GCF_013731165.1 Rhagoletis pomonella | reverse complement strand
TTTTTTTTAAATACACAAACTACAATTAGAAAGACTAGTAAATCCATTGAATTTTTTTTGGTTAATAAAGATTATACGTAGCTAAGCTGTACACCACTTTATTTTTGTTTAACAAAGGAAACTGTCGTTATACGTAGATAAGCTCTACATCAGAAGTCATGTTTGTTTTACTTAAATATAAAAACAGAGATAAATTACAAACTTATGGCATTTTCTTTTCTAATAAACAATTTTGCCTTCTTATAAATATTGGATCATTTTGAGTAGGTTGCTTTTTGTCCCGCAAAATGGCACTTTTGCTTAGTGAGAGGGGAATTTTTTTTTTGAGAAATGAACACGTAAAGCTGTGAAAGCAGAAAGTAGTTTAATTTATTGACATTCGTTGTTGTTGCCGACCACTTCACTTTGAACAAGTTTATGACATTTAACTAAAATCATGCCACCAAATTCACTAGCAGAAACATTTTTGTTTCTTGAAAAAGTAAAAAAAAACTTGAAGTTAGTGAAGTTGGATGAAAATATTAAAAGCGTTGCAAGTTTCCAAACTGCCAGAATTCGGTACACCAGAGCAAACGTTCGAATATAAAGTTTTTTGCTTTTCCGAAGTAGGGTACGTAGTTTGATGACAAATTGCTGACGCAAAATATCTTTAAACCTCTGAAACATGTACCATTATCCGTGGAACAGGAAAGATGTCGAGTTAAAACGATGCCCTGCAACTTGTAACGTTACCAATTTTTGGATTCTCGGAATTTTCTGATAAAAATATGGTGCTGCTTAAAATATATATACAAAAATATAAGCACGAAACTATGTATTTGTCACAAGAATTATTCACATAAGATGAAAACTACCGCAGTTTCATTTTATAAAATTTGAAAAGTATGTTTGCACCATGTATTGTCTTCCCAGAGAGCTTTGCTCCACATTGAAATTCGTTTTGTTTTCTAAGTGTAGCGAATAAAACTTAAATTTAAGACATTCATAACAAAAATTTTGTGAAACTGGGACGCAAAATTGAAGCAAGGTTTGCCTATTTTTTCTTTAGTTTATTAAATATTTATTATTTTTTATGAATATGTAGCGCATTACTTAACAAACAACATAAACTACAAACAAATTTCACACATGGTGTAAAAATTATGAAAATTCTGCAAAATTTCAGCAAAACTTGTAACTTTTTAATCTGCTAAAATTACGCGTCCCAGTTTATGTGTATATGGGTCACTCGCTTAAAAAAAAAACATTGAAATCGGCTCACTATCTGATTGTTTTTCAATTTTATATAACACAGTCCGACATGAAAGTTTTCTCAGAGATAGGACTAGCCATTTCTAATAGATTTTGGAGCAATAAATTTGTAAAAAATAAAAACTTGTATATTTGAATTTTAATAAAATAAGGCGAAGAGCAAAATCGGCTAAGAACGGCTAATTTTTTTTTGCAAAACGGCTAACAAATCGGCTGCCGGCTAAACCGTTTTTTTCGGCTGTTTGCTGTCGCAACCGGCTAAATCTAGCCGGAAAACGGGTCAAATGGCAACACTGGCTATAATCTTTAAGCGCGTCCGAAGGCTGCCTACTAGGCACGGTTGCCAACTTTTGCATTCTTAAAACCGGGACATCAATTTCAATGCTGTATTTTTTTTAATTTTTCTATTTAAAATAAGATAACAATTAATAGTGCCTTATCATGAATATTTGGTGAAAAATTTCACCAGAAAATTTAGCAATTGTTTTGCGATTTTATATGTGCGAGTGTAAATTATTTCACAGGTGAATACCTACGTTATGCGATAGTGTGAACATGATTCGAAGTGAACTACTTCTCTTGGTGGATATTTAACATACGATAGGTGAACTGCAAAAGCGAGGTGTGAACGAGTTCACACGGAATGAAAATTCAAGATAAGGCTGATAGATAAAAATTTCCATATTACAAAATTTCAATGTTAATACTTTAAATAATTTAAAACATAGATTAAACTATAAATTTCTATATACATATGTATTTGGCACGGGGATTTTTTCACAATGTACATATGTATCTAAATTTTTTTTCTTAAATTTTTCGGCGAATTTTTTATAAAAACATAGTTCACACTACAACAAAACATAAAAATTTATCTAAACTTCATGCAAAACTCAGGAAAATTCGATAAATTCGCTTACAAGTTCACTTTGTTATGTAACTAAATGACAGTTTGAAGTTGGTAAAAAA
>NW_023458557.1:10206713-10209227 GCF_013731165.1 Rhagoletis pomonella | reverse complement strand
AAAGTAATTTTTGTATTGAGGAGGCACTGTCAGCAAAAAAATTGGTAAAAATCAACGGTAAGTCCTAAACGCCTTCATATCGAGTTTTTATTCTTAAAATACAAAAACCGTTTCTTTTTAATATTTGTTAATATTTTAAGTTAAAAATTCACAAAACAGATATATTTCGCCACCTAAAGGTGAAAACATGTCCAGTCCACTTTACTCAAAATTTAATTTTGATGCAGAATGATAGATAATGTGAAACTACATCGATTTTTCGTCTCTCCTGAACAACTTCAAAAAATGGACTTGGCACATTTTCACCTTTAGGTAACGATTTGCTTTTTAAAAATGGTTTATACCAATAAAGGAAATGTAAGAAACTTTAATACAGACATTTTATATGCAAAGGTTTTAGGAAAAGGTTAAAAAAAGTAATTGTTTCATTTAAAAATGCACTGGCTCGAAACTCATTTCCGAGCCATGGTTTCTTCTATACTCTCTCTTAGAATTATATGCAGAATCAAGAAACACCATGTGATTTGCCATGCCTAATTTAATCGACAATAAAGTAAAAAATTTTAGTGACGAATGGATTTTAAACAAAGAATTCCAGCCGTGGCTGCTTAAACAAGAGGAGTACACAAAGTAAGTTCGACAATTTTTTGTTTGGAAGAAACTGCCAAAAATCAACGCAATTTTTTACCAACTTCAAACTGTCATTTAGTTACATAACAAAGTGAACTTGTAAGCGAATTTATCGAATTTTCCTGAGTTTTGCATGAAGTTTAGATAAATTTTTATGTTTTGTTGTAGTGTGAACTATGTTTTTATAAAAAATTCGCCGAAAACTTTAAGAAAAAAATTTAGATACACATGTACATTGTGAAAAGATCCCCGTGCCAAATACATATGTATATAGAAATTTATAGTTTAATCTATGTTTTAAATTATTTAAAGTATTAACATTGAAATTTTGTAATATGGAAATTTTTATCTATCAGCCTTATCTTGAATTTTCATTCCGTGTGAACTCGTTCACACCTCGCTTTTGCAGTTCACCTATCGTATGTTAAATATCCACCAAGAGAAGTAGTTCACTTCGAATCATGTTCACACTATCGCATAACGTAGGTATTCACCTGTGAAATAATTTACACTCGCACATATAAAATCGCAAAACAATTGCTAAATTTTCTGGTGAAATTTTTCACCAAATATTCATGATAAGGCACTATTAATTGTTATCTTATTTTAAATAGAAAAATTAAAAAAATACAGCATTGAAATTGATGTCCCGGTTTTAAGAATGCAAAAGTTGGCAACCGTGCCTAGTAGGCAGCCTTCGGACGCGCTTAAAGATTATAGCCAGTGTTGCCATTTGACCCGTTTTCCGGCTAGATTTAGCCGGTTGCGACAGCAAACAGCCGAAAAAAAACGGTTTAGCCGGCAGCCGATTTGTTAGCCGTTTTGCAAAAAAAAATTAGCCGTTCTTAGCCGATTTTGCTCTTCGCCTTATTTTATTAAAATTCAAATATACAAGTTTTTATTTTTACAAATTTATTGCTCCAAAATCTATTAGAAATGGCTAGTCCTATCTCTGAGAAAACTTTCATGTCGGACTGTGTTATATAAAATTGAAAAACAATCAGATAGTGAGCCGATTTCAATGTTTTTTTTTTAAGCGAGTGACCCATATACACATAAACTGGGACGCGTAATTTTAGCAGATTAAAAAGTTACAAGTTTTGCTGAAATTTTGCAGAATTTTCATAATTTTTACACCATGTGTGAAATTTGTTTGTAGTTTATGTTGTTTGTTAAGTAATGCGCTACATATTCATAAAAAATAATAAATATTTAATAAACTAAAGAAAAATAGGCAAACCTTGCTTCAATTTTGCGTCCCAGTTTCACAAAATTTTTGTTATGAATGTCTTAAATTTAAGTTTTATTCGCTACACTTAGAAAACAAAAGAGCACGAATTTCAATGTGGAGCAAAGCTCTCTGGGAAGACAATACATGGTGCAAACATACTTTTCAAATTTTATAAAATGAAACTGCGGTAGTTTTCATCTTATGTGAATAATTCTTGTGACAAATACATAGTTTCGTGCTTATATTTTTGTATATATATTTTAAGCAGCACCATATTTTTATCAGAAAATTCCGAGAATCCAAAAATTGGTAACGTTACAAGTTGCAGGGCATCGTTTTAACTCGACATCTTTCCTGTTCCACGGATAATGGTACATGTTTCAGAGGTTTAAAGATATTTTGCGTCAGCAATTTGTCATCAAACTACGTACCCTACTTCGGAAAAGCAAAAAACTTTATATTCGAACGTTTGCTCTGGTGTACCGAATTCTGGCAGTTTGGAAACTTGCAACGCTTTTAATATTTTCATCCAACTTCACTAACTTCAAGTTTTTTTTACTTTTTCAAGAAACAAAAATGTTTCTGCTAGTGAATTTGGTGGCATGATTTTAGTTAAATGTCATAAACTTGTTCAAAGTGAAGTGGTCGGCAAC
>NW_023458557.1:10204980-10206613 GCF_013731165.1 Rhagoletis pomonella | reverse complement strand
TTTTAGTTAAATGTCATAAACTTGTTCAAAGTGAAGTGGTCGGCAACAACAACGAATGTCAATAAATTAAACTACTTTCTGCTTTCACAGCTTTACGTGTTCATTTCTCAAAAAAAAAATTCCCCTCTCACTAAGCAAAAGTGCCATTTTGCGGGACAAAAAGCAACCTACTCAAAATGATCCAATATTTATAAGAAGGCAAAATTGTTTATTAGAAAAGAAAATGCCATAAGTTTGTAATTTATCTCTGTTTTTATATTTAAGTAAAACAAACATGACTTCTGATGTAAAGCTTATCTACGTATAACGACAGTTTCCTTTGTTAAACAAAAATAAAGTGGTGTACAGCTTAGCTACGTATAATCTTTATTAACCAAAAAAAATTCAATGGATTTACTAGTCTTTCTAATTGTAGTTTGTGTATTTAAAAAAAATTAATTCTAGTTGAAACATTTTAGCCGTTTTTTTAGTCCAATCTAGCCGGTCGCCCTGAAAAGTTCTGGCAACACTGATTATAACCCTTACGAAGTAGAATTATCCTTTCTGTGTTGCCGGAAAAGAGGGGAGGAAGTATTTTTGCGCAGCATTTCGTTTTGGGTAGGAGGCCTTCGGCAGGCTTAGGGACTATAACCCTTACGAAGTAGAATTCTCATTTATGTGTTGCCGGAAAGGAGCGGCGGAGGAAATTTTGCGCAGAAGTTCTTTCAGTGTAGGCGGCCTTCGGATTATAACCCTTACTACTTCTGTGTTGCACGAAAAGAGGGGCGGAAATATTTTTGCGCAGAACTTCTTTTTGTGTATGCGGCCTTCCGCCGCGCTTAGGGATTATAACCCTTATTAAGAAGAATTCTCCTTTCTGTGTTGCCGAAAAAGGGGGGCGGAGGTATTTTTACGCAGAACTTCTTTCACCATTTTTAGTTTTTTCTCTGACGTCAAGATTCTTTTTAAAAGGACTCTGAAACTTGAAAAATATGATTATTAAAAAAATCTTTTTTTTTGTTTAAAATGACGAATGGGTACTGAAAATGGCGTACTAATTAATTTTATTTTTTTGAGCTAACAAAGTTAGAAGAAAGAAGTTCGAGGATGTGGTGGAGGGTATACTAGTCTTACATGTATAATGTTTTCAAAAATAGATATTGCAAAATTGCAAGGATATTCAAGGATAAAATTTAAAAAGGAAATTTTCAATACCTTTTTATCTTATGCACCAAAAAATTATTATATTTTTATTATACAGAATTTTCCCTTTAATTTGGTACCCATTTTTCTGCATTGCATTGAATTTTTTAAAACAATTTTTTAATTAATCATATTTTTCAAATTTCAAAGTCCTTTTTTTGTTTTTTTTTGTATGTATTTATTTATTTAATCTTTCTTTCGAAACTAAAAAATACGTTTTCAAATCTTACAAACTAATATTAAATTTAAAATTTCTGCGGCAATGCTTATTTATTACAACTGTTGCGGCTGTCGGAATGGTCAAGATTCCGAGCAGCAGGATCGCTGAATATCGTGCTGGGCAGGCGGTCTGAAAGGACCAGTTCCAGAGCCGCACTGCCTGGGCGGGTGGAAAGGACTAGTTTCCACGCCGCGCCTTCGCTTCTCTATATTTAAGTAATTACAATCCAGT
>NW_023458557.1:10195788-10204880 GCF_013731165.1 Rhagoletis pomonella | reverse complement strand
GCCGTTAGTTTCTTGAGTATGAAACCAGCTGACTTAAGCGCTTTGATCACTTGAAGAAGTGATTCAGTGGCATTGTCAATATCATGACTTCCGGATAGGATGTCATCCACATACGTTTCGGTTTTAAGTATTGTGGCAGCCAAGGGAAATGTCGCTATCGTATCATCTGCTAATTGATGCAGGGTACGAATAGCGAGGTATGGTGCACAATTAACTCCGAACGTTACGGTTTTAAGATTGTAATCGGTGACAGGAGAGTCAGCCGACGTGCGAAACAAGATTCGCTGAAAATCTTTATCGTCCTCGTGGATGAGTATTTGACGATACATTTTTTCAATGTCTCCATTGAACACGAATCTGTGCATTCGCCACTGCAGAATGAGCAGCATGAGATCTGGCTGGAGTGTGGGACCAGTGTACAACACGTCATTCAGGGATTTTCCTGAACCAGATGTCTTTGAGGCGTTGAATACCACGCGAACTTTGGTGGTTAACTTATCTGGTTTGACGACCGCTTGATGTGGCAAGTAGAAAGAGAAGTATTTGCCATTGGAAATTATCTCGCATAGCTTCGTGTGCTCCATTTGACCGAGGTCGAGATACTCTTGCAACACATTATTGTACATTGTGGCTAAGTCTCCTTTTTTCTGAAGCGATCGCTCCATACTGAAAAACTGCTGAAGTGCAGCAGACCGAGAGTGGCCCAGAGACAGCTTTTTTGGAAATTCTTCCTTGAATGGAAGTCGCACAATGTATCAACCGTTTGGGGCACGAGTCGTTGTTGTTGCATATATATGCTCACATGCCTGATCTTCAGGGGAAATTTGTGGAGGTTGTGGAATCTCCTCTTCTTCCCAAAACTTTCGAAGCTGAGAGCTGAGAGTTGCATTCGAGCACTCTACTACTTGTGTCGAGAATGCCATTACATTTTTGGTTGTCGAGAATGCCATTACATTTTTGGTTATTGGACCACTGAGAATCCAGCCAAATATTGTTTTTTGCGCGAGGATAGTGTCGCAAATCTTTTGTATACCTTCCAGCAGGATTTGTGGAAGTATATCGCTGCCGATTACCATATCAGTTTGAGCTGGTATGTGGCAACTTGGGTCAGCAAGTTCAAGGATCTTGAATCGCTGCCAGTTTTCACGGCTAATGGTGAATGTAGGCATGTGCCTCGTGAGCTGAGGTAACACGATAGCCTGTGTGTTTATCCGTTGCATGGTTTTTGGTGCAACCAATGTGAGTGGACAAAGCTTTGAGGAGCTTTGTACTACATGTCCACCCATGCCGGAAATTTCGAACCTGGAATGTTCGAATGGTAGTTTCAATCGTTTTTGAACTTTCGAGGAAATGAAAGTTCTTTGTGAGCCTTGATCAATCAGGGCTCTAAGTTGAAACAATTCACCCTCGTGGTCAACTGCGACTATGGCAGTTGGAAGGAGAATTTCGCTATCATTGTCGGTGTGCAATGATTGTATTTGTGCTTGTTTGGAACAGCACGGTTGCTCGCTGGAATTGGAGCTTGACTGCGCTTGTCGAGCGGGAGGTGTCGACTGGGCAGTAGTGTGTTGTGCGGCGGTTTCATTCGTTCGCGCACTGGAGTGTCGAGATTGTGGTTTGGGATTCATGTGCAGCAGGGAGTGGTGCCGTTGTTGACAATGTGTACATGACCACTTGCTCGGACACTCATTAGTGCTATGGGTATTACCAAGGCAGTTTTTGCACAGCTTGGTTTGGGTTGCGAATTGTACTCGGTTTGGTACCGAAATTCGCTTAAATTGTGGGCAGACTCTAATGGAATGAGGGGACTTGCAGTAAGAGCAAGTTGTTTCCCTCTTAGGTTCTGCCACAAAGGTTTGCGTCCTGTTAAAGGACCTGTTTTGCGCAGCATTTTGATGAGCGACTGGTTTTTGTTTATTTTGGCTTGGATGAAGCCGGTTAAGTCTTTCGACTACTTCGTATCTTGAAGTAAGAAAGTCGTCCATTTGTGACCATGAGGGTAAATCTCTTCGAGAAGAGAGAGATTGTTCCCAAAGTGACAGTGTGGTTTCGGGAAATTTGGATGAGCATATGTACACCAATATGGGATCCCAACTGTTTGTCTGGACGTCTTGGGAATTAAGAACTGACAAACAGTTGTTGATTGATGTTTGCAGCCTTTGAAGTTGCTCGCTATTCTCGGATTGAATAGTGGGCAAAGTCATTAAAATTTTAATTTGGTTGTCAACCAAGATACGTTTGTTTTCGTATCGTGACCGTAAAGCTTCCCAGGCCAGCTCGAAGTTATCATCGCTGAGCGGGTATTGCTTGACGATGGAGCCGGCTTTTCCTTGGGTTTTGTATCGGAGGTGATACAATTTTTGAGCACGGGAGAGCTTCGGGTGGTTGATGTACACCGCTGTGAACATGTCACGAAAGGCGGGCCATTCTTCGTACCCGCCGTAAAATGTCTCCGTGTCACAAGGTGGGACTTGAAGAAAAACGTTTGCCTCTGCCGAGGTGCGTTCCACGCGGGGTGGTGGACTCGGTGCGGCGATTGCTTTAATCAACGACAGTTGATCGGCAATTTTAGCTTTGGTCACCTCATATAATTCAAGGCAAGTGAAGTACTTGCCTTCTACCGAATTCTTAAAGTTTTCAGGTAGGCTGTCATCTGGCTTTGAAAAAACCAAATCATAGGCGGACTGAAGCCGTGCCCAACAATCATCTAGTGATTTGTCTTTTATCATAAGATATGATTCAGTGTGGTCTTGGATTGGCGCATCACTGAATTTTGCACAGTATCTCATAATACTGTCACTTTCCGCTATAAACTTTTGAGCGGATGGGTCAAAAGTTTTGGATTTCCGGCGCGGTGAGGGTTCCCTCTTACCACCGGTGGCTTCTTGCGAAGCATTTTTTGACCTTGTCTCGATTTCAGACATTTTTGGTGGACTGTGTCCAAGTGGCATTTTGAATAAAAGATTTAATTAAAAATAGCTGAGTACCACCCAGGTATCGTTCGCAAAAAATAAGAAGATTTGTGTCAAACGGAAAAATTGCACTTTGTGCCACAGAAAATCAAGAAAAAATTATAAGATCTTGTGGCGGTGTTTGTGTTTTTGTTTCTTGCAAATTACGTGAAGTTGTATTTGCTTTAATCTTTGGTTCAGCACTTTTTAACGTGGAAAACGGAGCGTCCCAATTAAATCCGCGGAATATGGATTTGAGAAAAAAAAAAATGTTTTGTAAGAGAAACAAAATCACAAACACTTTTCACTGTTATGTACGTGGTGAAATATACGTATGTATAAATATTTAATGTAAATAATATATAAACACTGAAGAAGTATTGGTTATATATCGCTATCTAGACAAGTGCAATAAGGGAGTTTTCCCTACTGGGTTGCATGTATCTAACTATCTTAAACTCACTTCTTATCGCGTTATAATATGCGTTGGATAATATTTTTTGCTAGCACGTACATATGTACAAATGTGCAGAATATGTAGAATGTAAAAATGTACGTACGTATGTAGTATGTACAAATATTTACGTATGAAGCCGAGTACAGTGAAACCTCTCCTAACGGACACCTCTATTAGACGGACACCTCCCTTGGGCGGACATTTTTTCCTATACCAAGTTTTAAGTATAAATTTCGGAACAAATTACTCTCTCTTAAGCGGACACTCTCTTGGCCAGACGCGGACAGTTATTTTGCATAAAATTGACACAAAAACTCTATTGGGCGGACGCGAACCTCTTATCAACGGACATTAAGATTTCTTTTCATAACAAATCAAACAAAAACCTCCGTTACTAAATGGAAAAAGGGGACTTCCCGCACAAAATGTGATTGTTATGCACACATTTAGTTTGGTTTGCGCAGTGGTTTAGGTTCGTTATTTGAATTGTCAGAAACCCTTGGAGACTGATAAAAACATGAAAACTATTGATGAAAAAGGTACTGACACTGAAAAAAATTAAAAATAAAACTTACGTCAATCGACAATTTCCCAGTTTTTTATGTAATCAATCTATGATCTTATGTAGTTTATGGACTAAAATGTAATATTTATTTTTATTTTGTTATTACTTAATATGTACTTACGCACATAAATGAAATGTGCACTTTTGAAAAAATACATGCACATTTTTGTTTGATGATGTGTGCGATGTAATATCAATATCTTTTATTCAAATAAGAAATAGTGACTATTCAATTAATTAAAACATTAAAAAGTTCTAAATAGGCTTCCCCTCCATTAAGCGGACACCTCTCTTGGGCGGACAAAAAATGACTGACGGTGAGTGTCCGCCCAAAGGAGGTTTCACTGTATATGGCTAAGCTATGCTTTGTCACAGCAGTGGTGAGTTAAGAAGTACGAGAAAACAGAAAGTTTGTTTTGATTACAGTGCGTATGTATGTATGTGTGCGGGAATGCACAAGTGGATATAATAATACGTAAAGAGCCGCTCACCGCTGAGGTGGGTTCTTGGTACCGAACGTCGGAGAGCGGGCTTTGATTTACGTTCTCTTAGCTTGGTGAGTGCAGCAGAGAAAAGCGAGGTAGAAAGATATGAAAATAAGCTAGAGTGCGTTTGGTATGTGTGGACTGTATTGTCCGATGAACAACAGCGACTCTCTTAGCTATTATACGAATAGTTGCAGAAAATGCAACTTGTAAAAATGCTTATATGTGCGAACGTATGTACATATGGTATATGGGGAAAAATGCACTTATGTTTTCGGCACTTTGTTAAGCCAAGTTCAACGAACTATGCGACCAACGGCAAAAATTGGTAAGCAGAGGAGAGTATATGATTTTAATGTGCTAATATTTTGTTCTTGCACAGGACACAGTAGGCATATAAACTGCAACGGAATTTGTATATATGTACATATACTTATATATATATAAGATCGGCGGTATGGAATTTTTCTACCAAAATTTTAATAGCGGCAAATTGCCGTTGTGGAATTTTTGGGCGGCAAGAAAATGTCCGCAATTTTAGTAAAACCGTTTTTGGCGAGAAAAAAATACGCCTTTTGTTAAATCACATATATATATATATATATATGTATATGCATGTATGCATACACGTATGTACTATGTCCGTTGGCAGTTTATTAGAAATAATATAACTTTTAAGAAAATAAAAGTTATATTATTTAAATTTTTAAGAAAATTAAAAATTTGCCTACTTCCTACTTTCCTTTATTTATTGTATGGGTATGTAAGTACGCTCCTTTATGTTCTTGCGCCTGGTGTTGTTGTTGCCGCTGATGCTGATGCTGGTGATGTTGGCTGATGGTTTGGTTGGGTGATGGCTGCTGATTGCGCTTTGTTGCTTCTTTTAGTTGTTGTTGTGTTTCAGCTTCACTTGATGATTATTATTATTATTATTATTTATTTTTTTTTAATGTACATAAGTATTTCAATTATTTATTTGTTTTTGCCAAAATTTTTTATTTTTTTTTTTCGCTTTTGAGTTTCCGATATGTACGTGCACTTTTTTAACACTTTTGTTTGTTGTTTTTGCACTTAGTTTTTCAGTTGTTTTTTTTTTGTTCCTTCTTTATTTGTTTGTATGCACGTTTCTCGTTCACTTGCTTACATATATGTATGTATGTAGCACTGTATGTCTGCGTGCACTTTTGTTATCGAGCACTTGTGTTTATAGATTTTTCCACTATGTTTATAGTTTTTATATTACATTAGCGGACGTGTGATACGCGCTTATTTTATTTTTTATAAATTTTTTTTATTATTATTATTTTTTGTAGGAGCTGGGCCACGGTTGGCTGCGAAGGACCATGAATATTTTGGTCGCTTGGTCCCTTCGCACTCACCTTGTACACACGCATTTCGATCTCCGTTAAAGGAAATATGTACTTAGGTTTTGATTTCAAACTTTATAAAAATTCTCTTAACTTATTCAAAAAATCATATATGTTTATATATTTACATATATATATATGTATATAACTATATAAGATTTATTTAACGGTGGACTCGCTAGGACGCGTGCGCGTAGACCGGCGTTAATAGCTGAACTGGTTTTCGCATAATTTGGCACGATGATGGTAGGCGGCCGTGCGCCCCCGTAGTATGGGTGAGGGCAAGGCAGTTGATGCAGTAACCCTGTGCGTGGGCTACTCCCAACCGTTGTGGCGGCTTCATCGCCTTGAAGGCCGAGCACGTCCGCAAGGCGTGGTACCGGTGGCAGTGCCGGCAGTTGTCCGTTTCCGCCGTTGGAGCCAGGGGGCATGCCTTCCTTGATGCCATGATGTCTTCGATCTGGAAGTAGAAGCAACGGCAGAGAAACGAGAAGTACTTGGGTACAATATTTAACGGGAAGACCCTTAATATACAGAAGGAAAATATGTATAGAATTATTTATTGTGCTTTTGGAAGGAAGCACTGTTTGACAAGTGGCCGCGTGATAACTAAATTTTGTGTACGGATTTCTACGACACGTATGTGGTTATCAGGGCCGTGGCGAACGTTTTCGATTCGTCCCAATCGCCACTCGGTGGGGGGGAGCGAATCTTCTTTGATCACGACGAGGTCGCTTGGCTGAGGATCGCGTTGTGGGGTTTTCCACTTGTATCTCTTCTGAAGATCTTTGAGGTAATCTTCTTTCCAGCGGCGACTAAATTGGTGGTGAAGTGCTTTGACTTTCTCCCACCGGTTTAGTAGGGAGAGGTCTTCCGCATTAGGCTCGGGAATGGCCAACAGCGGTGCACCTCGAAGGAAGTGACCCGGAGTAAGCGCTGTCATATCAGCTGGGTCTTGGGAAAGTGCGGACAGAGGCCTCGAGTTGAGGACTGCTTCGATTCGCACCAGAAGTGTCGTGAATTCTTCGAAAGTAAACTTGTGGGTTGCAGCGGTTTTCTTTAAATGGATTTTAAAGCTTTTCACTGCAGATTCCCACAAGCCGCTTATGTGGGGGGCGCTGGTATATATTGCCAGTTGATGCCTTGGGGGGCATATTTTTTGACAATGTCTGCGGAACATTCGTTAAGGAATTTAACGAAGTCGCGTTCTGTTGCGCGCTGGGCGCCAATAAACGTTTTTCCATTGTCACTCATCATTTTTGAGGGGAAACTTCGTTTGCCAACGAAGCGGGCGAATGCTGCTCGAAAAGCCTCGATTGTAAGATCCGAGCATAGCTCGAGATGCACTGCCTTTGTGGAAAAACAAACAAAAACTGCAACGTATCCCTTGATAAGGGTTGTAGATCTTAGCACCGATGCTTTAATTTGGAATGGCCCAGCAAAATCTACTCCCGTTGTGGAAAATGGGAGTGAGAAACTGCAGCGCTCAGGGGGTAGAGCGGTCATTATTTGGGTGCGTGTTTGTTGCTTGTAAAGCGTGCACACTTTGCAGTGAAAAATGCATTTTTTAATGAGAGGTGTTAGCTTTGGTACGTAGTCTTCTTGCCTTACCATTTGGAGCATTAATCGTGTTTCTGCGTGATGAAGCAGCGAGTGTAAAAACTCCAAATATAGCTGGCAGAACCTCGATTCGGTAGGGAGAATTATTGGGTGCCTTTCATTATAACTCAATGTGGAATGTGCTAATCGGCCATTAACCCGTATAAGTCTGTCTTTGTCCAACGAAGGATTGAGAACAAGAAAAGGCCTTTTTTTGTTAAGTGGCCTTTTATCTTGCAAAGCGCTTTTTTCGCTCGGAAAATGGCGTGATTGCGCTGCGTTGATAACACGAATTTTTGCATATTGAAATTCGTTATGTGTCAGATGTGGATAGGTGATTGTAGCTAACCCCTTTGATTTGTTGCGGGCATTGCTCACGAAGCGGAACATGTACGCAGTCACGCGGAGTGCTCGAGAGAAAGAAGAAAAGCGATCAAGAAAATCGACCTCTTCTTCAAGCGCGTAATATACCTCCACCTTGCGCTTTTCTGGTGGAGATGCACTGCATGCCTTTGACCTTGGCCATGCATCCATGTGGCAAGAGAGCCATTTTGGTCCGTGCCACCAGAGTGGGGAATTCGCCAAGTCCTGCGGTTTGCAACCACGGGTGCCGAGGTCGGCTGGATTGTCTTGGCTGGCAACATGGCGCCATGTACCGGTTGGAAGATATTCCCGGATTTGGGAGGTACGATTGGATACATATGTCTTCCATGTACATGGTGGCTTTTCAAGCCAAGCTAGCACAATCTCTGAATCTGACCATAATAATGTGTTGCACGATTCTAATTTGAGCTGTTTTCGAACAGTTGCGACCAGTTTTGCGAGCAAGACTGCACCACACAGCTCCAGGCTTACCGTCTTCAATGGTGCGACTTTGCTTTTTGCAACCAAGAGAGTGGAATATCTTTGGTTGCTAGCATCTACGCGGATGTAAATCGCAGCGCAATATGCTTTTTCCGAGGCATCGCAAAACCCGTGGATTTGGGTGTCTTGCCCCGGAGTGAAGTTAACCCATCGAGGGATTTCGATGTGGCATATGGCTGGCAAATTTTCTGCGAACTGTTGCCATTTTGCCAAAGCTATGGGTTTGGCACATTCGTCCCAATGAACGCCATCCAGCCAAAGTTCTTGAAGCAGAATCCTTGCTTGAATCATCACTGGCGACAGCCATCCTGCCGGGTCAAAAAGTTTTGCGACAGAAGATAAAATTTGTCGTTTTGTGACGGCATTCGATGTCGATGCAGGCAGAATGGTGTATGAAAATTTATCTGTGAGTGCGTTCCATTGAATACCAAGAGTTTTGGTTGTGGAAGCGCTCTCAAATTTCAAAAAGTTGGAGTCGAGAAGATCCTCCTTTGGAAATTTTTCTAAAATGGCCGGATGATTGGCCGTTAGTTTCTTGAGTATGAAACCAGCTGACTTAAGCGCTTTGATCACTTGAAGAAGTGATTCAGTGGCATTGTCAATATCATGACTTCCGGATAGGATGTCATCCACATACGTTTCGGTTTTAAGTATTGTGGCAGCCAAGGGAAATGTCGCTATCGTATCATCTGCTAATTGATGCAGGGTACGAATAGCGAGGTATGGTGCACAATTAACTCCGAACGTTACGGTTTTAAGATTGTAATCGGTGACAGGAGAGTCAGCCGACGTGCGAAACAAGAT
>NW_023458557.1:10141830-10195688 GCF_013731165.1 Rhagoletis pomonella | reverse complement strand
TATTTTCTGACTTCACTGTAATTTAAAATAATAAAAGAGATTAACCGGTTTAAATATTAAACCAAGCCAATGTACTTTTGGCGTCTCAAATATTGATTTTTTAGGACATAATATATCTGGAGCTGGAATTCGGCCTTCTGAAAACCAGGTAGCAGCTATTCGTAATTTTGAGCGTCCAAATTCTATTAAACAAGCACAGAAATTTATAGGTATGGTTAATTATTATCATAGGTGTTTAAGCCGCCGCTTAAAGCGCAATCCGACGGCCGTGCGCGCAATCCTTGGCCGCAGCAGTTTGGCAGTTGACCTACGTCAACTCCGAAAATGATTACCGAGCGCGCACGGCCGCCTACCATCATCGTGCCAAATTATGCGAAAGGCAGTTCAGCTATCAACGCCGGTCTACGCGCACGCGTCCTAGCGAGTCCACCGTCAAATAAATCTTATATAGCTATATACACATATATATGTAAATATATAAACATATATGATTTTGTGAATAAACTAAGAGAATTTTTATAACGTTTGAAATCAAAACCTAAGTATTTCCTTTAACGGAGATCGAAGTGCGCGTGTACAAGGTGAGTGCGAAGGTACCAAGCGATCCAAGTATTCATGGTCCTTCGCAGCCTACAAAAAATAATAATAATAAAAAAAAATTTATAAAAAATAAAATAAACTCGTATCGCACGTCCGCTAATGTAATATAAAAACTATAAACATAGTGGAAAAATCTATAAACACAAGTGCTCGATAACAAAAGTGCACGCAGACATACAGTGCTACATACATACATATATGTAAGCAAGTGAACGAGAAGCGTGCATACAAACAAATAAAAAAGGAAAAAAAAAAACTGAAAAACTAAGTGCAAAATCAACAAAGAAAAGTGTTAAAAAAGTGCACGTACACATCGGAAACTCAAAAGTGAAAAAAAAATAAAATAAAATTTTGGAAAAAACAAATAAATAATTAAAATACTTATGTACATTTAAAAAAAAAATAATAATAATCATCAAGTTAAGCTGAAACACAACAACAACTAAAAGAAGCAACAAAGCGCAATCAGCAGCCATCACCCAACCAAACCATCAGCCAACATTGGAGCGACATCACCAGCATCAGCATCAGCGGCAACAACAACACCAGGCGCTAGAACATAAAGGAGCGTACTTACATACCCATACAATAAATAAAGGAAAGTAGTAAGTAGGCAAATTTTTAATTTTCTTAAAAATTTAAATAATATAACTTTTATTTTCTTAAAAGTTATATTATTTCTAATAAACTGCCAACGGACATACATACGTGTATGCATACATGCATATACATATATATATATGTGATTTAACAAAAGGCGTATTTTTTCTCGCCAAAAACGGTTTTACTAAAATTGCGGACATTTTCTTGCCGCCCAACAATTCCACAACGGCAATTTGTCGCTATTAAAATTTTGGTAGAAAAATTCCGTTTTCCGGAAAGCGGTATATCTCCACATACCGCCGATCTTATATATATATAAGTATATGTACATACATGGGCGTAGCCAGGTAGGGGCAGGGGGTGCTTGTATATATATAAAATAGTACCCTGAAATGCCAGCTTAATAGGGGCGAGCACCCCCCCCCCCCCCTAAATTTCATTCTGGCTACGCCGATGTGTACATATATTCACATTCTGATATATACCCCAAAATAAATTCCGTTGCAGTTTATATGCCTACTGTGTCCCACTGTGCAAGAACAAAATATTAGCACATTAAAATCATATACTTTCCTCTGCTTACCAATTTTTGCCGTTGGTCGCATAGTTCGTTGAACTTGGCTTAACAAAGTGCCGAAAACATAAGTGCATTTTTTCCCTATATACCATATGTACATACGTTCGCACATATAAGCATTTTTACAAGTTGCATTTTCTGCAACTATTCGTATAATAGCTAAGAGAGTCGCTGTTGTTCAGCGGACAATACAGTCCACACATACCAAACGCACTCTAGCTTATTTTCATATCTTTCTACCTCGCTTTTCTCTGCTGCACTCACCAAGCTAAGAGAACGTAAATCAAAGCCCGCTCTCCGACTTAAATACGTTCGGTACCAAGAACCCACCTCAGCGGTGAGCGGCTCTTTGCGTATTATTATATCCACTTGTGCATTCCCGCACACATCCATACATACGCACTGTAATTAAAACAAACTCTCTGGTTTTTCGCACTTGTTCACCCACCACTGCGGTGACAAAGCGTAGCTTAGCCATATCTTCGGCTTCATATGTAAATATTTGCACATACATACCTACACTATAATCAAAACAAATTCTCTGTTGTTTTCGTTTCTTAACTCACCACTGCTGTGACAAAGCATATCTTAGCCATATACTCGGCTTCATACGTAAATTTTTGTACATACCTACATACGTATATTTTTACATTCCACATATTCTGCACATTTGTACATACGTGCTAACAAAGAATATTGTCACACGAATATTATCCATAACGCGATAAGAAGTGAGTTCAAGATATCAGATACATGCAACCCAGTAGGGAAAGGTCCCGAATTGCATTGGTCTAGATAGTGATAAATAACCAATACTTTTTTCAGTATTTACATAATTATTTATATCACATTAAATATTTATACATACGTATATTTCACCACGTATTTAACAGTGAAAAGTGTTTGTGATTTTTTTTTTCTCTTACTGAAAATTTTTCAAATCCATATTCCGCGGATTTAATTGGGACGCTCCGTTTTCCACGTTATAAAAAGTGCTGAACCAAAAATTAAAGCAAATATAATTTCACGTAATTTGCAAAAAAAAAAACACAAACACCGCCACAAAATCTTAAAATTTTTTTCCCGATTTTCTGCCGCACGAAGTGCAATTTTTTCTCGTTTGACACATATTTTTCTAATTTTTTGCGAACGTTATCTGGGTGGTACTCAGTAAAATTTAATTAAATCTTCATTTAATTTATATACGTGTGACCTTCCACAGCATTCAAAATGCCACTTGGACACAGTCCACCAAAAATGTCTGAAATCGCGACAAGGTCAAAAACTGCTTCGGAAGAAGCAACCGGTGGTAAGAGGGACCCCTCGCCGCGCCCGAAATCTAAAACTTTTGACCCATCCGCTCAAAAGTTTATAGCGGAATATGACAGTATCATGAGATACTGTGCAAAATTCAGTGATGCACCAATCCAAGACCACACTGAATCATATCTTATGATAAAAGACAAATCACTAGATGATTGTTGGGCACGGCTTCAGTCCACCTATGATTTGGTTTTTTCAAAGCCAGATGACAGCCTACCCGAAAACTTTAAGAATTCGGTAGGAGGCAAGTACTTCACTTGCCTTGAATTATATGAGGTGACCAAAGCTAAAATTGCCGATCAACTGTCGTAGATTAGAGCAATCGCCGCACCGAGTCCACCAGCCGGCGTGGAACACACCTCGGCAGAGGCAAACGTTTTTCTACAAGTCCCACCTTGTGACACGGAGACATTTTACGGCGGTTACGAAGAATGGTCCGCTTTTCGTGACATGTTCACAGCGGTGTACATCAACCACCCGAAGCTCTCTCGTGCTCAAAAATTGTATCACCTCCGATACAAAACCCAAGGAAAAGCCGGCTCCATCGTCGAGCAATACCCGCTCAGCGAGGATAACTTCGAGCTGGACTGGGAAGCTTTACGGTCACGAAACGAAAACAAACGTATCCTGGTTGACAACCAAATTAAAATTTTGATGACTTTGCCGACTATTCAATCCGAGAATAGCGAGCAACTTCAAAGGCTGCAAACATCAATCAACAACTGTCTGTCAGTTCTTAATTCCCAAGACGTCCAGACAGACAGTTGGGATCCTATATTGGTGTACATATGCTCATCCAAATTGCCCGAAACCACACTGTCATTTTGGGAACAATCTCCCTCTTCTCGAAGAGATTTACTCTCATGGTCACAAATGGACGATTTTCTTACTTCAAGATACGAAGTAGTCGAAAGACTTAGCCGGCTTCATCCAAGCCAAAATAAACAAAAATCAGTCGCTCATCAAAATGCTGCGCAAAACAGGTCCTTTAACAGGACTCTGAATCCCAAACCACAATCTCGACACTCCAGTGCGCGAGCGAATGAAACCGCCGCACAACACACTACTGCCCAGTCGACACCCCCCGCTCGACAAGCGCAGTCAAGTTCCGATTCCAGCGAGCAACCGTGCTGTTCCAAACAAGCACAAATACAATCATTGCATACCGACAACAATAGCAAAGTTCTCCTTCCAACTGCCATGGTCGCAGTTGAATACGAGGGGGAATTGTTTCAACTTAGAGCCTTGATTGATCAAGGCTCACAAAGAACTTTCATTTCCTCGAAAGTTCAAAAACGATTGAAACTACCATTCGAACATTCCAAGTTCGAAATTTCCGGCATGGGTGGACATGTAGTACAAAGCTCCTCAAAGCTTTGTCCACTCACATTGGTTGCACCAAAAACCATGCAACGGATAAACACACAGGCTATCGTGTTACCTCAGCTCACGAGGCACATGCCTACATTCACCATTAGCCGTGAAAACTGGCAGCGATTCAAGATCCTTGAACTTGCTGACCAAGCTGTCACATACCAGCTCAAACTGACATGGTAATCCGCATCGATATACTTCCACAAATCCTGCTGGAAGGTATACAAAAGATTTGCGACACTATACTTGCGCAAAAAACAATATTTGGCTGGATTCTCAGTGGTCCAATAACCGAAAATGTGGGGTCATTCTCGACACAAGTAGAAGAGTGCTCGAATGCAACACTCAGCTCTCAGCTTCGAAAGTTTTGGGAAGAAGAGGAGATTCCACAACCTCCACAAATTTCCCCTGAAGATCAGGCATGTGAGCATATATATGCAACAACAACGACTCGTGCCCCAAACGGTCGATACATTGTGCGACTTCCATTCAAGGAAGAATTTCCAAAAAAGCTGGGCCACTCTCGGTCTGCTGCACTTCAGCAGTTTTTCAGTATGGAGCGATCGCTTCAGAAAAAGGAGACTTAGCCACAATGTACAAAAAGGTGTTGCAAGAGTATCTCGACCTCGGTCATATGGAGCACACGAAGACATGCGATATAATTTCCAATGGCGAATACTTCTCTTTCTAATTGCCACATCATGCGGTCGTCAAACCAGATAAGGTGACCACCAAAGTTCGCGTGGTATTCAACGCCTCAAAAACATCTGGTTCAGGAAAATCCCTGAATGACGTATTGCACACTGGTCCCACACTCTAGCCAGATCTCATGCTGCTCATTCTGCAGTGGCGAATGCACAGATTCGTGTTCAATGGCGACATTGAAAAAATGTATCGTCAAATACTCATCCATGAGGACGATAAAGATTTTCAGCGAATCATATTTCGCATATCGGCTGACTCTCCGACACCGATTATAATCTTAAAACCGTAACGTTCGGGGTTAATTGTGCACCATACCTCGCTATTCGTACCCTGCATCAATTAGCAGATGATACGATAGCGACATTTCCCTTGCCTGCCACAATACTTAAAACCGAAACGTATGTTGATGACATCCTATCCGGAAGTCATGATATTGACAACGCCACTGAATCACTTCTTCAAGTGATCAAAGCGCTTAAGTCAGCTGGTTTCATACTCAAGAAACTAACGGCCAATCATCCGGCCATTTTAGAAAAATTTCCAAAGGAGGATCTTCTCGACTCCAACTTTTTGAAATTTGAGAGCGCTTCCACAAACACTCACAGATAAATTTTCATACACCGTTCTGCCTGCATCGACATCGAATGCCGTCACAAAGCGACAAATGTTATCTTCTGTCGCAAAACTTTTTGACCCGGCAGGATGGCTATCGCCAGTGATGATTCAAGCAATGATTCTTCTTCAAGAACTTTGGCTAGATGGCGTTGATTGGGAAGAATGTGCCAAACCGATATCCTTAGCAAAATGGCAGCAGTTCGCAGAAAATCTGCCAGCCATTTGCCACATCGAAATTCCTCGATGGGTTAATTTCACTCCGGGGCAAGATACCCAAATCAACGGGTTTTGTGATGCCTCGGAAAAAGCATATTGCGCTGCGATTTACATCCGCGTAGATGCTAGCAACCAAAGATATTCCACTCTCTTGGTTGCAAAAAGCAAAGTCGCACCATTGAAGACGGTAAGCTTGCCACGCCTGGAGCTGTGTGGTGCAGTCTTGCTCGCAAAACTGGTCGCAACTGTTCGAAAACAGCTCAAATTAGAATCGTGCAACACATTATAATGGTCAGATTCAGAGATTGTGCTAGCTTGGCTTGAAAAGCCACCATGTACATGGAAGACATATGTATCCAATCGTACCTCCCAAATCCGGGAATATCTTCCAACCGGTACATGGCGCCTTGTTGCCAGCCAAGACAATCCAGCCAACCTCGGCACCCGTGGTTGCAAACCGCAGGACTTGGCAAATTCCCCACTCTAGTTGCACGGACCAAATTGGCTCTCTTGCCACATGGATGCATGGCCAAGGTCAAAGGCATGCAGTGCATCTCCACCAGAAAAGCGCAAGGTGGAGGTATATCACGCGCTTGAAGAAGAGGTCGATTTTCTTGATCGCTTTTCTTCTTTCTCTCGAGCACTCCCGCGTGACTGCGTACATGTTCCGCTTCGCGAGCAATGCCCGCAACAAATCAAAGGGGTTAGCTACAATCACCTATCCACATCTGACACATAACGAATTTCAATATGCAATTTTCCGAGCGAAAAAAGCGCTTTGCAAGATAAAAGGCCACTTAACAAAAAAAGTCCTCTTCTTGTTCTCAATCCTTCGTTGGACAAAGACGGGCTTATACGGGTTAATGGCCGATTAGCACATTCCACATTGAGCTATAATGAAAGGCACCCAATAATTCTCCCTACCGAATCGAGGTTCTGCCAGCTATATTTGGAGTTTTCACGCAGAAACACGATTAATGCTCCAAATGGTAAGGCAAGAGTACTACGTACCAAAGCTAACACCTCTCATTACAAAATGCATCTTTCAATGCAAAGTGTGCACGCTTTACAAGCAACAAACACGCACCCAAATAATGGCCGCTCTACCCCCTGAGCGCTGCAGTTTCTCACTCCCATTTTTCACAACGGGAGAAGATTTTGCTGGGCCATTCTAAATTAAAGCATGGGTGCTAAGATCTACAACCCTTATCAAGGGAGCGGTGCAGTTTTTGTCTGTTTTTCCACAAAGGCAGTGCATCTCGAGCTATGCTCGGGTCTTACAACCGAGGCTTTTCGAGCAGCATTCACCCGCTTCGTTGGCAGACGAGGTTTCCCCTCAAAAATGATGAGTGACAATGGAAAAACGTTTATTGGCGCCCAGCGCGCAACAGAACGCGACTTCTTTAAATTCCTTAACGAATGTTCCGCAGACATTGTCAAAAAATATGCCCCTCAAGGCATCAACTGGCAATATATACCACCCAGCGCCCCCCACATGGGCTGCTTTTGGGAATCTGCAGTGAAAAGCTTTAAAATCCATATAAAGAAAACCGCTGCAACCCACAAGTTTACTTTCGAAGAATTCACGACACTTCTGGTGCGAATCGAAGCAGTCCTCAACTCGAGGCCTCTGTCCGCACTTTCCCAAGACCCAGCTGATATGACAGCGCTTACTCCGGGTCACTTCCTTCGAGGTGCACCGCTGTTGGCCATTCCCGAGCCTAATGCGGAAGACCTCTCCCTACTAAACCGGTGGGAGAAAGTCAAAGCAATTCACCACCAATTTAGTCGCCGCTGGAAAGAAGATTACCTCAAAGATCTTCAGAAGAGATACAAGTGGAAAACCCCACAACGCGATCCTCAGCCAGGCGACCTCGTCGTGATCAAAGAAGATTCGCTCCCCCCACCGAGTGGCGATTGGGACGAATCGAAAACGTTCCCCCCGGCCCTGATAACCACATACGTGTCGTAGAAATCCGTACACAAAATAGAGTTATCACGCGGCCTCTCGTCAAACTTCCAAGGCACAATAAATAATTCTATACATATTTTCCTTCTGTATAGTAAGGGTCTTAACTTCCCGTTTAAATATTGTACCCAAGTACTTCTCGTTTCTCTGCCTTTGCTTCTACTTCCAGATCGAAGACATCATGGCATCAAGGAAGGTATGCCCCCTGGCTCCAACGGCGGAAACGGACAACTGCCTGCAATGCCGGCTCTGCCACCGGTACCACGCCTTGCGGACGTGCTCGGCCTTCAAGGCGATGAAGCCGCCACAACGGTTGGGAGTAGCCCGCGCACTGGGTTACTGCATCAACTGCCTTGCCCTCACCCACACTACGGGGGAGTGCGACTCGCCAGGCAGCTGCAAGACCTGCGGGCTAGCGCCCCACACGCTGCTGCATGTGGCAGCTAACAACCATGCGCGCACGGGCCAACGAAAGCAGCAACCCAAGCATCGCGCTCCTGCACGTAAGCGAGTAAAGACGCCCACCAACAAGGGAAGCCCGGAGCAAAAGACGCAGAACCCGCGCAACCAGGCGCACAATATGCGCAAGCAGGCATCGCAACCGCCGCGCAAGAAGACCGCCCGACGCACGATTGCGCGCACCCCCCAAGGCCTGCAAACGGCCAACTATCAGGGCCGCACCACTAACTGCGCCTTGGGCAACGCGATCCGCGCGCTGAAAGAACTGCAGGAGACCCTAAGCAGCGCATTCCTGCAGGGCGGGGAGGATGTTTAAGCCGCCGCTTAAAGCGCAATCTGACGGCCGTGCGCGCAATCCTTGGCCGCAGCAGTTTGGCAGTTGACCTACGTCAACTCCGAAAATGATTACCGAGCGCGCACGGCCGCCTACCATCATCGTGCCAAATTATGCGAAAGGCAGTTCAGCTATTAACGCCGGTCTACGTGCACGCGTCCTAGCGAGTCCACCGTCAAATAAATCTTATATAGCTATATACATATATATATGTAAATATATAAACATATATGATTTTGTGAATAAACTAAGAGAATTTTTATAACGTTTGAAATCAAAACCTAAGTATTTCCTTTAACGGAGATCGAAGTGCGTGTATACAAGGTGAGTGCTAAGGGACCAAGCGACCAAAGTATTCAATAGGTATATACCGAAATTAGCAGAGTTCGCGAATAAAATTTATGATTTAATGAATAGAACAAATAAGAGGCTAGGAAAATATTTAATTTGGGATGATAATTCAATCCAAGCCTTTGAATGCAATAAGGATAAGGTTGCGTCTGAGATATTGTTAAATCATTTTAAAAAAGATGCTAAATTATATTTAACTGTTGATGCTTCTAATGCGGCAATTGGAGGTGTCATTCAGCAACATTTCAATAATAACATTGAGCCAATTGCATTTTTCTCCAAAAAATTTCTCTGTCTGAGACTAAGTATAGTACATTCGACCGAGAACTTTTGGCAATTTATCTAACAGGTCTATTCTGCGCTGGTAATAAAAAGTTTGTAACCGATAAATAAAGTTCCTGTAAATTTTTAAGCCCTTTTCGTATTCTGTGTACTCTTGTAACCGGTAAATTTTGTTACCAGCTCATAAACTGGTAACAAATTATTGCCCCATGAAGTATGCAATGCCAGGATTTGCACAATTCTTCATAGCTGAATCGCTGGATATTTTAACTGCATTACCAACGTACCTAGAATCGCGGTGACAAGAACTGGTAACATTTTTTGGTAATACAATTTTCCGGTTACAAAATCTTCGGTAACGTGCAGAATAGACCTGTAACACACATAAACCTTAAATCAATGTTTTAAATTAAAAAAACAGAACGTAGTCCAAGACAAACGAGGCATTTGGAATACATCGCATAGTTCACTAATGATATACAATAGGGGTATTCTCGAAGTCATGCACGATGCACGGATGGCACGAAATGCAAAAATACTATTCCAAATTTCGAGAAAAATGAAGTGAGCGAGATGAGAGGAATGAGAGAAATATGTAGCAATTCCAACAACAAAACAACTAGCAGGGGTCGCACTTATCTTGCTATGCTATTTTGCAAAATATATACATGGGTTTCGACGTTGCATATTTTGCAGCGTTAGGAAGTGTTGTTTCCCATGTATTTTGTTGTTGTGTGTTTGCAAGTTATGCAATCCATGCAATCCGTGCTACGTGCAATGGCTTTGCAAAATTTGGAGAATACCCCTTATATATTGAAGGAGAGTCAAACATCATAGCTGATACACTATCTCGAGCTTATGAAATTAATGTAATTGGAAATACGGAGCTAAACTTTAAGAGTTTACAAAATGAACAGCAAAAAGATGATGATGCTTAATGATTTAAAAATTTGATCTTTTTTTTTGTATAATATGTATTTGTTTATTGAATCTTTCTTTCGAAAATAACAATAAGTTTTCAAATCTTACAAACTAATATTAAATTTAAAATTTCTGCGGCAATGCTTAGAAATTTTTTATTTTTTCATACATATATATTTATTACAGCTGTGGCGGCTGTCGGAATGGACAAGATTCTGAGCAGCAGAATCGCTGGATATCGTTATGGGCAGGCGGTCTGAAAGGACGAGTTCCAGAGCCGCACTGCCTGGGCGGGTAGAAAGGACTAGTTTCCACGCCGCGCCTGCGCTTCTCTATATTTAAGCAATTACAATCCAGTAGGCTGTGTTCGGTCCGAAAGGACAAGCTTCCGAGCTGCACTGAAAGGACGAGTTCCAGAGCCGAAATTTATATATTGCGGATATCGAAATTCATTATCAGGGAACGGATTTTATGGAAAATGCCTTTTTTTCTGCTAAAGAGATAGAGTATATTCGATTAAGAATGTCCACGATTTAGCTTTCCCTGATTCCATATATACACACTTGATGTTGCCTTTTTTTGCCTTTTTTAAGATATTTGCCTTTTTTTTGACTTTTTTAAGATATTTGCCTTTTTTTGCCTTTTCTACCTTTAAAAAAGTGATTATAGCATTTACAATTTTTTTTTTAAGATTTAAAAATATACACATGCCCATGCGGCTTATAGAAGCACAGGGACCTCTTGCCAAATTGGTGTTGAAAAAATTCAAAGCCGTTTTCTCAGCTAACGTAGGCTTGAATACAATAAGGGGTGTGGATAAAATTGTAAAGGGCGAGGAAAACGCCCTTATTTCTGATAATATGAACGTTTCAAACGTTCCATATTTAAATTGGGCTCCACTTGTATCAACTTACGTCGAGCGCACATTTAGTACATACAAGGCTTTTCTTCGCGAAAATCGAATGAAAATGCTGCCAGAAAACTTCAAAATGCATCTTGTGGTTCAATGTTACTACAACTATACAGATTAAAGTTTTATGAGTTAGAAACTCGAAAGGTAAAATAGTCAAAGATTCAAAGCACAAATTTTTCATATAATGAAACTAGTTCATACTTTTTCTCTTTTTACTTGTAATATAAGCATTTCTAAAGTAAATATATTTTTTGATTGTTCTTCGTATTTTCTGTCTTTTTTTAGTGCCTTATTTTTTTGCAATACATTTTTTTTTTGCCTTTTCCTGCCTTTTTCGCTATTTTGTTTTGCCTTTTTTTGCCTTTTTTGCAATACCTGGTGCCTTTTCCTGCCTTTTTCGCTATTTTATTTTGCCGTTTCCAGCCTATTTCGTTACTTTATTTTGCCTTTTTTTAAAGGCTTTTAGGTCCTAAAAATCCGTTCCCTGTTCATTATAATGCGCATCATTTGATAATATCGGAGAAATCCTTTCTTTTTAGTCTTCTTGCATATCTCGGGCTAAGAAGATCTCTCACTAGTCGATTTGGATGGTTCATTAACCGTGCTTAGTAACTGGTGCTTAGCCCTCTTATGTCCTCATGCACCGTATTTACATTAATATCTGTGGATATTCGTATTTTTTATGTACCACGGCGCTCCGCAAAGCCCAATTCCATATGCCCAACATGGTTTAATCATATTATTAAAAAGCAACATCTTGTTATCTAGGCTTAATTTAGATTTGTGTCCTATAACCCAATGAAGGCTTGCTTGTTTTAGTTTCGCTTGAGAAATGTTGTTTTCTATATGCTCTTTCCAGGTAAGTCTTCAATCTAGTGCCATCCAAAGGTATTTGACATTATCTTTTTGTGGTATAGCCTTGCTGTTTATTTTTAGTGGTGGGCAAGTTTCTTTCTTCAATGTAAATATTGTCTGAACACCCTTGCATTCGTTAACTTTTATCCTCCAAAAACCCAGCCATAGCTCTAACTTTTTCCAATATTCTTGCATCTTGTAAGAAGCCTCTTTATGGTCTGAACTATTACTTAGGATGTCATCAATTGGCAAATCGCGAGTGTATATTACGCACATAGGGTCCTAGAACACTGCCTTGAGGGACACCTGCATCTATTGGGTGATTTTCCGTTCTAAAGGAATTCTGCCTGACTGAAGTTTCTCCCCAGTAGAAATCTTTCCAGAACTGCATGCGTATTTGCAGGAAGTGAAACCTCTACTTTGTATATAATTCCATCATGCCAGACTTTGTCAAAAGCTCGAGAGATGTCCAAAAATACACCCAAGGCTTTTCTAATACAAGAAACAATTCTATGAACTCGTTCTACAGTGCCATGTTTTTCACGAAAACCAAACTGATGTGGTGGTATTATTTGGTTACTTGTTAGTGAACTTGTATTTTTTTCAATAAAAGTTTTTCAAATATTGTGGAAAATACAGAAATCAAGCTAATCGGCCGATATGAACTTACTACCGTCGGATCTTTGCCTGGCTTTGGCACCATAATTGTTTCCGAAAGTTTCCATAAGTCGGGGAAGTGGCCCAACTTAAGCATGTTATTAAAAATATGTAACAAAAAATGTACGGAAATTTGTGGAAGCTCCTTTATCATTTCATCTGTAATCCTATCGTAACCAGGCGCTTTATTCTTCTGAATATCATGAACAATGATGTTAATTAAATCTTTCTTTTTAACCAAAAGCGGATTTGTGGTAAGGCTACTGGCGAGTATTGCAATAATGGAAGGATGAGAGCCTTCAGTGGGTCTAAAGACTTGTGAAAGATGATAGACGAAAATGTTTGCTTTATCCTCATCATTCCTCGCCCAGCTTCCGTTCTGAGTACGTAATGGTGCTTCTCGAAGAACGGGCCTCTTCGCATGCTTCAGTGTTCGCCAAAGGGAGTAGTCAGTCTGTTTCGAAGCAGAAAAGGACTTAAGGATCGACTGCTTACTTTTTTCTTTTTCCGCCTGCAACAAAATACATAATTCCTTTGTACACGCATTCAGCTCCTGTTTAAGCTTCGAAGACCAAATTCTTTGCCATTCCCTTCTTAATTTGCGCTTTTTACTTATTAAATTAAGAATGTTTGGGGTGTGCAGGCCAGGGCAGTACGAACTGCGATGTTTAATAGAAGGATTTTGTGTTGCAATTTCTTCGGCCTTAACTATTATATCAGTGAGATGTTCAGCTGCCCTGTCGCTATCATTCTTGGTCCGAAAAAGAATTTTCGGGTCAATGTGCGAACTGACACACTTTTTGTATTTTAACCAGTTTGTGTGCTTATTTGTAAGATTTTTTTGTTTTTCTTCATAATTAATAAACATTGACAATGTTATGAGATAGGGTGAATGATCTGAAAAGAGATCAAATAAGGCTTCAGTATTAACTCGGTGTCGCGCAATACCCTTTGTTCCACCAAAGTCAATAAGATCGGGTATTTTTTGGGGGTCAGATGGCCAATACGTTGGCTGACCAGTAGAGAAGACGTCAAATTCTCTGTTTTGGATTACTTTATATATATTTCTACCCTTTGGTGTAATCAATCTAGATCCCCAGAATGTGTGCTTGGCATTGTAATCTCCTGCTACAATAAACTTACTGCCAAACTTTAGGAAAAAGTAATTAAATTGTTTTCTGTTATGTTATGACGAGGGGGGCAGTATATAGCAAATACAGTAAGGCCACCCAAGTGGTCATCAATGTTTATTGCAGTGTTATGAATGAAAATTTGATCTAAATATTTAAATTGAAAGTTAATTCAAATTCCTTTATTAAATTTCAATATTTGGTGTTAGATAACAGGGGAAGATCCGAGGCCATATATACCAACTAATGTACATAAGAAGGTTTTTAATATGCTTCATGGTATTTCACATCCTGGTACAAGGGCTACGCGTCGACTTATTGTTGAAACATTTTTATGGTCGAAAATGACCAAAGAAATCAACATATGGTCCAAAGAGTGTGTTAGTTGCCAAAAATCGAAAATCCATCGTAACACGAAATCTTCTATTAATAAAATTCCAATTTCAAAAGCTAGATTTGAACACATTCATTTAGATATTGTTGGTACTTTACCTGTTTCAAAAGGTCATCCTTAAATTCTGACAATAAGTGATAGGTTTACTCGCTGGCCAGAGGTATGTGCATTAAGAGATATTTCGGCTACAACGTTTGCGAATAAATTTTTTTTTTTTTCAATTGGCGTCAGTTAGCACAGAAGAGAAATGACTGGCGTGCTGTTTTGGACTCGGCCAAAATCGCTTAGGCGGTTACAGCGCCAAATAAGAAGAAGAAGAATTAAATTACTAGGTAGTCATCGGTGGAGTGCAGTAAAGCCCACGGGCGATATTTCCATTTCGAAAGGGAAATAGCGCCAAAAATAAAAGGAAAAAAAGGCCGCGGGCTTTATTTTCTTTGCGAAAAAGCAATAATGGCCGCGGGCTTTATTTCCCAAAGAAAAGAAAATAACGCCCGCTTGATTTATTTCATAAAAAAGGAAATAAAGCCCCTGAAAGGTATTTTCTCTGGCTTTATTTTACTGAAACATTCCAATTATGTATACAAGCACACATTTGCATAAAATGGAACGTACTTTAAACGAACTGCTCTCTATTTTTGCATACAGTGTAGCTCTGCGCTAAATTCCCTTCTGCAGTAAACGCATAAAATCGAACGGTATAACTGATAAGCGAATTTTTGGAAATTAAAGGTAAATTGTTACTATTTTTTAGCCTTCAATGCGATGCGCATATTTGTTCTCAGCGTCTTAGGTTTAGTGGTGGCGCGCCAACGCGGACGGCCGCGATGGCGCCAACAGGCTCCCCCCCCCCTCGCCATTACCCCGGAAAATTTATTTGTTTATATAATTACATTATTATTTGCTCTATATGAATGTACGACGAGAAGTTGGGGTTGTTTGTGTACCCACGCCGCAGAAATACTGTAGTGATGTGGATAACGCACGGGTTGTTTTAACTGAGAAGGCGACTTAAAACTTTCGCAAACAACAAAAATGAGTAAAGGTCAGAATAACATAAATCATCCGTGGTTGTGTGGTTTGTGTGACATCAAGGCACACGCCGCCAATCCGAGTAGAAGCTCGGCCAATCATTTTAAACTTTGCACAGATTGCTTTGCAAAGCACAGTAGGCATACTAATCTAAATGGTAAGAGTGGCATTTTGTGTACAATATGCCGTCAAATTATTCCACACTAGACGAAAGTATTTATTTAACTTTTTAATTTTTCATGTTTCTTTTTTTTGTGGAAACTTTGAATTATTTAATTTTCATACACATGTACATACGTACATACATATGTATTAAATATATGCATTGAAATTTGTTAATTCTAATTTCTTCCTATAATAAAGGAAAACAAATATTTAGTTCAATGGCATCATATTAGTTAGTTTTTATTTAGAACAGGGGATCTTGGATGTACATATTCCAAAATGAAGACAAGAGCCACAACAAAGATGAAATAAAGCCCACGGGCGTTATTGCCATATCGAAAGGGAAATAATGCCCACCGGCAAAAGGCAATAAAGCTCGCGGGCTTAATTTCTTTTTCGAAAATGCAATAACGCCCGCGGGCTTTATGTCTTTTTTTAAAGGAAATAAAGGCGTTATTGCACTCCACGGTAGTCACCATATTACAACATCTGCATACCATCCGCAAGGTAATAGTATGGTTGATAGAATTCAGAGGCAATTAAAAGCTATTATTATGGCCAGAGATGGAGCCGGAAGGTTATGTGATGAACTACCGATAATACTTTTCGGATTACGATCAGTTTACAAAGAAGATATTTCAGCTACATCTGCTGAAATGGTTTTCGGACAAAATTTACGTTTACTTGGTGAACTTGCTTTTCAATCAACGGAGAATTTTTCTTCAACTGAGATTTTAGGTTGTTTACGTGAACATTTTCGAAATGTTAATTCAAATGTAAACCCTCATCAAAATTCTAGCACTTGTTTTTATATTCCAAAGGACCTTCAAACCAGTAATATTGTTTTCGTTCATTCCATAAATAAATGTTCATCACAACAACAATACGAAGGACTCTAAAAAGTTATTGAAAGAGATAATAAATATTTTAGGGTAGAAATTAATGGTGAAGTCAAAACGATTCCAATTAATAGGTGAAAGCCAGCTATAATTGAAACTACACAGAAAACTAACACGAACAGTCGCATTAATGATGCAAAATTAAAAAGAAAAACAAGTAAGAAAGTCTAAGTTCGGGTGGAGCCGAACATTAAATACCCGGCGCAAGTATTAAATATATGTTTTTTCACCTTTCCGAAACCTACCGCTAGATGGTAAGCCGGAGTGTATCAATTTTGAGTAAATTAGCGTCCTTAAATTTCGAAATATTGCAGTTTCAAGCATTTATGAAATTTACCGTTATATGAAAAGCGGCCGTAATTTTAGTCCGATTTCAATAATTTTCCACGTTTTTCTTTTATGTGGCAAGCACAACAAAAATACCGCGTTTGGTACAAATTGATAGAACGGTTACCGATATATATATATGTGGTCATAAGTGGGCGGTGCCACGCCCATTTTCCAAAATTTAACTTTAAACGTATTTCTTGGTAAAGAATCGTTGCAAGCACCAATTTTGAATAAATTAACTTTAATATTTACTGATTTATCGAAGATTTTGTATTTCTCTAAATTACCGTTATATGGGATGTGGGCGTGGTTATTGTCCGAGTTTTTACATTTTCGGCCATTTAGTATGCTGTACCAAAGCCAACAACCGTGCTAAGTTTGGAAGAAATTGGTGCAGCGGTTACCAAGATATACACATAAGTGGCCGTGGCTACGCCCATTTTCCAAAAATTTATAATATTCTTATTTTTCGTCTAAAAATTGTTGCAAATATCAATTTTGAGTGAATAATCGTCGGTAGTTACTAAAATATCGCAGTTTTCGTATTTCCGAAAATTACCGTTATATGGGATGTGGGCGTGGTTATTGTCCGATTTCGCCCATTTTCAAAACCAACCTACCTTGTGCACAAGTGCGCTCGGGCATAAAAAGTTACGTTTAATTTAATCGACATCAAAACTCTCGAAAGGGGAGTAATGTAGGATTAAAATATGTTACACATACATATTTTTATTAAATTTAGTTGTTTTGTGAGTACCTTTAATTTTAAATTTATTTTACTTTTTTGTTAATAATTTTAAAAGGAAATTACGGTTTTCAAAAATTTTCATTATTCAAAAAGCTTTCTAAAAGAACATACATAAATAAAATATATTCTGAGCTCCACTTTAATTATTTTAATAATTTATTGCTACTATACTGGTGACACTGGCGATACTGGTCACACTGGTAAAACTGGTTACACTGGCGACACTGGTGCCACTGGTCACATTGGCGACACTGGCGGAGCCGAAGACTTCCGACACTGGTACACTGGTGACACTGGAAAAGTGCGAATAGACACCCCCAAACTATTTACCTTTGGCTTGTAATGTTGAACAAATAACAGACGCGTTCACTGAAGTCAAACGACATGAAATGACTAATGCTATTTTCGAAATAAACGGCGCATATTTATTTCGTGAATTTGCCACCTCCTGTATACTTATTATTGTATGTGATTGTTATGTACAAATAAACTACTGACGTCAGCATTTTTTTATATTACTTACTGTGGCTGGAGAACTTATTTTGACGACACATGGCAAAACCGCCAAACTACCTTTCTGCGCGATAACACGAGTATTGTTTTTGGTAGTAAAATGAGATTGGCCGGGGTCTCCAAAATGATTTTTTATGGGTATAATTTTACTAACGTCTGTAAAGAGACAAAGTTTAAAATTAATGGATTGGTTTACAATTGAGTTTAGTGCAGTCAAATACTTAAGAGTTTTAATTCAGTAAAATAAAAGTCATGTAATTGATCACCTGATAATTTTTTGCATGTTGATAAATTATTTTGAATACTGTCTGTTTGTTCGCTTGGATAGTAAAACTTCATTTGCAGGACTCAAGAGATGGTGAAATCGCCATAATCTTGAAACAACAATTTTCTCTAATTCATTGGAATATTCATTTTAGTGTTTCAACGAAACTATGCTGTCACTTCGACAAAATTTTTCTTTTGAAATTTTGTGCAGTTACTCCTCCCCGTAATCTTGCTCTTGTAAGATCCTCTTTGGTAGAGCTGTAAAACTATCGATGGTACTATCGATACTATCGAATGGTTCTATTTTTTTGCACTATCGAATGGTCGTTGGCCACTATCGATAGTCTTTGGGGAAATATACATATTGTTTATATTTGGGCAATTCACAAGGTGTTGTGAAGTTATATTTTCCTAACAAAAGTTGTGTTAAAACACGACGGTTGTGAACACCTGTTACGATTATTTATTATATCTCAGCACTTAACCTCACATAACACCGAATAAACATAGGTTGCAGAGTTGTATCGTCATGTGTTATTTTTCTTCACAAAACAATAACAACATTTTTACAACTGTCATGAAATATCATGACTTCACGACAAACACGACAAATACGACACCTTGTGAATTGCCCAATTATATGTACTACTTAGTATGCATTTCTTTATTTTTGAAAGTGGGAATTCGGCAACATTGATTTGTTGACACATCACTATTTTTATTATTACAACGCTGTTATCAACTTGCAATGTTGTATGTCTAATGGGACCAACTATTTCATAGCTCATGGAAGTACAGGACCCGAGAACAAAAAATTGTGTTAGAGTAATGACAAAAATGGTAAAAGCAGAATATACAACAACGTTGACAGTGTACCAAACCCAACAAAGTTAATTTTTTAATTAACAAATAAATAAGTATGAGTTGGGGCGGATTAAATCTATTTTTTTCACCTTTCTTTAAACTATGTATATGAAAAGCTGGGGGTTTCCCCCGATTTCAAACATTTTCCATAATATGCTCAATTAGACTTACAGCCAGTTTCACCAAACTATTTAAGTGAAAATTAACTTTAATTTTCGAATTTTCGGTTTCACCAATCAATTTTAATTTTGATTTAAGTGACCTATGCTCTGCACTTAAATAAAAGTTAAATCAGAATAACCACACTCAGAGGTGTTACACGTTTAATCACCTGATCATTGTGTAACTGCTGCTTACTTGTATACCAGCCCTGCTTTTACAACACAGCGTGCCAAAGCTTTCAAAAGCTCTCAGTACAAATGAAAGCGAAAGCTAGTCCTAGTCTGTTTTACAACCACTTTTTACTCACTTAAATAAATAGTTTATTGAAACTGAAAATTATTTAAATGAGAATTAAATACAATATTAAATTAAAGTTAATTTGCACTTAAATAGTTTGGTGAAACTGGCTGTTAGTGATATGTTTAAATAAATGAACTGGGCTTGGTAGAAATCGATAAAGTGCTTACCGAGCATAAGCGGTGTCGTGCCGATTTTCCAAAAATTTATGCATGTAATAAAATTTTCACGGGCCGAAGTCTGTACATAATAGATATTAAAGTAAAATTAATATGGGCGGTCTTTATAAGAGCAACAGAAGCCAAATCAAGAATTGTTAGGAATTTTGATTGTCTCTCTCTCTGTATAGGAATAGAAAGCAGTTTTTACCCGATGTATTGATTGAAAACTAACTTAAAATCTAAAAGAAGAAAAAAATTTGAGAGTTGCCACCTGTTTGAAAATTAGAGTTTTCCTTAAATTTATAGATACATTAAATATTACTGTCAAAATAAAGAGGTTTCAAAAGGCTCACAGCCAAAAAATTTTGGTGGGGAACGTTGCCACCTGTTTAAAAATTTTTGTTTTCTTTTAATTAATAAGATAAATTAAATATTGCAATATGGGTATCAAAATAAAGTAGTTTAGGAAAGTTTACTACCGGGAATATTTTAACTATAACAATTCTGGTTTTAAATTAAAGCGGTTTAAGAAAGTTTACTGTCGAAAATACTTTTGATTATACTATTTGAAATATTTAAATCAGTTAAATTGACAAGATGGGGTAAATATTGAATTAGTACACCTTTGAAAAAAGTTCGCGATATGTATGTAGACTGGAGTTATAAGAGTATAAATTAGATTTCCATGAGAAAGCCGAGTAGTATAAAAAATAAAGAATGCTTCATAAATTAAAAATTTGTTTGAAAATCTCATACCTTAAATCTCTTTATTTTATTTTCCAAAAATTAAGCCAAACGAGTCTTGGAAGGGAGGAACAATCCAAAAATACTTTTTTCATGAATTTATTGATATGAAATATTAATTTATCTGTCGTTAGTATGTTAATTTAGTGGCCAAGGCATTCGGTGCCAAGCGTTCATTGTAGCAAGCATACTTTTAACGTGCGTTCTGTCAAACCAAAGCCTACGCCAAAGTCAACGCGAAAGTTCTATGTGGACCGGCCTTAAAACACATTTTTATTGGTTGAATAGTCACAATAAAATTTGTCAGCTACAGTTGTGAAGCGGTTGACAGTCGTAATTTACATATGTATGTGTTAATCTACGAGTACCCTTTTTAACTGAGATGACTAACCTTTTAGAAATTTTTGAATCAGTTAAAGAAAACTCTACTTAAAAGGTAGTACAAAATATTGCAAAGAAGTACATTTGACTGTACTTCGAAGTACGAAGTACAACGGCTCAAAAAGAAGTACTCTACTTCCGAAATAAGTACGGTTGGTGACATTATGTATGTCCAGACCATCATACTATAAATATAGCAAAGGTATTTATGGCAAACCTAGTCTAGATATCAACCTCGTCGTAGGTATCATATCAAAGACATACAATTAGAAAGAGAGATAGATGTCGCCTCGCCAGAAGAAGTTAAAAATATGCACTACATACGCTACAGCGGAAATGGACGACACGCCATTTTTTAAATGAAATTAATTGCTGCTATATGTATGTATGTACATATGTAGGCATATACTAAATGTGAGCAAACAACATTTTGCTTGCATAGTCTTCTGTTCTCTTTTAACTGCAAGTTGAATTATTTTAGTATAAAATAAATTTAAAAAAAAACTTTTTAATGTACCACGCTTTTATAAATGGACTAAATTAGAAAATAATATTTCTCAGTCCCATACAACTTGTTTTGATATCTTTCGATTTTGAAATTTTAGCAAAAGTCATTATAAAAAATTTATGAGATTGAAAATGAAAAGCGTGGGGTGCATGTAATAGGCCTGATTTGAAATTGAAGAGGGATATATGTATGTATGTGGGTATTTTAATAACGACCGCTTAAAATCGATCTCAGACTTGTACTTTCGCTGTAGAAATTTTAAGTCTATGCTATGTATGTAGTTTGAATATTGTCAATTAAATTTAATGCTTTGTATTGCATGCGCTCCACGTTTTTGAATGTTGTATGCCCAGACCACCATTTATACTAGATGCATTTGTAAGCGAGCGACAAAAGAACGCTCAGCTCGGGTAAAATTTCCTTTTAGCTACTTAAGCAACCCTGTTGGTAGCTGGCAAGAAAATATGATTAGTGTAACGGGATTTAGATACAAAAACCAATTTAAATAAGTAATTATGCGAGGTATTTGCGTAATATACATACTCTTTTAAAATATAATAACAATAATAATAGATTGGCGCTTACACATATGTTAGTGTTTGGCCGAGCTTCTCCTCCGACTTGTGGCGTGCGCCTTGATGTTGTCACACAAAGCGGACGGACCTACAGTTTTACGCCGACCCCGAACGGCGATTGTATTTTTATGAGAAGCTGTTTTTCATGGCAGAAATACACTCGGAGGTTTGCCATTGCCTGCCGAGGGACGACCGCTGTTAAGAAGAAATCTTTTTCAATATTTTTTTCGATGTTGCTTTGACCAGGGCTTGAACCCAGGTGCTGATGAGTGAAAGCGCGCACTGCTTACCACTACACCACAGCGGCCGAAAAAAATATAAGTCACGTATAAAAGGAAGCAAAAATTTCCCTCTCTACTTTCCCATTAACAATTCACAATAGAGCAGTTTTTTCACTTACCAACACTAGCCTTCAGGTCGCGTATTTTTTAACCGACCTGGCTGAGGTCGGATAAATAGCCGAGTTTGTGTTGTTGCTTTGCGTGTATTTCGTTATTTAAGCGAGTGTTCTTTTGTAGCTCATTGCAAAAGATTGAACCTACTATGAATGTAGCAAAGCTATTTATGGAAAATTCTAGATATTAACCTAGTTGTAGGCATCATATCAAGGAGATACAATTAGAAGACTCTAGATGTCGCCCCGACAGAAGAAGTTAAATATTGCGCCTAAATATATGCTCTATTTATTTACGTCACAGCGGAAATGGACGACACGCCATTTCTTTAAATGAAATAAACTGCTGCTATATGTGTGTATGTACATATGTATGTTTATACTACATGTGAGCAAACAACATTGTGCTTGCATAGTCTTCTGTTCTCTTTCACTGCAAGTTGAATTATTTTAACATCTGTTACAAAATTTTGTACAGTCAAGACTAAAAAGTAGAAAATAAACAAAAATTAAAAAAAACTTTTTAATATACAACGCTTTTATAAATGTACTAAAAAGTAGAAAATAATTAGGGAGTTCACAAATCGTGCTATTTGTCATATTTGCTCTTTTGTATTATTTTTTTAGAACAGTTGTAAAATGAAACTTGTGAGCATCCCATACTTTTTCGTGTGCTATTGTACAATATTTTAACAATTATATTTGACAAAATCAAAATGATTAAAACAGCTTTAGAAAGTTTATAATGCCCAGAAGAAGCAAGAAAAGCAAATTAATGGCTGCGATTTGCGAGAAGTACGCGCAGGACGCAATGATGGAAGGGAGTGAGTCGTAAAATAAGTCATTTATGAGTTTTTTAAATTTATTTGGTGCATTTTTGTTAGGCGATGAAGATGAGGAGGAAGAGATCGATGAAACTTTTAGGTTGAATATGCTTGTGTTGTTGGCAAATCGCCGAAGTGTCCATCTAGGAGTTCCGAAATCAAACAATTGGGATCTAATGTGTTACAACCTCAAATAGGCGGTTTTCTAAAAGAAAATCAATTAGGGACTTCTCTTCCGACACTGTCCACATATGGTTTGGTTTTCCCCGGACACGCTTAACTTTGCACTGAATTAAAAAAGATCTTTAATAAGTTAAATATGTTATAAATTAAAGATAACTTACTCCATTGCCATGAGATGACTCCATTTTTTTATTTAAAATTTGAATATTTTATTGTACTCAGACAATGTACAAATGTAAATAAATAGAAATGTCTGATCCAATAGCACTCACAAATAGCAAAGTAAACATATTTTTCAAAGTTGTATTGTAATACAACAATTTTACTTGTAAAGCAAAAACAACACTTTTAAAACTGTTCTAAAAAATTAGTATAAAAGAGCAAATATGACAAATAGCACGACTTGTGAACTCCCTAAATATTTCTCAGTCCCACAGAATTTGTTTTGATAACTTTTGATTTTGAAATTTTAGCAAAAGTCATTATAAACAATTAATGACATTGAAAATGATAAGCGTGGGGAACTAAATAAAACTAAAAAGTTTATATAAATAGCTTCGTTAATGCATTTTAAAATTATCCGACGCTATCGATAGTATCGATGGTTTTAATGGAAACTATCGAAAACATCGAATGGGATGACTCGATTGTTTTATAGCTCTACTCTTTGGTAAAACATATTAGTGGTATTCATCTAAACCGATAATTTTATCAAGCAGATAATCTTATAAGTTTATGCACTCGGTCTCTTTCGTTTACACATGCGACAATAGTCGTGTTTTCTTTGGTTATAAAGCGCAGTGTCACTAACTTTATACTACTAGCACGGGGATAAAGAAATTATAGAAACTACCTCACTAAATTGGAAAAAATTATATTTACGAGATATCTATTTAAATAAATGTACATATAACATAAAGGCTATTTATTTGAAGCAAGTTATAAGAAACAATGGCAGAATGTCTGTTTGTGTATGAATTCATTTGTCACGGCTACCAAACTTTGCGAATTATCAGTGAAACAAAACAAACAGACGGGATAATAATTGAACCAGATCTCTATCAGGATCATATCGTTGTTGAATTTGCGTGCAAAATTTGTATGCGGATCCCGATTATTGCCTAAGAAAACATAGCTAGAGTTGCGACAGAGTTGCATTGTCTTCAGTTTATCAAGTTTATTCAGTGAAATCGCTGGATAAATTTATCAGAAATGTGTAAACGAGTTTCCATACAAATTTTGACAGTTCATTTATAAGGTTTACACAATTATAAGTTTATACGGTTTACAATGCATTTATAAGGTTTGATGAATACCCTTATTGAAAAAATCGCCAAAAATCGCCCAATTTGTTCCAATTAAATTCATGAAATCGACTTAATTGACCTTTTATTTTAGCCTGTGTTCATGAAAACGGTTCTATTGAACGTTAATGGGTCAATATTGCCCAACACGAACACGTGGAAAATTCCTTGGATGGGGCCCTCCCATTAAAAATCTTAGAGTACTTACCATATTTTACATACGTTAGTACTAATAATCATCGATTAGACGATGTATTGTTAAAACCCTGTTGCTTAAAAAACAAAAGGTAACTAATTTTTATACATATTATTAAACTTATAAATTTGATGTTTGAACTTAATAATAAAACAACTTTTAGGTTCATAAAAACTCAAAAATATTGTTTATTCAATATATTTTACACGCGCTTTAGCCCAATCAAGTTAGGTCAATAAATAGGGGCAAGTTAACAATAATTCGCATAAAGCTGAAAATTGGTCAAAGGTCACATAAATTGCTTTTTCGCATTTTTCAGCCAAATAGTGCGGTTTTTTCTAAAAATAGGTATGACGAAAGTGTAGATCATACAGTTATCTATAAAAACTATAAGGATTCCATTTCTGAGATGTATATATTCAAAATTGTAGTAAAAGGTATTTACTCCATAATATTTATATAATAGATTCTTATAGAAACATTTTCAATGTATTGCCACCTTGCTTATCTGCGCAAAAACAGACCTACCTAATGTACCCAGGTAAATGCTCTTACCGTGCGCAAGAACAATACAACGGGCCAAACCAAATAAAGAAATATGCGCGCAAAAGGAAGGAAATAATTGTAACCGGCTGACTCAGTGGGGACAGCGGGGTTGCTGGTGGGGTAGACAACAAAATTATGTGATACAATTAAACGTCCGAATTTTGAAGATGGGACAACAACAATTATAGGGGAACGCACCAACTATTTAATGTGTATGTAGCGAACTAACGTAAAAATATCACTACTAGGGTGAGCCTAAAATCCAGAGACAAATCATTGAGAAAATACGGCCAAAAGTATTAAACGACCAAAAAATATTATACTCAACAAAAATACAAAAACAAAACCTTGTTTGTTGGTGCACCCGAGGTGAGGTCCAACCAAAGGTTACGAACCCACTCGCAATACCACCCAAGCTGCCGGGGGTAACTTTAAGCCGGTGACTAGACTCTGGGTGCGGGATGCTAAAAGGAAGGGATAGGGAACACGACAGGGAAAAACTACCGACAAATCTACTGGCCAAATACAGGCAACAACAACAACACAGGGGATACTTAAGCTGTGGGCGGGGTGTGTGTCGACCACGGGGTGCTCCTGCTGTGCTACGTCCGCCAAATCCGATACCGATACTGCCAACTGCTTGATTCAACGCCTCGACTGGCGCCACTTCCTGCTTTGCCTGCTCACCTGCAGTTCAAATGCCTCTACCGGCACTTAGGCAAAACCCCGAAAAAAAGCACTGTACCGTGTATGGTGCTAAATCACTTAATAAACAGTTAATCAACCTAAAATAAACTCGGACAAAATTGGGATATTTCCCTGATCAACGCGCACTTGTTTCTGGCCCGGCGCGCAGCTACAAGTTGGATCGCACCCTATGCGCCGGTCCGCAAAACCATCGGGCCTCAGTGCTGGTGTTCGTGTTACCCAATAAATTGGCGCCGGCCCGTTAATTCTTAGAACGAATCGGACGCTTTTGCGGTCGCCCCTACGGCGCACACAAACAAACACCATGGACTTTGCCATTTCCATCACTCGGCGGACAACAAAAGTGCCGCGATAATGTAAAAATTCGACACCCCTATTGTGGATTTTCGCGTCATCTCTTCCTTTTATCCTTTTACTATTGGTCGGCATCGTTTTGACGCAAACCCCCATATGGAGACATTTCCCCAATGTGTTTGCATACCACCGACAATCAGCTGTTCTCCTCTTCAACCTGAGCTTTAATTAATGAAGCTAGTTGCCGGTTGGAGTGAAACGAAATAAGGGTAAAACGAAGGAATATACAAAAGGAACTTTTTTGCGGCCAGTACGCGACAACTCCACCCCTTCCTCATTGAAAAGAAAGCAAAGCTTTCTTTTGTCTAAAATTTGACCTACTTGCCCCTATACGGCCTCAATTCTTTGACATTCCACGTCCCCTTTTCCCGACCTGTATCGTCTACCAGGACATACGTCCACGGCGACATCCTCCTTTTTATCACAAACGGCCCTACATACTTTGGTGCTAACTTCGCTGCATAATAATCCGCTGCATCCGACAGCGCAAAATTTTTCCTCCACACTAACTCTCCTGGCATATACTGGACGCCCCGCCTCCTAAGACTATACTGCCTGACTAACTTCGTACTAGATTATTCCAGCCTAGTTGTTACTACACGCCTAATACCTTCGAGTTTCCTTGCTCGTTCTTCGCAACTAACCTTCTCCTGGTCTCCTAATGATTCAATGTAGTCCCTACTACCTTCCAACGCAATTTCCCCACCAAAATTAACAAAATATGGCGTGCCTCCTAAAATTTCGTGCTGCGCTTACCTAAAGCAGCAAGCCACCTTAGCTAATTGCTGATCCCATCATCGCTGATTCTCCGATACATAAGCCTTAAGCGTATCTTTTATAATCTGATTTCTCCTCTCAGCCGGGCTAACCTGCGGGTGATATTGGGCGGTGTACCGGATTTGGGCGCCATACGCACCGCAGAGCCCCCGCAGTCCACGACTCCTAAACTGGGGTCCGTTGTCGCAGACCACAGACCGAGGAACTCCGAAGAAAAGAAAGACCTGATCCTCAAGAATCTTACAGATGCCCTTCGCCGTGGCACTCCGTTAAGGGAACAAAAGTGGGAACTTCGAAAAATAATCTACTACCGTTAAAATATACTGGTAGCCTTGGGTCGACTTTACCAAAGGCCCTACCAAAAGGCCCTACACAAATCATTTCCCAGGGCTCGACTGCCTTAGACCTCTCGACCATACCCCCGGCTGGCTGTATATTATCAGGCTTAACCTGCTGACAAACTTTACAATTACGATCGTAAATATTTTGCAATGACCGCCTTCATTTGCGGCTAATAAAATTTTTGTGCAACCCTAGCGAAAGTTTTTCTGAAATGCATGTGACCGGCCAACGGATCATCATGGCATTTCCTCAGAACCTCAACCTTTCCTCGCGACCTAGAACCTTTGGTGACAGGTAATAAGATCAACGGAAATAAGGTCAATTGACTTTATTTCCCACCCTGGTGCGAAATAAAGTCAATTGACATTATTACCTCTTTAAAAACGAAATAAAATCAATTGACGTTATTTCTCTTTCAAACATTAAATTTGCTTAGCTTCGCGGCGGCCCGCGTCAGCGCGCCACACCGCGCGCGTCGCGCTTGCACTCGCGTCCCGCGTACCCAGCGCGACCGGCGCGCACAGCACGTCACGCTACGCCGCGGCCCCCCCGGCCCCCCCTTCCCCGTCTCACGACGTGCTGTAACGCAGGTAGATTTATTTTTTGTATACGTTGAAATAAAATTTGTATATATTTTAAACATCGAGCGTTTATATTCAATAATACCCCCAATCTGCACACTTTTCACAAAGATGGGATTCTGATATAAAAATCCACCTAAGCTTTAACTGTCATCAGTGATATTAATGTTACCTTATATAACGACAGGTAATAAGTCCCAGATGGTTTCTAAAATCACAAATTAGTTTTTGTGCAAATTGCAGATAGAGGGTATTAATGAATTCAAGCCCTCGATATTTCACATTTTTATATTTGTAAGTTATTGGAAGCAGGGATGCCAACTTGGCTCAAACCGTGCCATTTGTTCCTATTTTACTTCAAATGGCACTTAATTTTTCAATTTGGCACACAATGCCAAAATGGCACTTTTGTAAAAAAAATAACATTTCAATACAGTTTTGTGAAATCCTTTGCGTGCACTTCTTTTTCTCAACTAAAATTTTCTAATTTATAAAGGCTTTTCGACTGGTTTATCTTATTTTATCATTGCACTTTTGTTTTGAAAATGTGGTTTTATTTTATTGCTAAATGTGAATGATTAAAAGGAATTACACCTCTTTTGGCACTTTTATTTTTCTATTTGGCACATTTTGGCACTTCCTTTGGCACTATCCTCAATATGGCACCTCATAACTAAGGAGAGTTGGCAGCCCTGATTGGAAAATTTCTGCTGTGTTTTGAGGCAACAACTTGTCTGCAGTAAAAAAGCATATAATTTGTGTTTCAAAAGTGTGTGAAAACCAATCAATTAACTTATATGATCTCGTTTCCGATATTAAATAATCAATAATTGTTTATACCCGCATTTTGGCACATTGGCTCGTTGAATGTGCCATCTAATAAGTGGTGTCGTCGTTCTCCTTAGCTGCTTTTAATTGACTGCTGGCGGAGGCATAAATACAGTGTAAGAAAATTCTTTTTTTATAATTGTTTCCTTATAGAAAAGTTGGGTTCTTTTCCACCTTAGACATTCCGAATTCGTTCAAAATATGCTAATTTAAAACACAGAATTCTTTCAGTGCTCCTCCGGGGCTTTTGGACATGTACTGATTCTTCAATTTAATAGTGTTCGGTTTATTTTTGTAGAAACGAAAAATGTTTTGCAAGTTATGGATCATTTCTCCACTCTTTCTTCAAATATTTCTCATATTCCAGCTGTGCGCAGGCGTTTAGTTTTTCGCATCGTGTTTTTACATATTCGTAATTTAAATTTTTTTTAATAGAATCAGGTGGTAGTTCATAATTGTGTGTGGATTAATATCACAACACTGAGGATTTGGCAAAAGCCTTTTTCTTCTATTAAAAAACAACACTTACGGGGCAATGTTTATTGTAAGAACAACATTTTTTTCTATGAATCGACATACTTTAAGCATTGTTGACGCTATTTCCATTTGAATGAGGAAATAGCGTCAATGACTTTATTTCCAAATTTTTGTTGACTTTATTTCGCTTTTGAAAAGGTAATAATTTCAATTGACTTTATTTCGCACCAGGGTGGGAAATAAAGTCAATTGACATTATTTCCATTGACCTTATTACCTGTCACCGAACCTTTTTCCAAACCAACGAATTTCCATAAGTGGAGGGAAACTTTAACCTAACGAACTTGTAGAGATAGCCACGATCTACTCTCCACGCTGTGTATGACAAGGGTTCCTTTTGAACAGAGCGAATAATTTTCAACAACCAAGGGAAAGTATTAGAAATTCAAAAACAACCGCTACACTCTTGGACAATATAACCGGAACCACATGTTCGTTGCCCTTCCGGTGGACGATTTCAAAATCGTACTGCTGATGCTTCAAAGCTCAACGCGCCAACCTACTACAGGCATCCTTCAAATTATTTAACCAAAACACGGAATAGTAATCAGTGACAACCGTGAACTTAGCGCCCTCAACATATGGTCAAAATATCTCAACCGCCCACAGTTCCGCTAGACACTCCTTCTTTGTCGTTGAATAATTTGTCTCGTTGTTATTCAGGGACCTGCTCAAATACGCTAAAACCCTCTCACCGTACTCAACTTTCTGGGTCAACACTGCTTTTATACCGAAATCCGACGCGTCTGTCTAGATTGTGAAGTTCCTTTCGAAATCTGGGCAGCTCAAAACCGGCACTGTCACTAGGCATTCCTTCGCCTCCCTAAAGCTCCTTTCACAATCTCCAGACTGGACAAGAATCTAGCGGCCCTTAGCTTGTCTAAGGTTGCCGAAACATAAGGGAGGGGGTAGCTATCCTTCTGTATGCATTTGTTTAAAGCCCTTTAATCTACACAAAACCTATAAGACGCATCCTTCTTTCTAATCATGACTACAGGGGACGCCCAAGGACTATGCGACTTTTCGATGACACCCTTGTCGAGCATGTCTTTTAATAACGCTGCTTGAGAGTTCGACTCCTGCCTTGACCCTAATCCTATGGTCGACAAGGTGGGTTCCACCTCACCCTTCTGGCATAGCCTTGATCGCTCGGACCACTATCTCCTCTAAGGCCCTAACATCTCTACTGCCTAGCTCGGAGTGGTCCACTATTGCCGCCAACGACTCCTGTTCCGTTGTGAAAAGCTCCACCTCATCTTCATCAAATCCGGGATGATGCTCGTCTTGGTCAAAAATCGACACAAAGGATAAGCCTCTGAGGAAAACCGGGAACTACGAGGCACTCCAGGAGGACCGACTTGCTCTCCAACTCGATTGGCAATGAAACCTAACACCGAAATATGACCTCCATCCGCCAAAGTCACTTTTAAACAGTTTACCCTAATGCCCCAAGAACTCAAAATATTCCATTCCAATTTACCAATAACTGTCCTCGTCGCTCCAGAATCCAACAACGCTCGAAAAGTTTAACCAAAAAGTTGTATGTCTAAATACGGACGCTTATCCGCCACCAAAGAATATGTTAACCGAACATTCGACTCACCGAAACCTACTTTAGCCAGGTGGGAGTTAGCAGGATTACTAAATCGCCCTATAAGAGCACCCGACCTGCTATCCCAGGGGTCTACCTCCCGTTTCCCGATTTCTTTGCCGAACTAATATTCGACTTCGTATCCGGCCAACTATTTGCCCTACTATTCGACTTCGAATCCGACCAGCTATTCGATTTCATATCAGACCTAAACGGGTTATGGTTCCGCCACCCGGGCTTTGTTGGGTACCCTGGGCACCATTCGGCTTCGCTGCACACACCGGGCAGTCCCGCTTCATGGTCCCAGGCCTACCACAGCCGAAGTACTTTATCTCCTTTCTACAATCTGCTGAAAAATGACCGAACCGCTTACAATTAAAACAACGGGTGTTAGACCACGCTCTAACCCTTGGCTGCTCTTCGGCTCCGCTACCGCCACGACCTCACAACCGACCGAGACATACGCCAAGTCAGGCTCCAACAAGCCCTTGGCCCTATGACTTGGTGGAGGAGCAAAAGCGTCGACCAACGACCCAACCGATTCTAACTTTCTATCCAAGGCGACTAGTTCCGCAACTGACCACGGCGATACTAGACCCAGCGACATTTGGTAAAATGGCAGACGATTCGCCCTAATGATCCCTAACATCCTACTTTCAGACAACGGCTCCTTCAATCTGCCAGACATAATTTTCATCGCTGCGACATATACAGATATGGACTCATTCGTCCCCAGAGTCCGCCTCCGAATTTCGTCCGTTAGCAAATCATCGTAGTTGGAGGGCAAAAACTCCAACTTTAACTCCCTAACCAATTCACCCCAACTACCAAACGAACGCCTAACCCACCTAAACCACAAAAGCGCTTTTCCCGAAAACAAATCAACTACACCGCGAAAGAGTTGGACACTGGTCACACTGCGTGCCTCGCTCAACTCGTCGACCCTCTCCAAAAATGCGTAAATCGAAAGTCCCGACTTCTCACCATTAAAGTTTACGCTCCACTTCGACAAGTTCTCGATCTTTTGAGCCCCGACTGGCTCGACGGGCTCGCAGGCCCGCTTGCTGCTCACCTCGACTGGTGCTGCTACCGGCTCCACCGCTGTACCTCGCTCCCGATCCTCCGTTCTGCTGGGTCATCTCCGCGTCGTTGCTCGGCTTGGTCGACGGCTTCACGCCCTTTACAATGTCGTCCATCTCGTACGATAATTCTTCTTGCAACAATCTATTGATCTCCATGGTTAAAACTTAACAGAAAATTCCCGACGGATCAAAAATTAAATTAAATTCGAAATAAAAACCGAAAGAAAATCCATATTACGTTTCTTAACAAAAGGCAAATTAAAAAACAATACAATAAGACTGCCCAAAACAATTTGAAATTAAAAAAGTTTAAAAGTTCGCAAAAAATTACTTATAAATCCTAACACCAGTTATGGATCCTTTTGGCCCACTTGAGGGTCAGTCCTATTGAGTTAGCTATACCTCAACTGACTACTGGGTTTTCAAAAGAGCCTATCACAAAAAAAATGCCGAGCACCATAACACGCACTACTAATTGGGCACAGCAAATGTTAAAACAATCAATACGAAAAATAAATATACGTATGTATATATATATTTGTATATAAAAGCTTTCACAAGACACAAAGTGGAGCGGCCAATATACGTATGTACGTATGTATGTAAATATATTTACCACTAGGGTGATCTTCCTTTTTTGTAACTTTAATTATTTTTTTATCTTATTCTTTTGTTTTATTTTATTTATTTTTTATTAAAATGCAATCATTATTCAATTTGAAGTTAAAATTGAAACAAAAGGCTCGCTACCACAATAAAATTAATTTGAAGTGTTTTTTCCTTAAATCTCCACTTAACACTTTTTTCGCGCCCTAACACTTAACCACTACACTTATCTGTTGTCCTCGATACTCTCGTTCGCACAAAACACAACCAGTTGTTTCGTATAGCACAAACTACGAGAAAAAAAATTCGGATAGCCGATTCCGCTTCGATTCGCTCCGTGCCGAATATTAAAAAACGTCTGGTCCACCTGCTATCAAAAAATAAATAAAAAACAATAAAAAAATTTAAATCAGTAAAAAAACTCAAAAATGTTTGCACAGAACAAGCCTAATATACGCGATATACAATCACAACTAAGGGGAACAAAAAAACAGTACTACCAATGCGCAGCTAAAACAATGCTCAGAGTTCCACTACAGTCTCACCTGGATTTTATCGCAATATATCACGACTCTTTTACCAAGGCTTGTATCTCCAAGAAAATGTTCGACTCCTTCAGTGGAAAGGCCCCACGTTGGGCGCCAATTTGTCTCCTTGCTCTTCTGTGCAAAAACAGACCTATCTAATGTACCAAAGTAAATGCACTTACCGTGCGCAGCAACAATACAACGGGCCAAACCAAATAAACAAATATGCGCACAAAAGGAAATGACAAAAATAATTGCAACCGGCTGACTCAGCGGAAACGGCGGGGTTGCTGGTGGGGAAGACAACAAAACTATGAGATATGATTAAACGTCCAAAATTGGAAGATGGGACAACAACGATTATAGCGGAACGGCACCAACTATTTAATGTGTGTCACGAGACAAATCACTGAGTATTTAAATACGGCCTAAAGTATTAAACGACAAAACAAAAGATTATACGCAACAAAAGTACAAAAACAAAACCTTACTTGTTGGTGCACCCGAAGTGAGGTCCAACCAAAGGTTACGAACCCATTCGGAGGGGTAGCTTTAACCCGCCAAGCGACTGGGCTCTGGGTGCGGGATGCTAAAAGGAAGGAATAGGGAACACGATAGGGAAAAGTACCTAAAACTCTACTGGCCAAATAAAGGCAACAACAACACAGGGGATACTTATGCTGTGGTCGGAGTGTGCGTCGACCACGGGGTGCTCCCGCTGTGCTACGTCCGCCAAATCTGATACCGACACTGCCAACGGCTTGATTTAACGCCTCGACTGCCGACACTTTCTGCTTTGCCTGCTCACCTGCAGTCTAAGTACCTCTACTGGCACTTATTCAAATACTACAAATACTACTACTAATACTTAATAAACAATTAATCACTCTAAAACAAACTCGCACACAATGGGGATGTTTCCCCGAACAATGCTCACTTGGTTCTGCCCCGGCGCGCAGCTACAAGTTGGGCCACAACCTACGCGCCGGTCCGCAAAACTATCGGGCCTCAGTGCTGGTGTTCAAAAACTTCAAAACGCATCTTGTGGTTCAATGTTACTACAACTATACAGATTAAAGTTTTATGAGTTAGAAACTCGAAAGGATAAAATAGTCAAAGGTTCTAAGTACAAATTTTTCATATAATGAAACTAGTTCATAGTTTTTCTCTTTTTACTTGTAATATAAACACTTTTAAAATAAATGTATTTTTTGATTGTTCTTCGTATTTTCTGTCTTTTTTTAGTGCCTTTTTCTGCCTTTTCCGCTATTTTGTTTTCCCTTTTTTTGCCTTTTTTGCAATACCTAGTGCCTTTTCCTGCCTTTTTCGCTATTTTATTTTGCCTTTTCCAGCCTATTTCGTTATTTTATTTTGCCTTTTTTATGGGTTTTTAGGTCCTAAAAATCCGTTCCCTGGTCATTATATATATAATATAAAAAAATCTCAAATTTTCATCTTTACACATTCATATTTCTGGCATGCGGGGGACGATATGTACTTGCCAATTTGTTTTACAAAAATTATTTAAAAAGCAGACGTCTCGGTTGCTCAGCAAACCGGTTAATCGTTTCTGCAATTATTTCACATTGATTCTCTAAAACAAATGTTCGATGTCTTCTTAAAATGCATATACCTAAAGGTACATTTTATAGGAAATTAAACTAACAATTTATTAAAATTAGTAGTAACCCCCGAAATACGGGTGAGTTCTTAGCTCAAAATTTATTTAAAGAACTTCGTGAAATTAATCTTGTGTTGCTAGACACCTGTTAACCGAGGATAATTTTTATGTTCTTACTCTTCTTACTTAAGACATTACTCTACTCTAAGCTTCGTGCAGTGGGCCATGAGAAAACCGTCATCTTTAAGGTATAGTCCAACCTTTCACAATATTTGGTATTAGTCTTAATCTGAAACTCAATAATCATTGAAAATTGGCGCCGTTTATGGTGAAAAGCATTTAGTATCGCACTTTCAAACTAAAGCTTTCTAAACCCTAAAAGCCTCATCTATTTGGGAGTAAGGTAAAGCCTTAACATACGCCGTAGAGGCTTATGTACTTAAAAGATAACCTGTGAGCTAAAATATACTTAGTCCTGTCTTATTTTTTTAAAGAATATTGAAGTTGTGAGTTTGACTAATAATAAAACATAGTTTTATTAATAAAAACTATAACCACATTAATTTAAAACAACAAAATAAAGAGTAAATTTTGTGTTAAAATTAAAAAAAAGGCCCATTCCGTATACGCCTCGCAGACGTAGATTATATTTTTACATACAAAAATTTGTAATGCTTTGAGGTTTGCGGTGCTTTTTAATGGTAAGTGATATCCTAGGTGTTTAAAAAAGAAAGGAATCTCAGCTATTTTTATTTTTTGCTTTCGTGAAATATATTTTAAAACTATGAATAATACCTAATAACTTTTCCGAATCTCAGTTCCACAGATATATGATTAATATTTTTCAATAGATTATATTACTCACTATCGACTTTTCTGCCGCTTTTTGCTTTTTTGACAAACACGGTCAACTGCAACTGCAGCTTGCACTTTAGTTTGATATATAGCTAAAATCTGTGGCTGCTACAGATCGGCCTAACTAAGTCGTATGACTGATCAATTATATATGGATGCTAAAGGCCTGAACTATAAAACATAGCGACATGTAACACATCATGCAAGTGCCAGTTTATATCATGTCGCTTATACTTGTTTGAAAGTGATATATGAAAAATAATGCCGAATAATTCAAATCAAATCATGCATCAAATTTATGCATGTCAACAAAAGGAACACATGCGACATATTTAGCATTATTATTTACATTGTATATACGGAAGAGATTTTCCGAATTTTGCAAGCTCCTACTATAGTAAAATTTATTAAACAATTATCTAATTAATAATCTATATACATTATCATACAAGGCAGGATTAAACAGTATTAAAAATATGCTGCAGAAACACAACAGCTGAGCTAAGAAGCAATGACACGCTATAACAATATGTTTGAGATGGAATGACATGGCATAGCAATGAATAAAATTTTTGAAAATGACATTTTAATAGATACGCTGGGAAGAAGTTAAGAAAAAGTTAAAATTTATATTTTGTTACCTACTTCACCGATTTGAAATCTGAAAACTATGACTTTCATGAGCATGAAATGGTATTATAACTTTGGTCCGATATTTGTAAGTACCAGAATAAGAAGAGATAGCCATGAAAATGTGTACTTATGTATGTGACCAGCACATCGAGCTGACCCGACTTAGGCATATGGCAACCGAACTTCAGTTGGGTGGCCACTGGCTGAAATGGTTTTACAGATGGCAACTGCAAGCTGGCAACTGAGTTGCATATTGTCAACTGCATTTTTGTGGTCGCTGCGGTAATAATCGAAGATTGTATACCTAGGGGGAGGCTCGAGCCCCCCTACCCCTACGTAGCGACGCCCATGCCAGCGAACGTGGACGTTAACACAAATGATCCTGACCTGCACAAGAAAAAAAGGCGTGAGTACTAGGTACTCATGAAATTTGATGTGTAAACATATGCGTACGGCAAAGCATAAAAGGACGTTTACATATCAATATAATCCCAATCAAAGCTCGTTAGCTGTCAAATTGGTTGTGCTTATTATTCACACAACTCGAGGAAGAGTTAAGCTTCTTCTCTGTACCACCGTGGTTACCTTTTTCTGCAACACATATTATGCTATTTAAATATATTTAAACTTAATATTTTATTAAAAATACCTTTACAAACATCTTTTTCTTGCTAGCGTCAATTTTTGTTTACTTTTACATTTGACATTCCTCCACTTCTTCGCAAGTATGATCGATAAAACTAGGTTGGTTTAATCTGAGATTATTTTATAATTATAATTTTGTATGGCTGATCCCCTTTTCTAATTACAGAGTATTGCCTTAAGCTCGAAAATGAGGATAATGTTTTTATATGTAAATCTATTATTAGGGGATTGAGTTACATATATACATATGTAGGTCAGGTTAGAAATTAAACATTAAGTTCACTTTATTTTAATCATTTTGCTGATTTAATTTTTTTTATTCATATTCATTTTTAATTCTTTTAATACATGAAATTATCGGTATGATTGATAAAATATGATACTTGTGACTCAAGGGCGTTAAAATATCTTGAAAACACCGCATTAATTACTGTTTTTGAGCTTGTAGTTTGAGCATTTCTATTGTATATATTCCTAAATTTACTTTTTATTTTCGGAATATAATCTGTGCTTCTGCTTCATCTGTCGCTGGGTTTACGTTAAAATCATGAATACATATAACATATCATCGTTTGTTTGCAAAATTGGAAGCTAAATTCATTTGTGCGGCATTTCATCTTACTCTCGTCTTCTCTTTGTGCAATCTTGTATTAGCTCTGATCCAGTACTCAATGAACTTACAGGTTTTTAAACGAACTTGCAGGAAGCTACAAGAAGATAGATCCCGTACTTTGTCATGGACCGTTGCGTTATCCAGGCTTAGTCACTCGGGAATGTCGGGGTTCTTTCTCCTAGCAATCCACCCTAGTATGAGCATATATAAAAAGTATCTCATGCACTACGGAACGAAACCGACAAAAAAAACATTCATTCATAAAAATGTCAAGAGAAGTTGCATTCAGCTCTTATTCATGGAATACGGACGGACTCTTTAAAATAGCACAGTAAAACAGACGGACTTCGGAACAGCAAAAAAAAAGATATGAACTTAAGAGAAACTCTATACAAAGGTCATCTACCACTGACCATAACACAAAAAAAGGTACTGCGCGAAATGACAATAGGCGTAAACAAAATAAGTTCATCATACCTGAGAGTGGAGGTCTGGAATGTTGTTTCGCCTCCATATGTTCTCTCTATCCCTGCCCTACCAATGTATTGAGAGTTTACTCTTAACCTCTCCCTTACCCAACCAAAGCGAACCCATGCCTACCTAGTTAACTCACAAGACTTAATTACAATGATCTACTCTTTATTCATTATTTACTTATTAAAAATTCATGATCGTTACATAACTACCTCAAAATAACAAGGAAAAATAAAGAGTATTTTTACTTGAGTCTTCTTCACTAAAATTTTAAGAGTACATATGTACATTAAAGTGGTCCAAAAATGTATGTAAAAAAATAAGGTCGGATTTTTAATGGCGCCACCCCCTAGGATTGTTCTATATCGAAAAAATATACCCCTATTTTTTATTTTAAAAAAAAAAATAGCGAGTGCTCAAAGCGCTCAAAGTTTTCCATGTATTTTATATGAGGGAAAAAACAACTTTTCGTATAAATAGTGCAGAATTCTTGAAAATCAACAGTTTTCGATCGGAAAACCTTTCTTATCATCAGGAGATTCCCAGTAATAATACGCAATTGTCTCTTTAACCATTTTTTCATAGGAATTATATTTTATAGCTCCTCCAAAACCCCTAGAAAATGCAATGGAAAAATCTTTAATCATAAAAAATGGTTAAATAAACAATTGGATATTAATACTGGAAGTCTCCTGAAGAGAACCACAGTTTTCCGATTGAAAAATATTGATTTTTAATGATATTGATTTCTACGAAAAATGGTTTTTTCTCCATATAAAATACATGGAAAACTTTGAGCGCTTTGAGCACCCTCTAAATATTTTTTGAATTCAAAATAAAAAATAGGGGTATATTTCTTTCGATGTGGAACAATCCTAGGGGGTGCCGGCATTAAAATTCCAACTTAATTTTTTTGGACCACTCTTATGTACATGCATATATGTAGTTGCGTACATTGATTCATATATTTATTTATGTATGTACATATGTTACTAGGCAGAGGCTTATTTGTATATTAAAATGCAAGGAAAATGGTATTTAGAATGACAATTCGGCAAAGCTTAAAGCAAATAATACAAACAATAAGAAAAAAGTGTAAGCAACCAAAAACAATTACCTAGTGAGTAACACTAGTCGTTGTTACTACTCTCATAATTTTGTACCTTATTACTAGGTGAGATATGCATATTTATATATGTTTGTTTAAGTACTCACATTTTTGAAGGGTGCTGCAACGATGTTTGCGCAAACAGGTTGTCGTTGTAGCAGATTAAACTTTTAATTATTGTTTATAAATATGCGCATGTAATTGTTTTTGACTTTTATTTTTTCAGTCAAAAAATAACGGTTAAAATGTGACTTTTATTTTTTCCGGCAAAAATAAAAGGCTTAGCTAAATAACAAAAAAACCTTAGGTCTAAATAAAGTAAATTTAGTACCAATCGATTCGTCTTGACTTCTGGATTTCAAAAATATGTAATTTGTCGATGTTCGGGTTCTGACTCAGCAAACGAGCTGCCGTTTGATGCCCGGGATAGCAACATATTAAATGCCAATTCTTAATGAAGATTCGTGGAGTATTTCTTTGAATGTTTTCTATGTAAGTAATCTTAGCAGACGAATGTGCCAATGAAAATCGTAAACGTGAATTGTTGGTGAAAATGTTGGACCAAAAAGTTTCAATAAAATATATAATAATTTTGGGCGGGACGAAGTTCGCCGGGTCTGCTAGTATACATATATATGAACATGTATGTTCATCAGTTATAAGCGGACCCAGTTAAAATGATTTCAGTATTTTTTAAATTTTCGCCTTGCTTTTTATCAAGACTACTAAACATATGCCTAAAACCATGCTACGAATATCGAAACCACTCACAACAAATGAGTTCATACATATGTACCCTGCAGTAAAATTTAGAGACAGTCTGTTAAAGCGCTAGAGAAGGACAGTTGAAACTTTTGGTGTGCTAGTTGCGCTCTATTGAGAAGTAAATGCAAAAATTCTCACTTTTCGAACAACACTACAATAGCTCAGCGGGAAGACCTCCGACTCTAATATCGTTGGTCGCGAGTTCAAATTGCGGTGGAGGCAGTTGTGATTTTCAGATGTACTAAATTTAAATTTTTGAGTACCGCTAAAAAAATTTAAGAGAAAATGATCAAATTTAATATAAATAAAATTAAAAAAATTAAATAAAATGCAATCTGTAAAAGAAGAGAAAAATATCAAAAAATCGAATAATCAAAATTGTGTTAATAAAAAAACTTACTGTCGCAGATCTGTCCAAAATGAGAACAGTTCAGAAAAGAAAAATATCAAATAATCTAGTTTTAAAATTTTTTCTCATAGAAAACTTATTGTCCGCGAATTGTCGAAAATAGAACCAGTTCAGAACTAGTTCGAACGTTCTGCAGAGGTGACAATTTCCACTTCGTAGGACATCGCCATGTAAAAAGAGACAGTTAAAAGCATTGCGTTGGGATAGATCGAGAACCAGTAGCGCCTCTTAAAGAGCTATTCTGCGCTAGGTCTGAACTAGAGCGATTTACTGCAGGGTATGTACATGCAAACTTAAGTATGTGTGCACCAGGGTGTCCAGATTTGGCGATTTCGTACCAATTTGGCGATTTTTTTTTTGATATTTGCGCGTAAAAATTTAGGAAATCGCCATTGGCGATTTTTGGCGATTTTTTTCCTTCAAATAAATTTTTCGGAATTATAAAAATATACAAAACTTAGTTTTCCACGATAATTTTACAGAAGAGGCTAATGAACTACGTGATTATTAAAATACTGTAAAAAATTTTTGATCACCCTAATCGAAGAACTTTTGAAACGATTACCTAGTCAATTAAATACTTTTAAAAAAGCTTTGATTTTGTCACCAGAAAAGTGCAAGAATCACAAGATGGCGAGTTTCAGGTACCTGCCAATTCACTATTTGACTTTGAAGGATAGAAAAGCAGCGGAAACTGAATATTTAGATCTTTCAACTTTCCCACGGAATAACTTTTCTCAGGATCATTCCATCCGACTCTGCAGAATTTTGGATAATTGCTTACAGAGTGAAAACCGCACGGGCAATAAAATGTTGGAAGTAAATTCCTTTTATTATCCTTGCCGTACTCACATGCTTTGTTAAGCGCGTTTTTCCAGTAATGAATTCAACAAAAAGTAAGATTCGAAATAAGATGATGTTGGAAAGCTTTGATTCAATAGTTCGAATAAAGTGTTATATGAAGGATAATAGTTTCTGCCGCAAAACGTTTCCAATATCAAACAGTATGTTATCTAGGTTGAGTAGCACAATATATGACAACAACAGAAATGCAAATCATTCAGACACTATCGGTGATTTTAAAGAAATTGTGGAAATAGCTGATCTCGCCTTATTATAGGGTTTATTTAATTTTTAGCGCCGAGCTCTTAAAAGCGGATTGTGCGATTAATCAATTAATATGAGTTATAATAAATTTAATAATTGCGCAGTCCTATTGCAAAATGTGTTTAAACAAATATTTTTAAAAAGTATGCGTATTTTTAAAGAAATTTGTTTGTACATCACTATTATATAAGTGATTTGTGTTATTTATTATTATTAATTAGGCGCACAAAGAAAATCACACAATTAGTCACATGGGGTCCCCAGTGACCCCAATAAAAGTGCTGAAAAAAGAGTTTTCAAAATAAAATAAAAGCAAGTGTGTATTAACAAAAATATTAAAGTACTCAATTATCATTAACTTAAAAAATAAAAAACATAATTTCGACTTCTAACTTAAAAAAAAAAAATTAAAACTTACTTCCGCGAAAAAATGTTACGTTAGTAGGCGCATGGGGTCAGCACTCAAGCGAGTAGCGACACATGTGTACACGGCGATGTTCTAACCGTAACTAAATAAATAAAACGAAATGTATTTTTACATAAATATTAAAGCGCTTTATTATAGTTAACTTTAAGAAAGAAAGGCATAACTTTGACTTCAAACTTAGATACAAAAATAAAAACTAAAAAATGTTACATAATTGGTCACATGGGGTCAGGGCTTAACCCTCTTGTAGGCCAATTTTTTTATGAGTTGAAAAATTCAGGAATGGGTGATTTTAGCACGAGAAATCCAAATATGATGTCCATTTCGATCTGTAACAGTATCTTTTTCCTACAGGGGAGAAAAACCAAGACCGTCTGGAGACGGACTCGCCGATATACTTACACATATTTTCAGCTTTCTCCTACACAATGTTGACCTACGAAGAGGCAATCCCGTCTGCAGATGGTCAAAAATGCAAACTGGGTTTTTATATGTCGGCAAGCCGGTCTGTAGACGGTCTGTGTTGGAAAGCAATTTTTTCCATTTCGAATGGTGACATAATTATATAACTTATACAAAAATGCGGTGCTTTTAACAACGAAATCCACCGAAATTTTTTATATCAAAAAATTTTTCAAAAGAAAAAATTTCTATAAATACGAAATTACTTAACAGCAAGAAATAAGTAATTTTAACCGTGTTTTCAAAATCTGTAATTCAATTGTCGATTAAAATGAAACGGATTGACACAACGAGTTAAAATTTACACCGCCGTAAAGGTACGATTTTTGTCTAAAGATCGTGCATTACGAATATAGAAAAAAATTATTATAGGCGCACTAAAAAGGTGTTTAGTAACGACCGTATGAAGGCGGTTCAGCTTACTAGAGGGTTAAAAGAGTAGCGACAAATGTGTACACGCCGATGTTCTGGCCGTGACTTATTTACGTACACCGCGGGGAGTTAGGGAGCTAGACAGAGCGCGAGCACGCTCCAAGCACTCCAAGACATTTTTTTTTTTTTCAACTTGAAATTACCTTGACCCCATGCGCCTAAATAAGGGTTAAAGGTATTATATTCGTTTTTGGTTTTAAAAACTATATTGTAAGAAGATCCCATTTTTAAAATAAAAGATTTGTTAAATCGATTTCATGAATTTCATTAAAAAAAATTGGCGATTTTTGGCGATTTTTTTTTCAGAAATTGCGCTTTTTTTTAAACAATCTAGACACTCTGGTGTGCACATAGGTACACAACAGTATGCAATCGCGGAGTTCGCATAATTGGAAGTAATAATCAATTGTGCAGCAATGGCACTTGACCAAAGTATTTCCGAGTGTACTGCACCAGCCATACATTGACGGACGCACAAGGATCCTAGCACACAAAACTTACTTACAATGGCTGCACTTGTCGTAAAACGCTCCTTTTTGAATACAAATCATGAATAACTCTAATACTCTGCAAAGAAATATGTAAATTATTATTTTAATTGAAAATATACAAACATACTTGAATTTGCGCAATAAGAATATGAACTTCCACGAAACAATCGGAGAAAATATCGGCAGTGTTGACCGTTGAACTTTTTTACGAAGACAATAGCTTTGTTTCTTAACAGATAATTATCACAGATTTCTGCTGGAAAGCGTTTCTTAACCCAAAAAACTAGCAGAAACTAGCAGCTCTCTCTCGTTCTTACGCTCTCCTTTTTTTACTAGCAGAAACTAGCAGCTGTCAAAATGGATAAACAAAAATTCACGCCAAATATTTTCACTAGTCAAATACACCCATCAGCTGATTACTTGCTAGTTTCTGCTGGGTTTACGTTTCTTTACTTTTTCGTTAGTTCGTTCTCTGTGAGCGTAATTCTTTCAATTTTCTCACTCTTCTTCTTCCTGATAATTATCTACTAGAAAAAAAAAGAAACAAAGCCAATATTTCTCCTTGTATTTTAATAGTAGTTTCTATAAATCCAGCAACACAGGCTAAAGGTGCGGGCCCGATGCAAGCCGACTTTGCTTCGATAACTGTCAAAAATAATTAGAACAATACTAAAATGTATGAAATGAGAACAAATGGCAGCTTTGCTTCAAGCACTTGAAGTACGGCGAAGTTTCAAATAGCTCAATGTTCTATTTGACAGCGCTTTTGACAATAGAAATTGTAACATATCTGCTGTTCATTTGTTTTGATTTGGTGTATAGCTTCATTTACGAATTTCGAGCGATTAAAGATATTTAATTTGATTTTGAGTTTTTCTGCAGAAATGTTCGAAGAAAATTTAACAAATGCCATTGAAAAGCACCGGTGTATCTGGGCCAATTGTGTTACAGGGAAAAAACAAAAAAGACCTGGCGCGATGTGTCTCCTGTTGTTGGGGAATCTGGTAAGTACCAAAAATCATGATACATGCATGTGCTATAACTAATTGTATATACCTGCACACGTTTTCCATTTAAAGAGGCTGACTGCCGCAAACGGTAGAAATCCTTGCGTGACCGCTTTACTATTGAGTTGAAGCTACAGCACCAGCCTAGTGGAAGTGCTACTTCGTTCAGGAAGAACTGGGCGTATTTTGATACTCTGTCTTTTTTAAAAGGAACTGTTGCGCCCAGAATGTAAGTAAATGTACGCTTAAAAATATGGAAACCACTGCGCTTACACGTATATTTTTGTAGCACAACCACCAACATTACTACCGAAATAGAAGACTCTGAGTGTTCATTTGCGTTTGACTTCAACGAAAGTGGCAATCTAGTTTTAAATAGTCAAACAGAAGACTCGGAACCTGTTCCTCTTAAACGTAGGAAGCGAAATGAAGATCACGACAGCAGAAGATTCAAACGCCTAAAATCAAAAGTAATACGTTTGTGAATGAGTAACTTTAAGAAGTTTGAAATTGTATTTTTAAGTTTTATGCAAAATGTGAACCGCAGAAATGCTTAAAAAGCATCAGTGTCTCTTATATCTATACTATAGTAGAAGAAAATGTGTAATATGTATAACAAAGTTGGAAACCCATAAAGGTTGCGCTTATGAGACATCAACATCTACTATTGTATAAAAATAAGAGACACTGAGACTTTTTAGCCATTTCAGAAACTACACTGTGATTCTTCTAAAGTACAAATGAACTACATTTCTTATGTTTAAAATTTTACGTAATATATGTGCATAAACAGCGGTCAAAATAATAGCGGCCCGATATTAACACTAGTTTTGACAATTAGTTTTTTAAATTTAATTTTAATTGTTTTTTTAATAAAAATATTGTTCATTATATAACAAAACCATATACACTTGTGTTCAGCTGATTAAATTGAGTGGCATTTTTACCAGTTTTGGCTATTTTTCCTTTGTTTATTTAACGGTTATAATTTTTTTATAAGAGTTTAGCATATTACGTAACCATCCCAACATAAATCCACATCTCAAACTTTGTACAAAAATTATAAAAATCAACAAACTTTAACAATTACAACCAACAAATTTAAAAAAAGTTTTCAGAGTTTTTTGAAAAATCTTATGATGCAGCTTTATAAAAATGAAAATTTTAAAACTTTTGAATGTAGTTATTTTTTGTTGAATTTTTATAATTTTTGTACGAAGTTTGAAATGTGAATTTATGTTGGGATGGTTAGACTGGATGCTTAGGCTAGACTTTTATAAAAAAATTATAAAAATTAAATAAACAAAGGTAAAATTGCCAATAAAACAATTAAAATTGGATTTAAAAAACCAATTCAATTTTAATACGATTAAGTGGTTTTTGCTATAAAATGAACTATATATTTATTAAAAAAAAAAAAAATTAATTAAATTAAAAACAAATGCCAAATGTCTATATGTCACACTGCTATTGTAATGACCGCTGTTTTACATACAGTCACTCACAGAAGTATTCGTAAATTATTTTTTCAAAATGTTTTCCATCATAAATCTTTTTCGTTAATTTCCATTTAAAATATAGATCATTCTATAACAAAACCATATACTTCATTCTTGCAAACTTTGTACAAAATTCATAAAAATGAATCATACTTAAAAAAATGTTCATCAAAATTTCAAACTTTTTATACAGAATTTTTGGAAAAATTTACGGTATGCAGTTTTGTAGCCCATTAAATTTTAGTATAAGGTATTAACAAAATCTACTTATATGCGCAACACCCTCGACAAAAAAAATCTAAAAAATCATCAGTAATTTTTAGCTACTTGAGACTTGCACTTTATTATACCAAAATTGAACGGGCTACAAAACCGCATACCGAAAATATTTCTAAAAATTCTGAATAAAAAATTTGAAATGTTGATGAAAATTTGTTTAAGTTTGATTCATTTCTATGAATTTTGTACAAAGTTTGCAAGAATTATGTATATGGGTTTTGTTATAGAATGAGCTATATTTTAAAATTACGAATAAATATATAAATATATTTTAAAATTACGAATACTTCTGTGAGTGACGGTATGTGCAAACTATGTTTATTTTAAAGCGAAACTGATTTAAACTTTTATGTTATAAAAATATAAAATTGCTTTATAACACCGTACAAGAATACCAAAACATTTGAATTAGTCATATTTTTGAAATTTCAAAGTCCTTTGAAGTCTTTTTTTGTGTGTAAAATTTATGGTGCATTTACATGGTATGAAGCCATATGAACTGTTGATACGCTAAAATAGAGGGACTTCATGTTCTAATGAGGAATTCATTGATATCGTGTGGGATGCATATAATACAGAATCGGTATATGGTTTGCTGCTGCTCCGGTTCCAGAATCGGTATAGGGTTTGCTGCTGCTCCGACGCAAGCTTTGCTGCTCCGGAAAAAGATGTCGCTGATCGAAATCCAAGTTCAGAACTCAGATAAAAGCCGTAAGATGTCGCTGATGACAAATCCGAGTCCAGAACCGGAACCGATCACAGGGTGTACCGCTGATGGAAATCCGAGAAATCCGATACAAGGTGGTTTATATATCGAAAATTGTTAAATTGTATTGGTATGCAGCCAGAAATACCCTGCAAAAATTTGAGGACCAGGTGGTCCACTGGGTCGTAGTTTTAAAGTATGTGCAAAAGGGCCAGGTTGCATACTAGTAACTTGTTATGCTTACGTGGACCACTTCAAACGTAAAAAACCGATATATGTGTTGAGATCCACCTATTCGTGCCCCATCGGCAACATGATTCGGCTGCCGAATGTGCCATGATCCAAAAGGAGTAGTTGTCTAGGTGGTCCCATGTTATGCAGCGTTGGACCAGAGGTGGTCAGGTCCAATGACATCGCAATGTTAATGTTACCATATTTTCTCCATATACTTGGACCATTTTCGTTACTAGTGTTGGTTACAAGGTAGTGTGGTCCCGTACTAGTATTTAACCTAGTCCCAATTTTTGCAGGGTATATACAAACGTACATACGTACATAAGTATATACATATATAGATGCTCCACCGCTAGAAAAGTGTGTTAACATGCCCACATAGGTAATTGTTAAGTATTTATATATATATAGATATATATATATATATATATATATATATATATATATATACATACATATATATGAATGGAAAGGCCTGTTGATGTTGAGAACAAATAAAATTTAATTTGAAATAAAAGAAAGTTTTATAATTACTTATTTGTTTTGATAATAAGAATTTTAAGCATAAATGTCCACAATTATATGAAATATAGCTTTGCTGTTGATTATAATTATAGTTAATGTTCTTTCCTAAATACTTTATTATTTGCTTCGGAGGCTGTAAGTTTCCAAAGCTATCGAAGTAATCAATCTCATTATCGTTTATCCAGTAAGCTACCCAATGCGTTCCCGGACCCTTTGAACTATCCAAATTTATTATTCCACATTCTCTCTTAAATGGTTTACGTGGTAACGTGTCGGACATAAATACCCCTCTAAAATTTGGAATAAATTTTGAATACTTCTTTAAGTCTACATCGGTGAGAGGTCTTCTGGGTAGCTTCATTAAGAGTTTTTTTGGTATGGTTTTAAATATAATCCGAATCCCTTTTTATAAGGCTTTAAAAACATTCCTTCGCCCATTGAAATAGTTTCCATTGGATTATTATGACGTTTCGCCTCCAATAACTGCTCCTTTCCAGTTTTTATAGCATTGATTGTTTTAATAATTCCTACTGTAGCGCCAGATAGACTTCCAAGTGCTCCTAATGCTACGAATAATGGCGCTACTGGGAGAAATCCTCCAGATTTAGGTAATGATATTACACGTGGTGTTTTTATTATAGATTTTTTTCCTCTAAAAATATTATTTACAACCTTTCGTGAAATTTTTATTGGATCTTCTAAGTTATCACTTTTCTTTAAATTTTGTTTAGCTTTTTTTAAAGCATGTTTGAAGAGCTGATAACCAGTTTTTCCTCCCACTTTCTTAGTTTTACTATAAATGTTCCCCATACCGAATTTCGTTTTTGTCTTCATTATATTTGTAACTAACCAAGCATTTGTTTCTCATTAAGATTGCTATCCTTCGCTTTAACTCTTTCCCAAGCCTTCTCAATTAATTTTTTATCAGCAATATGTCGGTTAATAAATCTTTATTATATAAGTATGATATATCATGTTCTCTACAAGCAGCGTCTAGTGGATTAATCCCTCGATCTCCTCTTACTAAACGTTTCCCTAATTTCGTTCCAGGTCCCCAAAATTGATACCTAGGCAAATGAATAGGAAGCTTATTAATTATATTATTTATAAAACCTTTTCCGACGACTGACGATTTATGACTAAACCTTTTTCATAAATAACTCTCATATTTAGGCCTTTTCATATTAATAGTTTAAATATAAGTAATAAAAAGTATAAAAATAATAAGTTTATATATATTTATATTAGTAGTCAAAATGCGGTTTGTGAAGCAATGTAATACGTTAAATATTAAAAATAATAATAAAGTAAATAAAGCTCGACATAGCTCATTATTACCAAACTCAATTCGAGCTCTTATTGTTGGACCATCAAACTGTGGGAAAACAAATGTAATTATTAGCCTCATTGAAAGTCCAAATGGGTTAAAATTCAAAAACATCTATTTATATTCGAAATATTTACATCAATCAAAATATAAATACTTAAAACATCTAATAAACCCTATTAAGGAGATTAACATTTCAACATTTTCAAATAATGATGATGTGCTATCACCTGACAACGCAAAAGCAAATTCTATATTTATATTTGATGATATAGCTTGCGAAAAACAAAATCATGTTCGATCCTATTTTTGTATGGGTCGTCATAAAGAGATTGATAGTTTTTATTTATGTCAGACTTATACTCGTATTCCAAAACACTTAATTCGAGATAATGCAAATTTGATTATCGTATTCAAACAAGACGAAATGAATATTAAACATATCTATAATGATCATGTTGGAGCTGATATGTCCTTTAAGACTTTTTGCATTTTATGTTATAAATGTTGGAAAGAAAAATATGGATTTCTTGTATAAGTAAAGATGATTCTATCAACAATGGTCGATATAGAAAAGGATTTGACGTCTTTATAACCTTATAAAATATCCTGTTAGTAATAATTTAAACCAGTATATCATTTATGTTAAAAGTGAAAACTTATAAAATAATAAACTATACTGTTCTATTAAACAGCTAACTGCTAAACAAGACTGTTCTATTAAACAGCTAACTGCTAAGCAAGGCTGTTCTATTAAACAGCAAACTGCTAAACAAGGCTGTTCTATTAAACAGCTAACTGTTATATAAGGCAGTTCTACTGTTAAACTAGATACTTTAATCATTACTAATTGTATTTTTATACCCGAGCGCACTTGTGCACAAGGGTATTATAACTTTGTTCACATAACGGTTGTTTGTAACAGGCAAAACGAATCGAGATAGATATAGACAAATGTATACATAAATGATCAGAATGAAAAGAGAAATCTATTAAGCGGTGACTGTCTGTCCGTCCGTCCGTCTGTGCACACGATAACTCGAGTGTACTTCATTCGGGCGTAGGACGGATGGTATTGAAAATGGGCAAAATCGGACAATAACCACGCCTACCTCCCATATAACGGTAATTTTCAGAAATACAAACACTGCGATATTTTAGTAACTACTGAAGATAATTCGGGTGGGCTTTAGATTGCTAACCCCGGAGTTCAGCATTAAGGAAAATATGGGAGGTAGATGGGGGTCTAATAGTTCCCTGTGTGAAGTTTCAAAGCGCGCAACTTTATAGTTTTTAAGTAATTTGTTATTAAAGTTTGTAATTTTCACCAACTTGTATTGGACTTTTTCACAATATATAATGCACTTTCCACTAAATTTACACGTTATTTACACTCAATATACGCGCAGTTAGAGTGTGCACGTTCAAACAAATAAATACTTTTAGTATATTACAGCTTTTTTATAAAAAATTGATTGTTGTTTAATTTTATGAGAGTACATGCAGAATATGTGGAAATGGCAGCAGGACTGTGTTGCCATATCTAAAAAAACCAAGAGTGGAAAGCAAGACCAAAAGAAAATACGATTAAAAGGAAAATACGATTAAAAGGAAAATACGATAAGGTTATTTTGTTCAGATAAAAATAAATAGTAGGGGGATTGGGGTCATATTCCCCTCTTCCGGCAACACAGAAAGGAGAATTCTACGTAGTGAGGGTTATAATCCCTAAGTGCGGCCGAAGGCCGCCTACGCAGAAAGGTGTTCTATGCAAAAGGTGTTCGGCCCCTTTTCTTTGGCAACACAGAAAGGAGAATTCTATTGCCTGAGGGTTATAATCCCTAAGAGAGGCCGAAGGCCGCCTACGCAGAAAGGTGTTCTATGCAAAAGGTGTTCGGCCCCTTTTCTTTGGCAACACGGAAAGGAGAATTCTACTGCCTGAGGGTTATAATCCCTAAGTGCGGCCGAAGGCCGCCTACGCAGAAAGGAATTCTACGCTAAAATACTGTGGACGAAAGTAAAAATTATTATTTATGTTATGTTTTTGTTCCACAGAGATTTGTGACCCCTTTTAATGGGTACCACTGTGGATTGTACTGTTAGTTTTATTCAAAGTAACGTTTCTTTCTCTGCTTTGGTATTATATTCTTTTCAATCGTTATTTCGGCGTCGTTTGTGAGCTCTGGGTTTTGTATATAATTAATTATTTTAAACTAAAATGACTGATGATCAAGCAGGTATGTTTTTAAAGTTTTAAGTGCTTATATTTATACATCTAGTAAATATTTATCGTATTATTTAAAGATTTCAATACGCCCTCCACTAGCCGTGGTGTTCATCCACGAAATGCGACTGTGCTGTGCGTCGCTGAAGTACGCGGAATGTGGAGCCTTCTAAAGGTATCAAAGGCTTTTGATACGCGCGAAAAATGTACCGCTTTCGCAGAGGCACAGGGTCTAATTTTGACCAGAAGATTATGCCGTACGCATAAAATTCCAATGACGGTTTCACCATTGGGTAATAAAACGGTCGGCAGCTTTCGATGCCGCAAAGGGAGCTGCCGTTCAAGATCGGGCGTTTCTAGGGCCACTGGTACGTGGTTTGAAAATGCTAAGCTTCCACTACCAGACATTTTTTATCTAATGTACGCCTACGCTTCGCACTGGAACCAGGCTGAAGTTCGAAAAGAAGGTATTACCGAGGGAAGCGTTTTGTCTAGCGCCACCATCTGCGATTGGTACAACTACTGTCGTGAGGCAGTTGTTTTGTATCAAGTCGATCAGCAGGAGGTGTTAGACAAAATTGGGGGCCCCGGTAAAATTGTTCAGATCGACGAGAGCAAGTTCGGGAAGCGAAAATACCACAAAGGTACAAAAAATTTATTTTAAAACACATATTCTTTAATTTATATTTTGTTTTAGGCAGAAGAGTGGAAGGCCATTGGGTCTTAGGGATGGTTGAGGACGGCAGCGACGATCTGAGGTTGGAAGTCTGCCCAGAAAATGTCCGGTCTGCTGAGGTGCTCATACCCCTCATTCAAAAACATGTGGCCGAGGGTACAATTATTTGTACCGATTTTTGGAAGGCGTACGATTGCCTAGCGGACCACGGGTATGAGCACAGAAAAGTAAACCACAGCGATCCGGATAACCCCTTTGTGGCAGACGACGGCACGCATACGCAAAGGATCGAATCACAATGGCGTGTGATTAAAAGGTTTTTCAACCGAGACAACTATAATAATCCTCATAATTTTACGGATAAAATTATAGAATATCTTTGGCGCAAAACAATTGCTCGTAAGCATGAGGACCCTTTCCTCAAACTTATTGACGCAATTAAATATACATATAAGCCTTAAAAATGTGTTTCAGTATTTTATGGGGAATATTACCCCAATCCCCCTACTATTTATTGTTATCTGAACAAAAGAACCTTGTCGTATTTTCCTTTTAATCGTATTTTCTTTTGGTCTTGCTTTCCACTCTTGGTTTTTAGATATGGCAACACAGTCCTGCTGCCATTTGCACATATTCTGCATGTACTCTCATAAAGTTAAACAGCAATCAATTTTTTATAAAAAAGCTGTAATATACTAAAAGTATTTATTTGTTTGAACGTGCACACTCTAGCTGCGCATATATTGAGTGTAAATAACGTGTAAATTTAGTGGAAAGTGCATTATATATTGTGAAATAGTCCCATACAAGTTGGTGAAAATTACAAACTTTAATAACAAATTACTTAAAAACTATAAGGTTGCGCGCTTTAAAACTTTACATACACCCCCTTTAAAACCCCCTCTAACCCCCCCCTATTTTCCTTATTTCCGTAATCGGGGGTTACCATTCTAAAATTTTCCCGATAATTCACTCAAAATTGATATTTACAATAAATTTTAGACGATAAATAAGAATATTGAAATTTTTTGGAAAATGGGCGTAGCCACGCCCACTTATGGTTACAAGTGTATATCTTGGTAACCGCCGCACCAATTTCTTCCAAACTTGGCACAGATGTTGGCCCTGTTACAGCATACCAAATGGCCGAAAACTTTTAACATCGGACAATAACCACGCCCACATCCCATATAACCGTAATTTCGATAAATACGAAATCCTCGATAAATCAGTAAATATTAAAGCTAATTTATTCTAAAATTGATGGTTGCAACAATTCTTTACCAGAAAATACGCTTATGATAAAATTTTGGAAAATGGGCGTGGCACCGGCCACTTATGATCATATATATGTATCTCGCTAACCGTTCTAGCAATTTGTACCAAACTCGGTATGGTTATTGTGCTTGCCACATAAAATCAAAATATTGAAAATTGTTGAAATCGGACTAAAATTACGGCCGCTTTTCATATAACGGTAAATTTCAGAAATGCTTGAAATTTCAATTTTTCGAAATTTAAGGACGCTAGTTTACTTAAAATTTATACACCCCGGCTTATCATGTAGCGGTAGCTTTCGGAAAGGTGGAAAACATATATTTAATACTTGCGCCGGGTATTTAATGTTCGGCTCCGCCCGAACTTAGACTTTCTTACTTGTTTAATTATAATATTATGGAAGTTGATATTTAAAAAAAAAGTATAGGAGTATTCAGCTTGGTGAAACATTAAATGATGAGCTCTTAGAAAAAACGTTTAAACCAATAATTAAACCTTTGAAGGAAATTATAAATGAATTATAAATGAGAGAATAAAAGAAAATTATAGAAAAAATGTTTTTGTAGACATCCCGCAAATAAGTAGCAAAATGTGTATTGAGTGTGCAACCCTGCACTCGGGTGATGTGAGAGAGTGGCTTGCAACCCGGAAACTGAAGTGACGACAGCGATATACGTGTGCCTGCTTAACCTTAATTATTTTCTAATTTCATAATTGTAATTTGTTTCCTTTAACTTTCAAATAAACTTTTATAAAT
>NW_023458557.1:10140394-10141730 GCF_013731165.1 Rhagoletis pomonella | reverse complement strand
TCAGAGAGATCAAAATCAAAAGTGGAGGTTAGGAAATGAATCAATTAGTTTTAATAAAGACAATATTTCGCTAGGTAACTCAAAATGGCCTTATATACAAAGATTATACGAATTAATAGTCTTCAATTGGCCAAAAAATTATAATGACAATGATTTGAAAATGTATAAAGAAATATTGTTAAAGACAAGTGTGCATAGAAGAAATTATCAAGCTAACGGACAAATTCGACTAAATTGATCAAAAAAATAAAAAAATATTATTAAGAAACTTATTAAAGACTATAAGGGAAAAGGATTAATGAAGCTAAAATGAAAAAGATAAATTATGTATACTGGAATGAACCTAACGAATTAGTAGATAGATTACGTCTTTTAATTTCATCAACAGCAGCCGGACACTCAAATCATAATAATGAAATTGTTTCTATTATTGAAGAATTGAGAGAAGCAAAGATTATTATATAAATACATAACATAATATTAACTTATTAGTATTAATAAAATGCCCGTTGATAAGTTTGGTCACTACTTTATTCAAGGTGTGAAAAGACATCCTAAAGAGAACATTGGATTCCAATTGGATAGTGATGAACATTTAAATTTCAGCTTGAGAATAATTAAAAAAATTGGCAATCGTTCTCTTAAAAATGATGCAGTCAATGAAGGATATCTAGAAGTTATGATTCAGAACAATTCTAAAGAAATAATTAAACAATTAACACAAAAAAATATTGATATAGAATAGTAAGACTTAATAAAGCAATAGAAGAACAAAGGAAAGTACAAATTAATTTAGAAGAAGTAATACTAGTAATAATATAAAATTGAGTTCTCTATAGAAACTGTTAATAATTTAATTAAGACCTCCGAAAACCGACTTAATAAAATAATACAAAATAATAAAGAGTCCTTTGAAACTAAACTAGACCGCATTGATTCAGTTCTTAATCAATTAAAACAGAAAAATGGAACGTCTTCAACTAGTAGAAGAACTTCATAAACAAGCTCGCAGACACTTTAAACGCCGTCGAGTAATAATAAAAGGAATATACGATCTTTGGCAAGCGGATATTGTTCAGATGAATGCTAATTCAAAATTTAATAAAGGATATAAGTTTATTTTAACTGTAGTAGATACATTCTCAAAGTATGCGTGGGCAGTTGCAATTAAATCGAAAGGAAGTGAAGATATTACTAAAGCGATGCATGGATTTTTTTTTAGAAAAAAGAAGAACTTGCAAACGGATAACGGTAAGGAGTTTTATAATAAAAAATTTCAAAATTTGATGAGAAAGTATAATATTAATCATTATTCAACATATAGTATAATGAAAGC
>NW_023458557.1:10136692-10140294 GCF_013731165.1 Rhagoletis pomonella | reverse complement strand
TTTGAAGCTTTTCACTCCAGCTTCCCATAAGCCGCCCATGTGAGGAGGGCCCGCTGGAATAAAGTTCCAAACTAGCTCGTGATGACCATATAAACTACATATAGATTCTTGTGCTGTTTTTATAAATTTTTTATAATCATTTTTGAGAGCTGCAGAAGCACCGACGAAATTGGTCCCATTATCTGAAAATATTTGTTTAGGACAACTGCGTCTGGATACAAATCTCGAAAATGCACCAAGAAAAGTTTCCGTGGAGAGGTCGCTTGTTGCCTCCAGGTGGATTGCCTTTGTGGAGAAGCACACAAAGATACACACGTAGCCTTTAGTAATTACATACCCTCTACCTCGAGAACCTTTTATGTCAAATGGTCCAGCAAAGTCCACTCCGGTATTTTGAAATGGCCTTGATAAAGATTCCTCTGGAAGTGCAGCCATAATTTGTGAGTGTTCTCTTTTCTTATGAATCACGCAGACTTTACATTTGTGAATTATGGTTTTGATGAGGGTTTTTGCTTTTGGTATCCAATACTGCTGACGGAGAAATCTTAAGACTAATTGAATTGCCCCGTGAAGAGATATATGATGTACGAAACTTATCATCAGACGGGAATAAGTGCATGCATATGGTAACAGTATTGGATGCTTCTCGTTGTACGAAAGCGCCGATGAGTTGGTTGGTATAATGCCATTACCGTCAAGAAATGGATTCAAGTTGAGAAGTTTGCTCTTCTTTGATATGGGAATTTTCAGCGACAAGTGATGATATTCCTCACTGAACCACTTCTTTTGTGACAGACAGATCAATCGTTCACGAATTTTCGAAATTTCCATACCTGAGACTGCTAAGGAGTTAAACGTATAGTTATTATGCCTCTTCCTATTTGCCATATAATAGAATCGGAACACATATGCTAACACTCGCAACGCTCGCGGAAGAGAGGAGAATCTTTCCAAGGGATCATCAAAATTGATAATTTGAGAGACATGTGGATTTATCTTTCTGGCTTCGAGTAAAACATCATCGAGTTCCCTCTCCATTGACGGCCAACGTGACGAATCTTCTCTTAAACAAGATGGCCCATGCCACCATAAGTCACTCGAGCACAACTCCTGTGGATGGACTCCCCGGCTGCCAAGATCTGCAGGATTTTCCTTGGAATCAACGTGACGCCAGTGGGCTTGACCAGTTCGCTCTTGTATCTTTACAACCCGGTTGGCTACAAATGTTGTCCAAGTGTAGGGTGGTTTTCTCAACCATGACAACACGATTGTCGAAACCGTCCAACAGAAGATAGTTTTCACACGAATGGAGATCTCACTCAACAACGACTTTAGCATTTCGGTGATGAGAAGCGCTCCGCATAATTCTAACCGGGGCAGCGAGATAGTTTTTAGTGGGGCAACTTTTGTTTTTGCCAACAATAAATGTGACGCTATAGTTCCTTGGTTTTCTGTCCGCAAATAAATCACCCCCGCGTATGCCTTTTCCGAGGCGTCGCAAAAGGCATGAATTTCTGTGGGAGATTCCTCGGTATATTCTACCCATCGCGGAATTTTAATGAAGCTTATAAACCTGTAACTTTCTACAAAATCTTTCCATTTAGCAAGTGTTTTGGAACTCAACGGTTTATCCCATGGAGTATTATCTAACCAAATCTGTTGCATTATAAGTTTAGCTATAACCACTATGGGCGCTAACCAACCGGATGGGTCAAAAAGCTTAGAAATAGTCGATAAGACCTCAAGCTTAGTATACGAATTTTTTAAGGATGGTGGTTGTACTATGAAATAAAAATGGTCTAGGCGCGCATTCCATCTAGTTCCCAGTGCTTTTGTGTGACTAGTTTCATCGAAATCTAGAAATTCTCTATCTAAAATGTGATCCTTAGGAAGATCTGTCAGTAAATCTTTCGAGTTTGAACACCACTTTCTTAAAGAAAATCCTGCGCCAGCTAGAGTATCTATTAACTCGTTTTGTGCTCGTAGAGCAGTAGAAATGTCAGGGAAACCAGCTAAAACATCATCGACGTACATCGAATTTCTCAAAATTTTAGCCGCGAGTGGATGAGAGTTTTGACAATCTTGAGCTAACTGGAGTAGTGTTCGTATAGATAAATACGGAGCGCAGTTGACACCAAATGTTACAGTTTTCAACTGATAATCCTCAATGTCTTCCTCTGTATCAGTACGGAACAAAATCCTTTGATAAGGCCTATGATCTGGATGTACCAAAATTTGGCGATACATTTTTTGTATATCGCGTCTGAACTCCATGTAGTGGTTTTAACGAATAACTCCTCACACAACTCGTCCTTCGCGCTTCTAAGATGCCGCCTTGGAACTTCCTCTAATTCACAAAATTTGCGGAGTTGATCACCTATGGCGCTATCGTCTCCCATTGAGATCTTTGTTGCAAAGCAAGAAACGTGTTTAGTGGAACTTGCCCCAGTGACAATCCACCCGAACACAGTTTCTTGGGATAACAGATTGTTGTGAATGCTTCGCTTCACTCCCTCCATCATAACCTTAGGATACAAGTCACCCCCAATTAGAACATCGATGGGTCCGCTTCGTAAAAAGTTGGGGTCCGCAAGAGGAACATCAGGTATCTCCCTAAGTATGGACGTATCTATCGGAGTGGAAGGCAAGTTGCCGGTAATTTGTGGTAACACAAAGGCAGTTGCTTCCATTAGCAAATTCGGATCACGTGGAGAACCTAGTATGAATGTGCACAGCTTTGAGGCACTTGAAGGAACCTTTTTGTTTAAACCCCAGATTGTAGCATTCGTTTTTGAGTATGGTAATTTTAAAAGATTTCGAACTGAACGATGCTTCCGATGCCGAATCGATTAAGGCCCGAGCACTATATGTGGAGCCTAAGTGGCAAATATTAACCACGGCAGTTCCGAGTAAAGCCGAACCCACGTTTGTTGGCTTTTCTGAAAACTCATTATTTACTAGTGAGCTACTATTAGTAGTATTTAGTGGACTGTATATGGAAAGCTTGAGATGAAGCTCCCTGATTTGCCACTTGAGTACTTGAACTCACTCTATGGAGTAGAGTGTGATGTCTACTATTGCACGTTGTGAATGAATAATTGCGTTTGCACTCTTTAATCGAGTGCCCCCTCGTAAGGCAGTTAAGACAGCAGCTATGTTTTTTAACTGTGGCATATCTTTCACTAACCGAAAGGTTCAAGAACTTTTTGCAAAATTTTAGAGCGTGTTGTTGTTTTGGGCATAGAACACAATTTGAAGCATTCGCAACTTTCGCAGCATATGACGACTTCTTTTGACCTACAGAGTTCTGTGCATGTGGAGGGGACCGTTGTTGTTGACCCGTTGGAGGTGCCGTTGACGAATATTTTACGTCCACGATCGATTCCAGACTGCGGAACTGCTGAGTGAGGAAGGCATCCATTTGACTCCACTTCGGTATGGCAGCTTTGCCCCAGAGCGTCTGTTCCCACAGGCTGAGTGTTACCTCAGGAAGTCTATTAGAACATAGGAACACTATAATTGGATCCCAATTTAACACATCAACGTCGTATATCGCTAGAGCCGCTAAACACCCGTTAATATTCCGTTGTAGGTCCTTTAAT
>NW_023458557.1:10122505-10136592 GCF_013731165.1 Rhagoletis pomonella | reverse complement strand
CGACTTGATCGGAACATCGAGTGAAAAGATTTAGCGCGGCCGACATTTTTAACCCAAAAACAAACAATGTATGGAAGGAATTGGGCGATAAGATGGTTTTGATTCTTAATAAATTAAGCAAAATGACGGTATTTACCCACAACCCAAAGAACGATGCGTGAATCTCAATCAATGTAAAATTGAAAAACTTATGCACAAATTATTTTAGATATAAAATACAACGACTGACTCAGTTATGGTCTTTATCACTATTTAATAGGAAAATTTTCCTACTGGGATGCCTAATTTGTATCTTTTAAGATGCAAAATTTCTATATGTACATACGTTTGCAAATATATATACAGTTACGGGCAAAACTGTAACATGGTGTAACACTTTTTATGTCAGCATCGCTATCTTTCCAAGTTCTAACGACTTTCATACTTTTGTTGTATATTCTTGTTGGTACATCCCTACTCTCTCTCTCATAATAATTTGAAGTCAATGCAACAACAATAAAAAAATCAGTAGACAAAAATGTAAATTAAGGCAGATGTTACAGTTTTGCACTCACTCTCAGTTTTGCATTTGACAGTTATCTCTTACGTAGTTGGAAGTCAGATGACTTTTTTCTATATCGTAATTTATTGAAGAAGTGATCACCAGTAAATAACATAGTTAATCAGGAACCATAAATGTAAATAATAGATTTACTGCGGAAAGGCGGAACCGCACGAAAAGTGGCAAACAATTTTGGAATTTGCTACTTGAAAATGTTAATACTGAGAAAAAATATAGCCTAAAGTATTCCCAAGGACAAAGGAAGTCTGTTAAAAAATATTACGGTACGATATCTTGTGAACTTAGCAGCAAGTAGCGATGCAGCCACTATTACAGAAGCGCTTAAGGTATTAAACTTTAATGCAAATCAATAGACAGCGAGGCGAAGAATTGCCAAATTGAGCGCAAAGGCATCATAAAGAAGAAAAAAACAAATTTGATCATAATAACGGGTGATTTTTTAAGAGCTTGATAACTTTTTTTTAAAAAAAAACGCATAAAATTTGCAAAATCTCATCGGTTCTTTATTTGAAACGTTAGATTGGTCCATGACATTTACTTTTTGAAGATAATTTCATTTAAATGTTGACCGCGGCTGCGTCTTAGGTGGTCCATTCGGAAAGTCCAATTTTGGGCAACTTTTTCGAGCATTTCGGCCGGAATAGCCCGAATTTCTTCGGAAATGTTGTCTTCCAAAGCTGGAATAGTTGCTGGCTTATTTCTGTAGACTTTAGACTTGACGTAGCCCCACAAAAAATAGTCTAAAGGCGTCAAATCGCATGATCTTGGTGGCCAACTTACCGGTCCATTTCTTGAGATGAATTGTTCTCCGAAGTTTTCCCTCAAAATGGCCATAGAATCGCGAGCTGTGTGGCATGTAGCGCCATCTTGTTGAAACCACATGTCAACCAAGTTCAGTTCTTCCATTTTTGGCAACAAAAAGTTTGTTAGCATCGAACGATAGCGATCGCCATTCACCGTAACGTTGCGTCCAACAGCATCTTTGAAAAAATACGGTCCAATGATTCCACCAGCGTACAAACCACACCAAACAGTGCATTTTTCGGGATGCATGGGCAGTTCTTGAACGGCTTCTGGTTGCTCTTCACTCCAAATGCGGCAATTTTGCTTATTTACGAAGCCATTCAACCAGAAATGAGCCTCATCGCTGAACAAAATTTGTCGATAAAAAAGCGGATTTTCTGCCAACTTTTCTAGGGCCCATTCACTGAAAATTCGACGTTGTGGCAGATCGTTCGGCTTCAGTTCTTGCACGAGCTGTATTTTATACGGTTTTACACCAAGATCTTTGCGTAAAATCTTCCATGTGGTCGAATAACACAAACCCAATTGCTGCGAACGGCGACGAATCGACATTTCACGGTCTTCAGCAACACTCTCAGAAACAGACGCAATATTCTCTTCTGTACGCACTGTACGCATTCGTGTGGTTGGTTCAATGTCCAATAAAGTAAACTGAGTGCGAAACTTGGTCACAATCGCATTAATTGTTTGCTCACTTGGTCGATTATGTAGACCATAAATCGGACGTAAAGCGCGAAACACATTTCGAACCGAACACTGATTTTGGTAATAAAATTCAATGATTTGCAAGCGTTGCTCGTTAGTAAGTCTATTCATGATGAAATGTCAAAGCATACTGAGCATCTTTCTCTTTGACACCATGTCTGAAATCCCACGTGATCTGTCAAATACTAATGCATGAAAATCCTAACCTCAAAAAAATCACCCGTTACATGTGCGAGTGTGGCAGCGTTTCGCTGCATCGCACGAAACCCGGACCGTTGCCTATTGGGATATGTTAGGCCGTTCAGAGTGCAATAAAAAACATATTTTTCAGTTTCAATAGAAGGTTATTTGGTCTGACAAGACTAAATTAATCGCTTTCAATCAGATCGCCGGGCATGGTATTGGATCAAAGACCCAAATTAAGCCCATGCGCATCATGTAAGGCAAACTGTGAATCACAGTGGTAGGATCTTAATTGTTTGGGGTTGTATTTAAAAAATTTTGTTGGTCCGTTAGTACGCATAATGCGTAAGGAACAGTATCTGTTCATATTTCAACAAAATTTGCAAAATTTAGTAAAAAAAAATAGAGAGAGTCTGCTGAAAAATCACTCAAAACACACTACATATCTTCGCAAAGCCTGGATACAAAAGCAAAAATTTGCTAATTTGAAATGACCTCCACAATCCGCGTACATGAATCTCAAAGAGAATTTGCGAAATCAACTAAAAGCACAGCTTAATAAGTATCAAAGTCCGTAAAATCGAGTACATGAGCTGTGAAAGCAAACTAAGGATATACCTCCAGAATTTTTACAAAGATACAAATAAGGTATGCCAAATCGCACCCAGGAACTGAAACAAGTAAAATAGTACTGAACATTGTGTTAGTAGTTCTTTTTTTTCGTGAAAATTGTTAAAAAGTTCTTAAAAATATATGAGTGCAAAATTGTAACATCTGCCTTAATTTACATTTTTGTCTGCTGGTCTTTTCATTGTTGTTGCATTGACTTCAAATCATTATGAGAGAGGGAGTAGGGATGTACCAACAAGAATATACAACAAGAGTATGGAAGTCGTTAGAACTTGGAAAGATAGCGATGGCTGAAGTAAAAAGTGTTACACCATGTTACAGTTTTGCCCGTCACTGTATACGCTCAATGTTATATTACAAGTGCACTTTACGAACATATGTATGTACATAGGCGAAAACCAAGAATGATAGAATACAAGATTGCGCCGATTGCAGCAGAATTCGTGAGAGTAATTTTAGCGTGACGTCATCGTAGAGTTGACAACTGAGAGCGGCGAGAATGAGGGCGACTAGTGATGTGCTGAATTGTCCCCAATACGCGGTACCCAATACTTAAAAAAGATTTCGGTACCCTATACTTCCTTTTCGGTATCCGATACCGATTATTTACATTAAACCCTCGCCATTATATGCATTTCGGGTTTAGAAAAAACTTTAATTACTAATTTATATGATATCGGCTAAAACACTTGAACTTATCGCCACAGAAAAATATTATTTTATCAGTTTTAACCTTAGTCGATCCAAGGTTCAAGAAAAATACTTTGACGGATGAAGAAGCCTTTCAGGGGAGAGATTCTGTAGCCAGTTAGCGACAACTTTCGGATCGATATCGCACTTGTTGACTTACAAATATTTGATATCAAACGTCGACAAAACCGATACCGATTCGAAAATTGTCGTTAACTGGTTACAGAATCTGTCCCAGGCCTACAAAAATGACATCGTCCGATTCAGCTGGAACAAAAATGCTTCAAACAAGTAAGGGTTTCTCTGTATTATGGCATCGAACCGACATTTATACATCTTTCATTTGAATCAGTAAAAAAGCTCTATTGGCTCTTACATTCGGGTTTTGTTAGGCGTTTTTTCCATATTTTTGGCCTATGTGCGCTTTTATTCGAAACCTAAATGTTTCGGTACCGAGTATCGAGAGTATTGGGTACTTAAAAGTATTGACTCAGCACATCACTACTGCTGACTTCTCTACTATGACGTCACCAAAACAGCTGATTCTGTCAAAATCACTGAGAGCCGAGTAGCGGTATCGTCATCGGCGCCACCTCTGTATTCTCTCCACCGTGGCTCATATATACGTATGTATGTGCGTGGCATGCAAAATACGGAGTACCCTGACCTAACCCAAACTAACCGTTTTTTAGGTGATGAATATGTACGAATATTTGTATGAAATTTGTATATAACTAATATGTATGCATGTAGCTACATATGCAATGGGAGAAAAATGAGAGAGCCTGGAAGGTATTTCAAATGTATGAATATATGTACAATTGACCTTGCGCGAAACAGAGGTGAAACGTTGTTAAACCAAATGTACGTAAGTCGATAATACCACTTTTAAAATTATTACTTACATATGCATTTATTTAAAAAAAAAACCAAAGTAAATATTTAAAATTTACCCAGAAATTATACGGAGTAGCTCTTTGCTTGAAAAATAACGCGGCCGCCCAACAAATAAGGGAAAATAATATAATTTCTCCGACAATTTGGTAAAAACTAATTGGAAATTATTTTAGTTTTATTTTGAAAGGAAAATGAAATTTTTGTAAAAAAAAACTTACTTATGTATGTATCTATTTACATATGTACATATGTACTCATAACACATGATTCAATAATGAAAGGTTTTGTAAGAAATCCTTTCTCTCGCTCTAATTTTATCAATGACACTCCCACCCTACTCCTAAAAACAAAAACAGTGATATTTCTTTTCCAAATTTCTTTGCAAGTTTTAAGAACATTTTTAAATTGTTAGTAGTGAAATTTTTACTTTTTAAATTTGAAGAAATGTTTGTTCTGCATTCGCTGGCGCCAACAAGACAAAATGGGTGAGAATCGTTGGACTACAGAAATTCAATGTTAAGAGACGAAATTCCCTTAAATGCCGAAATGTATTTGTCGATATTCGTGGAGACCTCTTGATTCTGCCAAGTCGCTGTAAAGTAAAGCGTTCAATGAGCCAACGAAGGTATTTAGGTATTGTACTCCACGACACAATCCTGGTGTCTCCGAATGAGATTTTGACGCAATATAACATTGCCAAACCGCATCCGCATAGTCAATGGCGCGATGTAATTGCACACTTAAAAGGTGTACGCACGAGGCGAATGTTGGCTGGCGACCAACTTTATTGAAAGCGATTAGCTGAAAGTAGAATGCAAAATTGAACAATACAAACGCCTTTTTATGGCGAATATTTTAATATTTTTTTATATTTTGATATTTTTAGTCATTCAAATTTTTTTTCGTGCAACCCGGCGGGAGTTGAACGCAAAAGTTGCCTGAAAAATCGCCTCGTGCGAAAGCCCCATTACGCCACTTCTCATTTGACGATGTAGATCACGTTCCCTATCTCAGTCGTTCAGTAGCTGCGTGCTCTGAGTTCGTCCGGCACCAATCGCCAACTGCGGCTGTGCAAGCCAGTGTTGAATATTTTCCCCAGAACATAAAAAGTGCGACATCAAAGAATTCGAAACAATCGAGCCATAACCGCGAAAGAAACGTAAGCTCCAAATTTTTTTATTTGCCGTTTTTTTGTTTAATAAATATTGCATATTTTCCGCAAACAAATAGCTTCTTCATGTCCATCAACTGGCAAACAAATACAACAAAAAAAAAGCTGAAAGTGGACCATCCATTCTCGAGTTATGCGCCATCTGACGTACGCAAGTTTGGTATAAACATAGAAATATTTATTTTTAATAACAATAGGGGGTTATATTCGATGTAAATAAGCTTGTTTAAATTAAATAATTAAATCAAATTCGTTTTTGTTTTAAAATACCACCATTCACTATTATCCACACGTTTTTATAGAATTTAGCTCCCATTTTAGGAAGTGTGATTGAATTCTTCCCCTTTTTCTTCTGCTTCCAAAAACCATCCCTGTGGGTGGGAGTGCCAAATTTTAGAAAAAAGCTACTTACAAAACCTTTAATAATTGAATCATGCTCATAACACAATTTGTTCTCCTTTTTTTCACTTTACTTCCCTATAAGTATTCCAATATTCACATATTCACATGCACATACATTGGTTGGTTTTTTTTTTTTTTTCAGAAAATACTCGTTTTGCTAAATTACCGCGACCGGGAAATCACGTTTTCAGCCCCTGATTTTAGCTTGCTTTAAAAACAAATCGCACTTTTTTTATTTTCACCCTTTTTTTTAGATTACTATGTATATATGTATATAGTTAAATATATATGTATATTGCTCAACAATAAACTTGTATTTCTGTTTCGTGATATACGTTCAACGATTAAATAATTTATTGCTGGTAGTTTGCTGGATTCTTTGCTTCCTTGATTATGGAATTGGTTGTTTTCCAGCTCGCCGCCTTTTCTTGCTGGTGATCTTTATGCCAAAGAAATTATAGTGGACGTTGTTGGTAAATGTATAAAAATATTCCTCTGCTCAAGTTTGACGGCTCGTTGGACCAAAATGATTGGGCGAAAAATACCTCAATAGAGCGCCGATTCAAACTCAGAGGAAATGGATATGGAAAAAATCCGGCTCGTATATCTTCACGCTTTGATAAGGAAGCAACAAAGGATTATCAAAAACGTCGTAGGGGATCACTATCTAAACTTAATAAGGAGTACTTAATATCTCTAGTATTAAAATTACATCATGAATGAAATACTTAACGTATATCAGAAACCTTTAACTGATGAAAGTATTATAAAAAGAGAATATCATAGCTATACACCATATTTAAAGACCTTTAACAACAAAGATGAGATTCGTATACCTATTCAAAATCAAGATTTATTTGTACATATTACCGAGTGAAAGTGTAATCTATATTCATGGCTTCATAACGAAAACTGATAACACTTCTACAGAAGTAAAACTTAAGAATAATTTTGCAGCATACTTATTTGATGAAATACGTTATGAAATTAATGGGTTTGAAGTAGATCGCACTCGAAATCTCGGAGTTGCAACTACTTTAAAAAATTCTATATCATTGAATGAGTTAGAAAGCAATGCATTGAAAAACGCTGGTTGGTGTTTAGAAGAAAATCTACTTCTAACGAAGACTCACTTTAGTTGTTGTATTCCATTAAAAATTGTATTGGGATTCACTGAAGACTATAATAAGATAATATTAAATGTTAAACATGAGTTAATCTTTCAACGTTCCAGATCTGATGAAAGAGTTTATCATTCAATTTCCGCAAATGATCAATTAATATTAGATGTAGTATGGAAAATTCCTCATATTCAGTTATCAGATTTCGCAAAACTGGAAATGTATAAGATAATCACTAGTAAAAATCCCATTCCTATTACATTTGGTAGTTCGGATTGTCATGTAAATCCTTTACTCCCAACCAGCACAAAAGTTTTATGGAATGTAAAACTGTCATCTCAAAATGAAAGACCGCGATATATCATAATTGACCTACAAAAAGCTGAAAATTTTAAGGATGGAAATACATTTGATCATTGTGATATATCTAACCTAAAAGTTTATCTAAATTCTGATTCATATCCTTATGATGATTTAAATATCCGGTTCGAAGTGGGTCAATATGCTATTTTATATGATATGTTTTTAAAATAAAAAAAAATATCCGGTTCGAAATGGGTCAATATGCTATTTTATATGATATGTTTTTAAAATTTCAACAAAGCTATTATATGCGGTATCCTCAACTACTATTTGACATAGATAAATATTATTCCTTTGCTCCGCTTACTGTAATCGATGTCACTTATCAGAACGAAACTGTAAAATTAGGACCTATTGATATTCGAATTGAATTTGATACCGAAGTTAACAAACCTATTCCAGCTAATACATCAGCATACTGTCTAGTAATTCATGATCGTTTAATACAATAGTTACCTCTAACTGGTGAAATAAAAAAAGGTATTTAAATAAGTTTCATTTTACTTAATTTTCGTTTATTAATAAGAAAGTTTTTTTAATATTATGACTTTCATAGTGATTATGAATTTATATGTGTATAAAGCTAAAAGGCTATCAATGTTTATAAAAAATCCAATGTCAACTTGAGGCTTATCAGAGAAATGAAATATGTATACCTCAGAATTTTTGTTTGATTATTTTTAAATTCTTATGTTTATTAGAGTAATGAAAATGTATATAAGCATAGCTCTTGATTGAGATGAGTTCTCATTTGTCAAAGAAATTTGCTGTGAATAAGATTCATTTTAAAGTGGTAAAATTATATAGTGAAAAGAAGTTTGCTGTGAATAAGATTCATTTTAAAGCGGTAAAATTATATAGTGAAAAGAAGTTTGCTGTGAAAAAGATTAATTTTAAAGCTATATAGTGAAATTATATAAAAAGTTAAAAAGAAATCTGTTAGAACGAAGGTAAGCTTTTATATATATATTATGATTATGCGGCAGAATTCACGAATTGTTCATTTTATATTGCAAGATGTCAACTAAGATGACGGCAATACACCGTAATGTAATTTGATGGCACCGTAATATTTGTGACGGCGTCAGTGACGGTATAGAACTATTTATCAACGTTTTTTTTTTGGTAACGCCATATTTGTAGCGGTGTATTAGAAAATTTGTTTACAATTTTTTTAATCAAATTAAAAGCATTAAATATACATTTATATGAATTTTGAATAATAAAGTGGAAAGTGTATAAATAATTGATATATAACATAAAAGCGCAAAGCTACGTTACGTCCATTTAGCTTTACATAAAAGCGGTACCGCTATTAGCGTTAAGAATAGCGTTCGGTATGATACGATCGTAATATTACGGCACCGTTTTTCGAGGAAACCAAAGCTTTCGCCCACTAGCGAGAAACTAAACATTAGGGTTGTAGGGTTTTTTATTTATTTATTTTTTTTTTAAGCATTTTTGAATTTGCTACAGACGTTGATTCCAAGAAATAGTTCGTATTATATTTAGATTGATTTTAGTACATTTGAATTTCTCTAAAATGATTTCGTGAATTTGTCTACGCATAAACGTAGTAATAATCATTCTCTATAGAATCTAGGTTCGGTCCTTAGATCTAAAGAGACCTAATAATAATAGAAAAATTTGTTTCTAATTTTAAAGTATATGTATATATATTCTGTTTTTCTAAACATTTATAGTCTAAATAAAAAAATATAATAAAAAAAAACCTAAAGATCAACAACATTAAAAAAATAAATAAATATATACATATACATAATAATATATACAAAAAGCAAGCATAATGAAATCATTTAACTGCGATATGTGTGAAGCGTCATTCACTAAAAATTCTAGTCTTAATCGTCATATTCAAAGAAAACATCAAAAAACTTCAATGCGTATACCGAAATCAATAAACGATGACACTCCCAGCGGATCTAAAAACTTAAATCCAGATAAATATGATGCAGTCTATTGTAGAAGCTCTAAGGAAGATATTGATTGGAAAAATTGGACTTATCGCTTGAGGACGAATGCTCATAAATCAAAAAGTGGAGAGATAACAAATGAAAACTTAAAACAAATAAAATTGGTTTTCGCTGAAAAATTAGAACCGTATAAATATAAAAACACAAATAATATGATTTTAAATCCAAATCTTTTTTTTTTGATATCGCTAAACCAAACGTCGTTGAAATTTTATATAATTTTATGTTATAGCAAACGTCAAGCTGTGAGGTTGTACTTTATTGTGCTCTGATTTTGGCTTTCTACTTACTAAAAAGTGCTTATGAGCATCAGAGTGTGAAATAATTGATCTAAGTGAAAGTTATTGGCCCGTAGTCATAGTCAAAATAAAGTCGACTTTAAAGTTAGTTGCAGCTTTTTTGACAGATATCCCATTGAAAATTATGTCAAAAAGCTGCAACTAACTTTAAAGTCGACTTTATTTTGACTATGACTACGGGCCATTGGTTTTATAATAAAGCAAATTAAATTTCACTAGCATACATTCTAATTTTGCCGAGTCATTTATTGCTATCATTGTTGTTGTATCCTTTGTAGTTAACTGAATTCATTTTGTTTTTGCTCATTTGTTCTACTCTTTTTGTTTACTTCTTCTAGTAATTCTTGTCACAGCTGTTTGCGTTGCGTTTATTAAGTGTCATAATTACAGTGATACTCAAACTGTTCGCTACATTTATTTAAAGCTATTTACATCAGCTCATTAATTGTTATAATTTATTTTGTTTGTCTTTTATTAACGAGTGTATTAGATAAATCTTTCAATAATGAAATGTGATCTTGATACTTGCCAAATTAAAAGCGATTCTGAACGCTACTTATCGTGCTGGCTGTGTGATGGTATTTACCATCTGAAATGTGCTGGTTTGACGGGAAGAATTCTGGACGCTATTAATGATGGCAAGGGCCTTCGCTGGTCTTGCGTAAAGTGCAGGTCAACCGAAGTTGATCTTTTCAAGCTATTTAGGCAAACCAGAAATGGTTTTACAGAAATAGGAAGAGAATTGTCGGTACTGACAGAAAAATTTAAGCATTATGAAATTGCTGCCGTTGCACGTCAGAATAATCTTCCGACGGACTTAATTAATTTCTCCTCTCCGTGTCCTCCAGCATCAGAATCCTCAGCCTCAAAAGACCGTGTAACGAAATCTGCTTCGGATAATAAAGAGCCTGAAGTATCTTCCCCTTCCCCCATTAAAGTGGTGGCATCATCTTCAAAGCCCCCACCGCATTCCCTATCCTCAACTACTAACGCAGAAACTCAACCCCCTCCACCGGTAGTCCAGTCTGATACGAGCAAACTAGTTGTGGTTCCGCCAAAGAAGTCAATCTTTGTTTCTAGATCTTCGAGAGACACTACCGAAGACGATATAAAGCTTTACATCTCATCAAAAATTACAACTGTCGACTTAAGCATCAGAAAATATAATTTTAATTACGAAAGAAATATTGCTTAATTTAAAATTGACGTCAATTTAGATAGTTTTAATGCGCTGCTTAGTAGTTCTTTTTGGCCCCCCGGAGCTTTAGTTCGTGAATTCGAATATAGGCCCAAAGAAGTAAATAACTTAGCTAATATTCCCCGTCATAACACTGAATCAAAAAACTAATTATTAAATCTGCTTTAAGTATTTATTACCACAATGTAAGAGGCTTAAATACTAAATTAACGAACTTATACTTTAAAGGCCTTGAATGTAATTATAATATTCTTTCTTTTACTGAAACTTGGCTGAAACCTCACATTTTCAACTCAGAGTTCTTCCAAATAATTATCATATCTATAGACAAGATAGGGAGGACAGAATCGGCGGCGGCGTACTCTTCGCTGTAAACTCTTCAATACCATCTAAAGAAGTAAGTCTTCCACACATTGATTCAGTAGAGTTCAAATGCATTCGTGTACAGGCTGGAAAAGGGTCTATTTACTTAGCTCTGTGCTACATCCCTCCCCGATCTGACACATTGGTGTATTCACGACTCATCTCTTTACTGAAATCAGTTAATTTACTGACTAAACCTTCTGATTCAATGATTGTGTTGGGTGATTTTAATTTACCAAGCATATCATGGAACATCATTGACAATGATATCATACCTTTCGAGTCTAGTGCGGGCAACAACGTATTTTTAGAGGAGATGGCTAAACTCTGCCCAACTCAGGTTAATGTACTTCAAAATAAGTTTCGTAATGTATTAGATCTTGTTTATGTTGATGATGCATCTAAGTCCGTTGTAAATAAGTGGGATCCACTAGTTTTGTCCGAAGATGTCTACCACCCTGCTATGGAGGTATCTTACGAAGTTATAAGTGATGGTCAAAATTGGAGTACCCAAGCCTTGGAGCTTTGATTTTTCGAAAGCCAACTTTAAAATGCTTAACAAAGAACTGTCTAAATTGTCGTGGTCTGCATTTATAGAAAATATTGAACAAGGCGTTGCACTTTTTAACTTTACTTTACATAAATTATTTGAAAAACATGTGCCTAAACGTATGTATGTTCCTGAAGAGCAAACACAGATATGGTTCACTAAAGAACTGAGAAATCTGAAAAACAGAAAGTCGCGTTATTTTAGATTACACAAAAAAACCGGTTTACACTCATACTATGTAAAATACTCACTTTTGCGTCATAAGTTTTTTGAATTAAACAAAAAGTGTTATAAAGCTTACTTGTGTAAAATCAAACGGCGTATAATATATAACCCCAAATCATTTTATGACTTCGTAAACTCCAAGCGAAATGTACGTGGGTTTCCTTCCGCCATGAAGTATCAAAATACCGTCTCTAGTGATAACCAAACAATTTCTAACATGTTTGCTCAGTTTTTTAAATCCAATTATTCCATTAACTCACATGCTAACATTGACTATCCTTTTAAACTATGTCCAATGAATTCAATAAATATCCCAGTAATATCTCCCGATGATGCAGTAGTTTATTTGAAATCCTTAAAGCGGTCCTTCAGTTATGGTCCTGAGCAGATCCCTACTTGTATTCTTATAAATTGTTCTGATTATCTCTATGAGCCGTTAACAGCGTTATTTAATTTATTTCTTAAAGAGGGCGTTTTTCCAACTATATGGAAGGAATCGTTCATAACCCCGTTACATAAAAGCGGTAGCAGATCTTCAGTGGAGAACTACCGGGGAATAGCTAAGCTTTCTGCAATTCCTAAATTATTTGAAGCAATTATAACAAATCAGTTGACGCATTCTATCTCTTCTAGCATTTCATATAGTCAACATGGATTTTGCAAGGGCAAATCAACTTCTACAAATTTACTCGAATTAACATCCTATATCTCAAAAGCATTTATTGAAAGCAAAACTGTTGATGTTATATATACTGACTTCAGTAAAGCATTTGACAAAGTGTGCCACTCGTTGCTCATCTACAAACTTGATCTTCTTGGTCTTCCACCTAATTTTCTGCGTTGGATCTTTTCATACCTCTGCGATAGATCACAAAGGGTAATGTTTAAAAGTACTATCTCTGACGTCATTGATGTTACTTCAGGAGTCCCTCAAGGTAGCCACCTAGGCCCGGTTCTCTTCCTGCTTTTTATAAACGATATTTCTACAGATATACAGTTTTCCAAAATTTTAATGTATGCAGATGATGTAAAGGTTTATAAATCGTACGCTCCAATTAAAGAAAGGTCTTTGCTACAGTCAGACTTAGACAGCATGGCTTACTGGTGTCAAGTAAATCTTATGCCTCTAAATCTTAAGAAATGTAGAGTAATGAGCTTCTCGCGAAGAGCTGTTCATCCCACTTCTTATACAATAGGTAACCATAACCTGGAACAGGTATACAATTTTGTGGACCTTGGTATCACATGGATCCTAAGCTTAATTTTAATCTTCATATTAGTGTGACAGTCAACAAGGCTAAAAGTGTACTTGCATTTGTGAAAGGATGGTCAAAAGAATTTTGTGACCCTTATATCACTAAAACCCTGTTTACAACATTAGTTAGGCCAATTCTGGAATACGGTTCGGTGGTTTGGAATCCAAAGTATCAAATTTACTCAGACAAGATAGAATCAATTCAAAAACAATTCCTACTTTTTGCTTTAAGAAATTTCCGTTGGGATTCTCAATATAACCTTCCACCTTATACGAGCCGATTAAAACTTATTAATCTTCCTACACTTTCCAGCCGCAGGCAAATGCTTGGTACAATTTTTATAGTTAAATTACTAACAGGCTCAATTTCAAGTCCGCTCCTTCTTGGCGAAGTTAGCCTTAATGTTCCCTCCCAGGTATCAAGACACCTTTGCCCCCTATTTCTGAAAGCTTGTAAATCTAATTTTGAATTGCACGACCCACTCCATTGCTTATGCCAGGATTTTAACTCTCATTCCAGCACGTTTGATATATCAGATCCGCTTTTCAGCATTAAGAAATCGATACTGTCGTCTCTCAATAATAAATGAATCATTAAAATAAAGACATAAAATCGGCTGATGAATTTAGTTCTGTAGCTGAACAGTTTTAGATATCGACACTTAACAAACTCCT
>NW_023458557.1:10119140-10122405 GCF_013731165.1 Rhagoletis pomonella | reverse complement strand
GGTGGTTCACCCTTTTAAGTATTTGGTTTAGCTTTTAGGCCTAAACACTCATAGTCGCTAACACTACATTCTTCATTAATTAATTTATTGAAACAATTTTCACGAGGTGGTAAACATGACTCTTGAAGGCGTTCAATGCTATTAAAACAATCGTAAGGAAATATCCCTTTTACTTTTAAAAGATTGAACTCATCTTCATCAACGATGGTTGTTCGCAACACTCTAAAATCATGATTAGTTAAATTTTTGGCTAAACTGAATAAACTAGAAGACATAAATCGAAAAGAATCTAAAAACCTAAGTTCAATGCTTGAATTAATATTAAAATTAATATGTTTTGATATGGATACATACAATTCCTTATTTAGTGGAATAATATTAATACTTCCTGGAATATTTGAAAGTTCTTTAACGAATAAATGACAATCATATGAGGACAGATTACGGAAAAATACTGGAATAAATTTTGCGATTTTAAAATTTAAATTACAATGATTATGAGCTGGACCTCGACATTTTCCAGTTAGATGACAATGATCTATTACTCCATCGATTCCTAAGGGTTTTTCACAAATTGAACAAGTACTACTATTATTTTGTATATCTAATTCAGTTGAAGTGAGGAAATTTATGGGTTTTATCTTTTTTAAAGCATTTGTCTTAGATTTTGAATGAAGATAATTTCCAAATATAAAATATTTGAAATCGTCCAACCAATATCGCTTTTTTTAAATTCAGATATATTCCTGTCAATATCTATACATTGTTCTAAATACATTTCGTCTAAGTCCGTGTTTTTGTTTATTTCAACTAAATGTGCTGGGTGGGATTTCATGATAATATCTGCGTTCTCTTCATCCATTGTAACATACTCGCAAAGAAGGTTGAAGTTGAATTTCAGTATATTATGTTTTTCTAACAAAATAATAATAATAATATCCCAACGATTTTTACCCTCCCTTCCCGCCCATCCGCACGAGGGGCGCAGTCCGCTTGACGTACGGAACCAGTATTTTCAATTTTTGCGCCGAGTCACGATAGGCAGGAGTTTGTTAAGTGTCGATATCTAAAACTGTTCAGCTACAGAACTTGTGGTCCTTGCTTTTACAGAATTTGCATGTCGTTTTAGCTACACTTGCTTGGAAGGCACCAAGTCTTTTTTGCGGAGTTTCACTAGTATGCCTACTATTATGGGGCTTGGGAATTTTTGTAAGTTTAGTACCCGTTATACCCGAGACGGTTTCCAGTGTTTGGAATCTGTTGGACAGAAATTTGTCCATATCCTCCCACTTCGATATCTCCGTCTTGTCTTCGATTGTTTGTTCCCACAATGCCAAGGTACTTTCTGGCAATTTCGTTGAGCAGAGATAAGTAAATATTGCATCCCAGTTCGATATATCAATTTTATGGCTTTTTAGTGATGAGATGCAATTATTTATATCTCGCTGTAATTTCTTAATCGAGACGCCGCACTCGTTCTCTATTGCCTTTAAATTAAAAAGAATTTGCAACTGGGAATTTACGAGAATACGTTTATTCTCGTACCTATCTGTTAGGTTTTTCCACGCTGTGGCAAATCCTTCGTTAGTGAGAGGACACTTCCTCACTATATCTTTGGCCTCACCCAGTGTTTTTTGGTTCAGATGGAACAACTTTTCAACTGGAGTCAGGCGCTTATTTAATATATATATGGCCGTAAACATATCTCGGAATGTTGGCCAAGAGAGGTAGTCGCCTTTGAACACTTCCGTATCGCACGGTGGAAGGTGAATGTTGTGTTCTTGGACAGACATACCTTCTATGTCTTTTTCGCTCTTAACGAGCTTTGCATGCAGATCTGCCATGTTCGACATGCATCGCAAATATACAGCGTACGAGCTTTTATATTTTGGTTTCACAGCAGATACTGCTTTAGCATCTAACGTATCAGAGTTTACTAATTCCTCATATGCTGCCTTCGCTTTCTTCCATAACGTTTTCAACTCCTCTTGTTGAATGGCAAGAGTGTATTTGGTGTGATCAGTTTGGGCCGTGTCGTTGTAGTCGGCCTCAAATTCTGTCACAGCGTCTGCCAGACGAATAAACTTATCCATAGCTTGATATAATTAGAAGAACGCTCTGAGGAAAATGATTCTGAAAGCTGTTTAGCGAATACTATGCAAAAGCCTAGCCACACCACAATCCAATAAAGCTTTACACAGAATTTAAGTGGAATTTTAATTCCGTACCACACGTTTTATTTATTATCTCAGATATATAAACTTGCCCTGTATATGTGTATGTATGTGTACGAATATTAATCTCTTACGCTTACAGGTAATATATGTAATTTGCTCGCCACCCAACACAGCAAGATATAATTAATATTTAAATCGAAGCAATTATAAACAGTGCTAATAATTGAATCTATCGGAAAATTCTGTGTCACACGCGAAAAGTGGTTTTGTGGATGTGAAATATCGGTCGTACGAGTGAATTTAGTGTGTATTAGCACAAAATTGCAAGCCAAAGTGAGGTTAAGACCACCCCGTGCAGTGTTGTTAGTGTTTGTGACTAAGCAAATTGAACCTACTTGCAGCACCAATATTGAGGAAGATATGAAAGTATGTGCAATAAGTTATTAAATTGAAAACTGTGCGAATTTCGAACCAATAAAATTTTAATATGTGCTGCGGTTCAACTTTTATCAAATTTTAACACCAACAACGTGAAGTGAGTTTTTTCTTAAAATGGCCGTCGCGTGTACTAATTTTTGCCGATATTGTCACGTATTGTGATTTAAACAATGCATTTTTTTTTTTTTTTTACAAAAATCACTGACACAAAACCACTCGCGGTTAACTCTTGGAGCAACGATTATATGTGAGCGACTTTTTATATTTTAACGCAAATCCACTGATATATCTGTAAATATTTTATGTGCACGAAATGCCAGCCACGTACCTTTTATTATCCTGAGTTAACGGATGTAAATTAAGCTGTGGTGTGTGTGGTATCAGCAAATTGCTCGTGATATCTGGGAATCTATCTCAGTCGCTACAGATGCTCCGCTTTGAAATTGCAGTTTAACAAAATATCCGTGTGTGCAGAACTTTAAATATCGGTGCTCCTTATGTTGTGGACTGTAAAAATTGTGTGCTTAGTAAAAGGCCTCCTGGTGTTTTCTTTCTCGGCGGAGATGGACCATGCAAAAACGAGAGTGCCGAAGGAGGTAGGGAGAGAATATACCTAAATTAATCAAAGAATTGACTGGATTAGCAGATGA
>NW_023458557.1:10118723-10119040 GCF_013731165.1 Rhagoletis pomonella | reverse complement strand
GTTTAGCTTAGTACTTAGCATAACGTAACATAGAATATCATTAGATTCAATAACATAACATATGTAGCATAACACGTCACAATATAACATCGCACATTCTTCAGTTGTATTTCCTTTTTACCCCTATCACTTTCTTCCTCTCTATCTTTGTCTCTATCGCTTTTAATGTTTATGTTTATGTTTATGTTTATCTACACCTTCATGTTCATGTTCATGTTCAAGTTCATGTTCATGTTCATTTTCATGTTCATGTTCATGTTCATGTTCATTTTCATCTTCATCTTCATCTTCATCTTCATCTTCATCTTCATCTTCAT
>NW_023458557.1:10097256-10118713 GCF_013731165.1 Rhagoletis pomonella | reverse complement strand
TTCATCTTCATCTTCATCTTCATCTTCATCTTCATCTTCATCTTCATATTCACCTTCGTCTTCATATTTATCTTTTCCTTTATCCTGATCTATATCTTCATTCTTTTCTCCATTTACGTATTTACCCCCACCATTGTTATTAGGTTAGGTAGTTAAATTTTCCTTCCTCTTTTTCTTTACATTGTTTCTTTAGTGATATCATGTCATGTGTTGAAATTGGGTGTGGTGAGTTACATTGTGGTGGAATTGGGTGTGGGACTTACGGTGTTATGAATTCAGGTGTGGTGGTCTTAAGAGGTGTGGTGAATTTAGTTGTGGTGAGTTGAGGTGTGGTGAATTAAGGTGTGGTGAGTTAAGGTGTGGTGAGAAAGTTGAGGTGTGGTGAACTAAGGTGTGGCAGATTAAGGTGTGGTGAGTTAAGATGTGGTGAGAAAGTTGGGGTGGGGTGAGTTAAGGTGTGGTGAATTAAAGTGTGGTGGATTTAGGTGTGGTGAATTAAGGTGTGGTGAATTTTGGTGTGGGGAGTGAAGTAGTGGTGGATTTAGGTGTGGGGAGTTAAGGTGTGGTGAATTAATGTGTAGCGAACTCAGGTGGAGTAAGTTTTTAAGCGGAGGTGAGATGAGTTGAGGTGAGTTAAGTTAAGTTAAGGGGTTAAGTTAAGATAAGTTATCTTTATCCTTATCTTCATATTCATCTTCATCATCTTCCTCGTCTTGGTCTTCATCTTCTTCTTCATCTTTATCCTTCCCTTTATCCTGATCTAAATATATCCATTCTTTTCTTCATTTACATATTCACCCCCACCATTGTTATTAGGTTAGGTATTTAAATTTTCCTTCCTCTTTGTTTTTATATTTAGGTTTCTTTACTTTTATTTTAATTTCTGTATTTATCCCTTTCTTCTTCTCCATACTCAAAATTATCTTCATCCTTGTTTGAGGCTAATCTATTCATGTACATACATACATACATCTTATTCCTAAACTGCTGCTTACCACGTTTCTTTAATTCACTATCAATATTAAAGCATACATTTAGGAGGCATTTCCGCCCCAGCCATGTACATGTATGGCATTGGTATTGGTGTGACTTTTGAATTGATTTTTTCGCTCTATTTTAAACTAATTTGAAATTTAAAAAATTGCCTGCACATCAGCATCAAAATACCTTTCTAACGATATATAATTGTTTATACCTTAGAAGTACAGTTTCGCCGTAAAAGGGGTGTAAAGGAAACATGATTGCCTATTTATATAATTGATTGATAATATGAGTATATTTTAAAAACTGTTTATGTCGTGAAAGTAAACTTTTCCCATTTTGATAATTCTAATTTATAGAAGTACATTTTATTAATTGAAGTTTTAATTAGTATATAGTATACAAGTATATCTGTTTCGAAATTTCTAAAGTCTCTCCTCAATATAAGTATATTTAAAACTTTATTATAGGTTCTTTGGTGAAAATAGGCCTACAGGGGAATCGAACACCAATGAAATAAAAAAATCGATAGCGCGCCTTTATTGCAAAACTCAAGGTGGTGCGGAATATGCAATTACTTTAAACAGTAAAGAATAAGACTATATTTTATAATATAACATAAACGTTTTTCTTTCATTTGTTTGAACACTTTGAAATTATAATATATATATATATATATATATATATATTTATATATATATATATATATATTTATAGATAATATATATATATATATATGTAATAATTTATATATCGAGATAAGTATAACTATTTTTTTATTTTTTTATTTATTTATTTAAAATTTTTGTACAACTAAGAGAATTCAGTCTTTTATATGAACATCAACAAAGAATTATAATCTATACTAACATAATTTGCCAAGAAAAGATACAAACTAAAATATATGAGTTCTTAATGTAAACTTAATACTAATACAGCAAATGTAAGTGATTAATGAGGAAAACGGAGATGGATAATGTAAGATAATAAGTAGAAGAAGAAAGAAAAAGGAAAAAAGGTACACACCAAGATTATTTGTAGTCAGAGGACATATCAAGGCCACTAAAGTATTGCATTATTAACTTTTTATACCCGAGCGCACTTGTGCACAAGGTTATATTAATTTTGTTCACATAACGGTTGTTTGTAACAGCCAAAACGAATCGAGATAGATATAGACAAATAAATACATAAATGCTCAGAATGAATAGAGAAATCGATTAAGCCATCTCTGTCTGTCCGTCCGTCCGTTTACACGATAACTCGAGCAAAAATTGAGATATCTCAACGAAATTCGGTACGTAGGTTTCCATTAATCCAAGGTAGGTTGGTATTGAAAATGGGCGAAATCGGACTGTAACCACGCCCACTTTCCATATAACGGTAATTTCCAGAAATACGAAAACTGCGATATTTTAGTAACTACTGAAGATAATTCACTCAAAATTGATATTTACAATAACTATCAGACGAAAAATAAGAATATTATAAATTTTTGGAAAATGGGCGTAGCCACGCCCACTTATGGTTACATGTGTATATCTTGGCAACCGCTGCACTGATTTCATTCAAACCTGGCACAGTTGTTGGTCTTGGTACAGCATACCAAATGGCCGAGAATTTTTAAAATCGGACAACCACGCCTACAGTCCACAGGGTAATTTAGAGAAATACGAAATCTTCGATAAATCAGTAAATATTAAAGCTAATTTTTTCAAAATTGACGCTTGCAACAACTCTTTACCAAGAAATAGGTTTATGATAAAATTTTGGAAAATGGGCGTAGCACCGCCCACTTATGATCACATATATGTATCTCGGTAACCGTTCCACCAATTTGTACCAAACTCGGTACGGTTATTGTGCTTGCCACATAAAAGCAAAACGTTGAAAAATATTGAAATCGGACTAAAATTACGGCCGCTTTTCATATAACGGTAAATTTCAGAAATGCTTGAAACTGCAATATTTCGAAATTTAAGGACGCTAATTTACTCAAAATTGATACACCCCGGCTTACCATCTAGCGGTAGGTTTCGGAAAGGTGATAAAACATATATTTAATACTTGCGCCGGGTATTTAATGTTCGGCTCCACCCGAACTTAGACTTTCTTACTTGTTGAAGTTGCTTCTATTCAGTCTAGCTTTAACACTTTCTGGAATCGAGTTCCACAGTCTTACAGCGCTAATGAAAAACAGTCGACTGGAAGCAAGCGAATTATATTAAGGGACAACCAAGCTGTTATGTCTCTGTGATTTGGTTAGTTGAAGCTTTTCATACAAATATTGCGGGACTTTCCACTCTAACAATTTATACAAAAAAATCAGTTTCTTGCAGCCAAAAAATTTATAATACTGCAACCAATAATTTTATCGCGCCATGGCGATATATGAGCATATCGTCCAATGACATACACATACCGTGTTACGTTATTGAAATCTACATTCAACTTGCTGACTGACTGCTATAAACTATTTCGGAATATGTGAAATGGGGCAAAATTAACTGCATAGCAAGTTTGCGTCGTGTTTCCTGAGGCGTAAACGAAGCAGACATTCCTAGCTTACGTAAAGTTACATACATATTACTTACTACTTTATTAACATGATCACAACAGCTTAACTTATTATTTACAATAAAGCCTAAGTTCTTAATTTTCTCAGTGGTCATGAGGGCGGCTGTACCCATCCACGGAGGTGGGATGTTGGTAGGGTCTATTAAAATGTTACATATAGGCATGACATACGACTTAGCAGCATTTAAACATAAAAGATTCCTCTGCGCCCAACACAAGATACCGGACAGATCACTATTAACCTTATAACATATATCCTCGACGAGACCTATACGATTCGAAAGGTACAGCTGAATATCATCACCATACGCATGGACATTTACATATTTGCACACCGAAAATACATGATTTACAAACATACTAAACAATAGAGGACCAAGGATTGATCCCTGAGGGACACCTGCTTTGATAGCCTTGAACTGTGAAGAAACATTCTCACCTTTAACTCGTTGAACTCTGCCCTTAAGATAGCTAGACAAAAGTTTTATCGCACTATTAGAGAATGCAAAGTAGTGCCTGAGTTTTCGACATAACAAAGAGTGGTTGACTGAGTCAAATGCCTTCGAAAAGTCTAAGAGGCATAGAATAGTTAGATCTCCATTATCGTACGGCATTCTAATGTCATCCAAAATTTTAACCATAGCAGTGGCACAGCTATGCTTGGGTCTAAACCCAGACTGCAAAGGAAAAAGCAAATTATTTTTTTGAATGCACATGGAGATTTGGTCAGCCATCAAAAACTCACACGCTTTAGAAAATGCTGGTAAGATACTTATAGGCCTGTATTCACAAGGGTTCGACGCAAGTGGTTTTTTAGGAATAGGCAAAATAATTGCTTTTTTCCAAGCATCTGGAAAACGGCCACTAGAGAAGCAATGATTTATTATATGGGTAAGAGTACTTATAATAAATGGCAGCACGATTTTAACAAATCTTAAATATATTCCATCATCACCAACAGCATTCGACTTAATAGCCATAATTGCCTTTAGTACATCACATTAACTCACGCAGAGAAACGCAAAAGAATCTAAAGTTATACAAGCATCTAAAGGGGTATCATCAGAGATAGTAGAGTTACTGTAGTTTTTCGAACCAATAAAAAAGTCATTTAACAAATCAGGGTGAATTTTGCACTGCACTTTATTTTTTCCATGTATGTTTAAATGCTTCAAGTTGCTCCACAATTCTTTAGATGGGAGAGAAGGATTCAGTTTTTGTTTACAATACCACCTTTTAGCGTGTTTAATGATAACGGTGGCTTCATTTCGCGCGGTCTTGTACGCATGCCACGCAGTATCAGTATTCGACCTTCTCCATTTGGCATGCAACTTGTTGCGTTTCTTTATAGCGAAACTTACTTTTTTATTAAACCAAGGGCAGGATGTATTAATAACGTTTGCAGTACGGACGGGGACATGGCGATCAAAAAGGGTAGTTAAATTATTATTAAGGCATTCGAGCTTCTTGTCTACCGTTTCATAATACAAACATTCATTCCAATGAATAGAAGAACAATGCACTATTATCTAACGAACGAAAATCACGATACGAGAAAGCAACACAAATTGCAGAACGTTCAAACACTACATCAACAGTACAGAAAATTAAATCATGGTCAGATATAAAAAATAGTTGGTCAAATTTAAGAATATAGGTCAGGTCAGAGATAATAAAATAATCTAAAAGGCTAGGCCTAGAGTTGTTTGCAATTCTAGTAGGCGCTAATTCATTAACGACGAATAACCCAGCTGCTGAGATTTGATCACGCAGTTTGATACTACTAGGGTCATTGACAAGTAAATTAACATTAAAATCACCACAGATAACATAACATTCATAATCTATTAAAAATACAGACAATTCAGCGAAGAAACAATCTAACATGAAACATTTGTGTGGATTATACACACAAGAAATCAAAACTTTGGTTATACTGTCGGAAACCTCTGAAATTATAAGTTCTGTATCAGAACCTGCAGACTTTGCAAGAAGCTTGATTTTAAGAGATTTCTTGCAGTATATGGCCACACCGCCCCCTTTTTTGTGCTTACGATCGTTCCGAATCACATTATAATTGTTGACGCAGCAATGAAGGTCAGAAATAAGATCACTAAACCATGTCTCAGAAATACAGATAATGTCTACTAATGACTGCTCAAATATGTATCTAACATAGTCCATTTTATCAGAACTCAGGCGTCGTGCATTAAAATGAACTATGTTAAGACCAGTCGACTGTTTACACAAAATATCTAACATACTCTTATCTAACATAAGCTTATATTAAACATTTTGTTTTTTCTTCAATAAATATAGAGAAAAAAGTGATTTACTTTAAATTAAATTTTATTTTCTTTATCATGTTCATCATCATCATCATCGGAACTTTCATACATATTATAAAAACTATTATTTTCCTTGCTCTTCTTTTTAAGCTTTAGAATAGGCGCTCCATATATATCCTTAGCTTTCGTTATAATATGAGGACATCTATTTAAGTAGTCCATCTGATTCTTTGTTATAATTTGAAATCTCCTTGGTAAGTAAATATAATATTCCTGATTTACGAGACATCTTATACTTTCTCCATACTTTGTTTCCACTCGTTCTGCTTTATTTATTTCATATATAGTATTTTCCTTCATATCCCTTAAAGGTAGATATTTAATATTAGAAAACTGGAATAACTTTTTTAATTCCGTTTTAATTTTTTTATTATTCTCGCTTTCAGCTTTAATAGAACAAAACCACAATTTCGTTTGATATTAAATATTCAATGTATTCCATTTTTATATAAAATTTTTTAATGAACCGAAGTGAGAGAGAACGAGAAAAAAACGTATCTTAATTCTTATCGAAACGATGTATTTTTAACAATCTTTGCTTCCTATATCAAAAATATGAGTTTTCATAAAAAGTGGACTTAACAACTTTTCACACTAAGTCAACAATATACATATAAAGAGATGAAGAAAACATTTAAATACGCATATATTTTTATGCGGGATTCGTTATCACCTACTTGACATTAATATACTTATTAGACAAACAATGGTGATGATGAATTCAAGATCAAGATTATTTATGTGGGATTCGTTAACATTCACTTGACATTAATATACTTATTAGACAAACAATGATGAAGAAATCAAAATCAAGGTTATTTATGTGGATCCCTTATCATCTACTTAGCATTAATATACTTATTAGACTAACAATTATGATGAAATCAAGATCAAGGTTATTTTCCACATTTTAATTGAAACATATTATGAAATATAAGCAGGGTAATAAAAAAATTAATAAATTTTTTTTATGTTAACAACATTGAATTCAAGGTTATTTTTTTCTCATTTTAATTGAATCATATTATGAAATATAAATAGTTTACTAAAATATATATTTATATATATTTTCTTTATCAGCAGTTTATTATTAATATATTAGGCAAGCAATGATGAAGTCGGTTATTCCTATAATTAACGCAAACATTTTTTTTATAAAATATAATGAAAAGAGTTATGACTCTTTTATATATATCTATATTAATAAAAATGTTGTGTTCGTATGTCACGGTCGTCAAAACTCGAGAACGGCTGAACCGATTTGAATAATTTTTTTTTTATTGTTCGGTATAATACCAGAACCAATGATATCGCAAAAAACTGAAGGGTTGCCACCAACTTGAAAATTTTTAAACCCAAATATATTGATAAAATAAATAAATTATTGCAATATGGGTATCAAATTAAAGAGCTTTAAGAAAGATAGTTGCTGAAAGTATTTTGACGGGGGTTGCCACCTATTTGAGAATTTTTACTCAGTTAAGTTGATTAAGTAAATGAAATATTGCAATGTGGGTATTAAATTAAAGTGCTAAGAATCCTTACAGCCGAAAATATGTATCAATATGTTTCCAAGTTTAACTTAATTACACTGATGAAATAAATGAAATATTACAATATTGGTATCAAATTAAAGAGGGTTAAGAAAGATAACTGCTAGAAATATTTTTGAGGAGTGTTGCCACCTATTTGAAAATTTTGACTCAGTCAAATTGATAAAATAAATAAAATATTGCCATGTGGGTGTCAAACTAAAGAGCTTTAAGAAGGCTTACAGTCGAAAATATTTTAAAGGAGGGTTGCCACAATATAGATATTAAATTAAAGAGGTTTGAGAAAGATAACTGCTGGAAATATTTTTTAGGAGGGTTGCCGCCTGTTTTAAAAGTTTTAACCCAGTTATATTGATAAAGTAAATGAAATATTGCAAGGTATAAAACTAAAGTGTTTAAGGAAGGCTCACAGTCGAAAATATTTTAAAGGAGGATTGCCACCTGGTAAAAAATTTAGCGCAATTTAATTGATAAACTAAATGATATATTACAATATAGATATTAAATTAAAGAGGTTTAAGAAAGATAACTGCTGGAAATATTTTTTAGGAGGGTTGCCACCTATTTGAAAATTTTAACTCAGTAAAATTGATAAAATAAATGAAATATTGCAATGTGGGTATTAAACTTTAGAGTTTTAAGAAAGCTTACAGCCGAAAATATTTTTGATGAGGGTTGTACCTGTTTGAAAAGTTAACTAACAATACAGGTATCAAAATAAAGAGGTTTAAAAAAGATGACTGCTGGAAATATTTTTGAGCAGGGTTGCAACCTATTTGAACATTTTAACTCAGTTAAATTGATAAAATAAATGAAATATTGCAATGTGGGTATTAAACTTTAGAGTTTTAAGAAAGCTTACAGCCGAATATATTTTTGAGGAGGGTTGTTGCCTGTTGAAAATTTAACTAAATTTAATCGATAAAATAAATGACTTATTACAATATAGGAATCAAATTAAAGAGGTCTAAAAAACATGACTGCTGGAAATATTTATGAGGGGGGTTGCAACCGCTTTTAAAATTGTAACTCAGTTAAATTGATTAAAGAAACGAAATATTGCAATGTGGGTATCAAACTAAATAGTTTTAAGAAGACTTACAGCCGAAAATATGTTTGAGGAGGTTTGTTACCTGTTCGAAAATTTAACTCAATTAAATTGATAAAATAAATGAAATGTTACAATATGGGTACCAAACGAAAGGTATTTGAGAAATCTTGATTTGCAAATATTCTAAATAGGATTATGCAATATGTAAAATAAACTGAAAATATTGAAATTAAATGAAGTATTATAACTGGTTCGAAACGGAAAGTGATTGGGAAAGCTTTACTAGAGAATTTTTTTAATGTTTCTACTTACCCAAATCCGGACAGTTTGGAAAAAGAGAATTTACGATATCTTATCAAACGAAGTGATAAGTTGGTATACAAATTACGCAATGGAAAAAGTTAATAATAAGTTACGGATACAAATGAAGAAATGATAAAAAGCGTAACGAAACACATAAAAATATCCCGTGAAATGAAATAATGAAAACTTAAAATTGTTGTCACCATTCCTTTACATTATAAAACAGTTAAATTTGAATTATAAACAATTTCGTTCGGTCGCCATAGCGCCATAGGTCAAAACATAGTGGCGCATCGAGTGAAGCGAAGAGCTTTCATCGAGCAAGGCTTCAATTAAAAAAGTGTGTGTACGCTTTGCTCTTCACTATACGCTCTCCCCATATATGTAATACTTCTATATTGGCAGTACGTTGAAAGTACATCCGCCAACATTCGAGTGCAGATATGTAATGATAGAACGAGAAAACCAACCAACCAATGTACTCAGAATGACATTTGAAAAGAATAAAAAATCAGGAGCGGTGCAGTAATTGTCAATATTTTAGAAAATTAAATTTTAATTAAAGCCAAAAAAAAATTTTGTTTAACTTTTGAACAAAAATGTAAGGAAAAAGGAATCGTGTTGCACGCGTCAGTATGTTATACTATTTACTTAAAAATGAGCCGTATCAGGGAAAACGGGCAGACGCTACATGCTGGCTAAGTAGCTGGAAAGGAAGGCACGGATCCTCTCATCCTATCTTTTAAGAGTGGTTATGGTGATCGCCTCAAGTGTAACTTATACATCTCTTGCTGCTTATTCAAATCCGCCGGTTACCACAAAGCTCGCCCCATCACGTTCAGGGAAAAATTTTTGGTTATTTTATTTTTCTATGTTTTTAATATTTGTAATTTAAACCGCTCCTGGAGTGACTTGACAGTGGTTTGTTTGTAATAGTTCACAAATATACATTTATACTAACACAAGCAAACATTTATTTGATAGACTGTCTCCCTTTGATTGCGGAATAAAAACACATAGTGAACGTTACTATCAATATAGAAGTATTAGATATATGGCTATCCCATTGAAACATATGCGTTTGAAATCGACGCTTTGCTCGATGCTCGCCGCTCCACTATGTTTTTGGCCTAAGTATATTGCGAGTAAAGAAATTTTGAATAACATCAGATAATATTATTATGATTATGATTACTATAACTATTGTGAACTCCTGGCGAGTAATTTCTATATACCATATGTATATGTATATGTATACCAATGACATCGATATCATCGGTAACAAAAACGTCGAAGTCTGTCCTGCCTTTTCCTAGTTGGGTAAGAAGCAAAGGGATTGGGTTTGGTGATCAACGAAGACAAGACGAAGTATCTCCTGTCATCAAACAAAGAGTCAGAGCAGTCCCGCCTTGACACCCACATTACTGTTGCCAGTTGTAATATCGAGAAAGTAGAGAATGTCGTTTACTTGGGAACCAGCATTAACAAAGATAATAATGTCAGTATGGAAATCCAATGCAGAATCACTCTAGCCAACAAATGCAACTTTGGACTGAATAGGCAATTCGGGAGTACAGTTCTCTCTCGACGTACAAAAACCACACTCTATAAGTAACTCATCACGCGCATGCTGGTATATGGCGCAGAAGCTTAGACAATGACAACGTTCGATGAGACGGCTCTTGAAGTATTAGAGAGAAAGATCTTAGGGAAGATTTACAGGCCTCTGCGTGTTGGCGACGGGAGTACCGCAGACGATGTATGAGCTTTACAATGAAATGGACATAGTGTATCGAATGAAAATACAGCGGCTTGGCCACGTCGTTCGAATGGGAAGCGACGTTCCAGTTCTGAAAGTATTAAACTCGCAATCCGCTGGTGGTAGCAGAGGAAGAGGGAGAGACCAAGTGGATAAGAACTTGGCTTCACGGGGCATTTCCCATTGTCGTCAGTTGGAACAGAGAGAAACGACTGGCGTTCTTTGTCGACCTCGACCAAAATGGCTTAGGCGTTTACAGCGCCAAATAAGATTGATTATTTATGGCAACGGTTCGTTCAAACAATTACATAACCTTAGCTATCGCTTCGCCCGGAATTGCTACCAGGTGGAAACATTGTTAATTCAGCTCTTAAGCTGCCATTGAACATATAAATCATCGAAACTCCTACTTGCAATATTTCCAAAACATCCGGTATGGAAAAAGTAGTACAAAAATTTAAACTAAATATTTGAGATCAGTGCACGATGGCACATAAAAAATTGCTTGAGGTCCTTGATCCATTGTCGTGGGATTTGCATGGAAACGTCAAACCATTCGGGAATGTATTGATATTGCCCTCAGGAGATTTTACGCAAACATTGTCTGTAATTTCTTGATTAACACTAGATAAATGCTTACCTGAAATAGTCAACATTGTGGCTAGACGAACATACATATATACACTGCAGCCAAGGGATTTTCGAGACAAGTACTGGACATTGGGAACGGAAAGCTGCCAGCTAACGAGAGATTAAGACGAATTGTATTGCCTGATAATTTTTGTAACTAAGGAACATCAAAAGGAGAACTGATGGAAAGAATGTTTCTTAATTAAGAAAATTTATTACAGGCTCAGTGAACGAGCTATTCTTGCTGCGAAGAATAAGGATGTATATCAACTAAATAAGAGTGGTATTGACAACAGTCGTTGCTTGAGCTGGTCTGCTCTTTTACCAGACTGCCAGGCCACTTGTTCCCTTTGGTGAACACCACTAATATTATTCAATCCGGCATTCAAAGTGACAACTGTTTAGCTGAGGGAGAGCGGGAGACCAGGACTCAAATCGTAACATCCGTTCACCGATCGAAAACCATACGAAAGAAAATTACGTGATACGTCAGGCAGTATAAGCTGAATGAGACAAAGACTACGTTCACGTACGTCATAATCTGAAAAATTTGTTTTTACGTGACGAGTAATCCGATATCGTATGTGACGATTCGAGCGCAGGTTTAGAGTTGTGGTCGAGTTAGGGTAGATGAGGAGGTAGGGATTACCTTTGCGAGTGTTTGTGTATCGAGCTCAATGAGTCCGTATGGTTTATAGGTTCACATGAAGTCAGCCACGTACTTCATATACCTCACGATCCAGAAAATAAAGGTCGCGCCATTCGCGGTCCGCTAGCCCTCTCTTCGTCGATTTGACAGCATGCACCCAATCGCTGACGTCATAAAATACTTTTGTTTAGTGAGTATTCAAAACGCAAAAATTTTTGAGTTTTGCGTTTTTGGTGCTTTTGTTTTTAGTTTGAAGACATCAAATTAGAAAATCTTAAAAAAATGGAAGCAAAATTTATAGCAATCGTAAGTGTTGTAAGCAATTTTACAAAAATTTAAACAAATTCTTGGCACAGTGACAATCATAAGCGACAACGAAATATGTGCAGCACCTTCAATCATGCCGGAAGAAATCGACCGTTGTGCAATAAACATTGATTTTTATTAATTTGAATCGGCATCCTTACAATAAAATTATGTCTATAAAATACACCAATAAAAATGTGGTGCTTTTTCAAATTCAAAACTTGGCAACACTGCCTATTGTGCGATGCTTCTTCTTTTCCTTGTCGAGTTCGACTTGCTCTCTCATTCTGGTATATTTTGACGTCACGGCCAGTTGCTCGCAGCTCGATTGGCGCAATCTTGTATTCTATCATTCTTGCATATACCTGATATGCGAGAGAGAAAGAGAGAGAGAGAGAGATATGCGGGTAGGCTGATGAAGCGGTAGCGCAAGATGTGACCGTTTCACCGTGTATTCATTGTGGGACTCCATTGGAGGAGTCATGCTCTAGCTGCCTTAGGCTGCTGGGAAATGAGCTGGGATTTATCCAGGGATGCATTCGTGCAGAGCCCCAGCGTGATTTGTAAGCAGTAGCTTAATACCATGCCAAAAATTACTCCGGGAGTGGAGTGTGGGTGATGCTCAAAGCACCGTGTGATAGCCAAGCTGGGTTAGCGTTGACCATAGCTGAAAATGCCAGCGACTTATCACTTCACTAAGTTCAGGGAATAGATATTTGAGAATTGCGTAAAAAATGTATACCCAATTAAACACGAGCGAAGTGCCTTTAAAAACAAGTGGGTCTGTGTGTTGGCTGTTCTTTGTTTAAGCGGGAAATACATAAGTCGCTTAAACAATAACATATGCGTTGATAAACACCGTTGTGGAAGAAGACGAATCAGTTAATTATCCAACGGAATTATTGAAATCGATTGATCTTCCAGGGATGACCCACATACTGATTTGAAAATAGGTGTTCCAATTATAACGTTGCGGAATATTAATCAGCTAAAACTCCGCAACAGTACGCGACTCGCAGTTAAGAAATTGATGAAGAACGTAGTGTGAGTAAAGATTTTTACGTGGCCTTTCAAAGGTGAAGAATTCCCATGATTCCGACCGATACACTATTTCAATTTTAAAGATTGCAGTTCCGAATTCGATTGACATTCGGAATCACAATCACTATTGCTCAAGGTCATCCTTTGGAAAAGTATGGTTTAGAGTGAGATGCAGATTGGTTCTTAGATGTTGCGTGTTCCCGTGTCGGCAAACCAGATATCCTTGATATCAATGCAGAGAATGGAAACACGACGAATATTGTGTGCACACGAGTACTTATTACAAAATCAAACTCATATGAAACGTATGCTTTGTTTCGTTAATAATTTATCATCCATGTAACAGGAATATACCACAGCAAAGCGTGGCAGGGTATAGCTAGTATATATATATATATATATTAATACTAAATAAAGATAAAAAATATGTATTGGTGTCAAACCGTGAAACCTAATAATAGGTATTGCACTTGCCATGCTCAATGGAAAGGTTTTAATATTATTAACGGTTTAGCAACAGATAAAACCTTAGAGGTATTTTTTACTGCTGAAGGAGGGTATAGATCGCAAATTTTATGTTTGGCAAGATCTCAACAAATACCGTCAAATCTTCCATCATTTAAATTTTCTCATAATCAACGTGTTAAAATAGAAGCTGTTGGCGGTATGATTGGAATACTTGGTATAGTTTATGAAGGTGATCAAAAAGATGTAAACTTAAATAGTTTTAAACCGACATGCATTTTTTGGGAAATTGATGTGTTAGCTAGGCGGTATGCTGAAGAAGATATAATTTCATCAAATAAGCGGAAACTCATTAAAAAGGATGTTCAAAATTTAGTTAAAGATAATACTATCGATGATAACACTAACGATAAAAAAAAATTATTTAAATGATAAAAGTAAAGAGATATAGGTGTAATATATAAAGTATATATTATAATTATCTATTTCGTTTATATCTCAACCGCGAACTAAGGAACATATCTTGATTTTCATAATAGAAACTGGACTCGGATTTGTCATCAGCGTCATATTGTTAGCAGCGCTGCTGCACCGGTTCCAGAATCGGTATATGGTTTGCTGCTGCTTCGATGCAAGCTTTTGCTGGTCCGCCAAAAGATGTCGCCGATCGAAATCCAAGTTCAGAACCCAGATAAAAGCCGCAATATGACGCTGATGACAAATCCGAGTCCAGAACCGGAACCGATCACAGGGTGTACCGCTGATGGAAATCCGAGAAATCCGATACAAGGTGGTTTATATATCGAAAATTGATAAAGTGTGTTGGTATGAAGCCAGAAATATATACAAACGTACATACGTACGTATGTATATACACCCTGTGGGGAAAATCTCTAGTTCTGAACTGGTGCGCTTCTAGTACATTTAGACCCAGTACTGGTTCGCGATAAATCTCTTTTGCATGCAAGCAACTGGCGAATTTAACATGGCGATGTCCTAGGAAGTGTCAATTGCCCCCCGCTGCATCCCTTTTTCGATAGTTCCGCACTAGACCTAAATTCTATAGTTCCGAACCAGTTCGAAAATCGACAGACGAAAGAAAAAAGTATAATGATTTTTCAATCTTTTTGGTTCATCCGTGGCGCGATTTTAAGTTATTTTGGAAGAAATGTGTTTTCAATTTGAAATTAATTTTTTTTGAATGAAGAAATGTACGTTTACATACCTTTAGCTGTAGCTGAGTTTGCAGAGGTGCTCGCTGTTATTTATTATATTCCAGACGGTCCCAAGATGTTGAAATGTTAAACAAATTTTAGTTTTGTATTACCAAGCTATGAAAAAGCATCTGCGAAGTACAGAATAGAAGCGTATTTGAACGAAAAGACCGCCGAACACATATCTATGTAAAGTAAACAAGCCACCCGCTGCATCCCTTATTCGATAGTTCCGAACTAGTTCTAAATTCGACAAATAAGATCTAGTTCGTTCTGCATCCCCTTTTCTATAGTTCCGAACCATTTCTAAATTCGTCACTTTAGATATAGCTTTCTAGTGAAAAAACTGAAAAAATTAGTTTTTTAAAAGTACCACTGTTCGCCGATTTTGGACTGGAGGGGATCTAGTTCCTATCGGACTGGTTCCTTTTTGGCGATAAAGACCTAGTACGGAACTAGAAATTTGATTCACCAGTCCGCGGTTTCCCTGCAGGGCATATATAGATGCTCCACCGCTAGAAAAGTGTGTTAACATGCCCACATAGGTATGAATTGAAAGGCCTGTTAATGTTGAGAACAAATAAAATTTAATTTGAAATAAAAGAAAATTTTATAATTACTTATTTTTTTTTATTTATTATTAGATATTTAATGAAGAGTAGTATATTTATACTACTTGTAAACATACTGTTGTGATACTGTTATGCATATGAAATTATAGCAAGTTGAATTTTCATACATCTTCCCATAAAAAAATTAACAGATGAAGAGATACCAAGAAGGTTTTTTCGCATTTTGATGCCTTTTTTAATATAAAACCTACCGAAAAGGAGGAAAGCGGCAACTCCGCCATTCACATACATGTCAAAAGTAGGAATTTTAAAAATTAAAAACAATAAACAAACAATTTCAAAACAAAAAAAATGTTATACTAGATCTTTTTCAATAGAAGCAACTCACGTATGGTGGACAATAAAAATACAAAGCACTATGATATCAAGACATTACGCAACATTTTAATGAGCTTTATATCACATTTAAGTAAAAATAAGCCTATATTGGCCAAGCTGGCAAAGAAATGAAAATGTGTATTTTTGTTCTTTACAAAAAGACTTCCCAAATATACATATAAGTCAAAATTATAGAAGGCATGTATACCTTTCCCTTTCATTTTTTCATACAGTTGATGCTTCTTTCTGGCTTTTACAAAATGCAGGGATACCACACTTTTTTCGGTACAATATGATCGTAATGTATTTTCAATTCCAAATTAAAGAAAAACATCCTACGAAAATTGTTGCCATTGTAAAACAATAAGTGTATATTTGCAAACTAATGCAATGAATGGAGTGTCATATCTTAAAAGGTTAGGAGAATCAACGAAACAAACAAACATTTTATGGTCTTATGTTTCCTTCGGCATTGCTATTTTTTCTAATCTTCCTTTTGTTTAGCGCTGTAACCGCTTAAGTTATATTTTTTAATTTATAAATGTGAGTTATTTTCAATGAGCATTTTTTCATTTGCTCCTGAATTTTGGGTACATTTTCTTAAAGTACCTCTCATTCTTTTTTGTAATATATATATACACTCTGATGATCGGGATAGTATTTTGAATATACCAGCAATATATGTAAAAGTAGAGGCGGCTGCTGTAGAGTAGTTATTAGCAGTGCGCGCTACCATTACGCAGCGCCTGAGTTCAAGCCGAGTTTCCCACCAACATCAAAATATAAAAAACAAAAAAGTTTTTTTCTATTAGCGGTCGCCCCTCTGCTGGTAATAGTAAACCTCCGAGTGTATTCTGTCATGGAAACAGCTTCTCATAAAAATACAATTCCCGTTCGCAGTCCTTTACTTTGTGTGACAAAATCAAGGCGCACGCCACATATCGGAGGAGAAGCTAGGCCAACCACTAACATATTGCGTAAGCGTCAATCTGCATATCGTCGTTTAAAGTACAAAAGCGCATATCGTGGTTCTGCAAAACCTCGTAACTGACATTTGCGCCAAAAAATATATTTGCTCCCAGGAAGCTCCTATCATCAAGCCCTTAACCATTTATACTTAAATATCGATACTTAGCCATCAGGAAAAGAGATAATTAAGTTTAAATGAGAGAACCGTTTTTAATTAGGACAAGTTTTACTCTCTCCTGTAAAATTTAGGCAACCTCACATACGAGGTTTTGTATTTTCTTGATGCGCGGTTTTGTACTTTAAATGATGATATGTAATAGTATTGCATACATATTTTGGCGCCTTTTCAAGTATAAAATCCATTGAGAAACGAAAAAAAGGCATCCCTGTGATTTCAACTTATGCCAAACGTTTTTAATATGAAAGACAAAAAACGTAAACAAGCGATTTCTGAACAAAAAACTGTTTATCCACAAGATGCTTGAATAGGAGAATTGCAGATTTGAAAAAATGGCAAACCGCAAGGCTTTATTGGCAGTAGGTCCTTTTTAAAGCACATTAAAAAAAATAAGCTTCTACGTACATAGTTTCGAAGCATGATTCAATCATGGTTTCGAAGTTAGCACAAAATGAAATTTTTTTGTTTGTTGTCTACACTTGCTGTTAATACACTTGCTGTTAATACTTGCCAAGTATATAAGTCAAAATTGTTAAATACATATGGCTTTCCTTCATTTATTCATAGAGTTGGTATTTCTTTTATAGGAAAATTCATACGGCTTATAAACAGATTCATACCATGTAAATGCACCATTACAGTCGCAAGGTGTAATACATGATACAAATATTTAAAGGTAAAAGCGCTCGCTCAATTCGTCGGCCATCATTTAAAATTTAAATAATAAAAATATTTAAAACAAAATGGAAAATAAATTTACTGTACCATTTTCACTGACGCTCACTGTACATACTTACCTTGCTCTTTACATAAGTAATATTGAATGTGTTTTTTATTTCAGTTAATTGATTGCATTAATTTAATTTTATTTAAATTAATGAGAAAATGAATTAATAAAAATATAAAGTATTAAATTTTGTTATTGAACAAATGTGTTTTTAATTTATCTTTTAAATCATAGTTTGCTGCACTGCATCTATTCGATGAAACTTGGCTAATTGAAGGTAAGGGTAGAGTGTCTCTACGCCATGCTCCATCGATCGTGGTATCACGTTCATAACTATCAACGAAATCACTACTCACATAGTTGTGAGTTGATAATTTTACAAAATTATGTAGAACTATGCAAGCTTTCACTACTTTTTCCGCATTATTTGGAGCCATGCATAGAGTAGTTCGAAGGATCCTCCATTTTGCAGTAAGTATTCCAAAGGCGTTCTCTATTACACTATGTAACAAGGTTTTTGTCCCTGGGTTGTAATTGTTATTTCCTAGTCAGTTAGGTCCCAAAAGTATAGAAAACAGCTAATTTCGCAAGATAACTTTGCCTTTTTTTTTTTTTTTTTTTGGGGATTGATTAGAGAAAGTGACTCGCAGTTTAAACGCAAATGTCGAAAAACCACCCGCTTCTGATTTACTTTTATGTTTTTGGTTTTCTGAAGTTTTAATAAAATTTAGTTTTGATTTATATGTGCTGTTCTGTATGATTTTCTCTGTAGTGAAAGACTCAAACACGTTTTTCTCATAATTTTAGCATATTTTAATGAATCACATTGTCCTGGTCTCAAAAGCAAAGTTTCCGAGGAATATTAGGTGGTTTCCATACTTTTAAGGCATAACAGACTAGGAAATAACAATTACATCCCAAGGACTGAGAAATTTTTTTTTTTTGTTACTTAGTGTTATTCTACGTGCACGAGAAAGCCTTTTATTAAAGTATTCCTGCTCTGGTTGTATAGCTCTACCCGGGTAAGGCCTCATTAAATACCGACGCAGGGGAAATGCTGCGTCACCAACTATATAGTGGGGGAATAGCTCTAGTTCTCCCGGTAATGGACAGTCTTCCGGAATATTGAGGGAGTTATTTTCGATAGATTCCGAAATTTTCGAAAATACCGCCGGGGGAATAGCTCTAGTTCTCCCGGTAATGGACAGTCTTCCGGAATATTGAGGGAGTTATTTTCGATAGATTCCGAAATTTTCGAAAATACCGCCATCACTATGGCTGTAAACGTATAGTTGGCGTCACATATTGCCATAAGTACGATACTGTAATTGCCTTTATAATTATAAAACATCGAACCTGAGTTCGAAGGGCACGTTATGTTGATGTGCTTTCCATCTATGGCGCCGATGCAGTTGGGCATATTCCTCATTAATTTAAATTCATTTGCAATACGTATGCACTCCGTTTCGGTTGGTGTCGTTACATAAAGTTCTGACAGCGAATTCCATATTACCTCACATGTTTCAAGTGTTATTCTTCTGAATATGGTTAATCCCATTCTATGCACAAGCGTATGAAATTGTCGGGTACCAAATATCTACCAAGTGACAAGAGAACGTGAAATAACAAAAAGCTATACAACTGTAGTTTACTTACAATCTTATCTTACTAATATTATAAATGTGAAAGTTTGTATGTTTGGATGTTTGGGAAATCATCACGCGGAAACGACTGAACGAATTTGTATGAAATTTGGTACGCAGATAGCTTATGGGCCAGATTGGTTAATGGGCTTATTTTTTAAGAGTTGCCACCTGTTAAAAAATTTAATTTGTTTAATATGCGGGAACGACTGAATGGATTTGCATGAAAATTTGCACACGGATAGCTTATGACCTAGGTTGGAAAATAGGCTACTTTTCTTAAGAGTTGCCACCTGTTAAAAAAGTTTCATTAAATTAATACGCGGAAACGACTGAATGGATTTGCATGAAATTTTGCAAGCGGATAGCTTATGACCTACAGTGGAAAATAGGCGAATTTTTTGGAAGAGTTGCCACCTGTTAAAAAATTTAATTAAATTAATACGCGGAAACGACTAAACGGATTTGCATGAAATTTTGCACACAGATAGCTTATGACCTAGGTTAGAAAGCAGCCAACTTTTTTAAGAGTTGCCACCTGTTAGAAATGTTTAATTTAATTAATACGCGGAAATGAGTGAACTGATTTGCATGGAAGTTTTCACACAGATAGCTTATGAGCTAGGTTGAAAAATAGGCTACTTTTTTAAGAGTTACCACCTGCTAAAAAAGTTTAATTAAATTAATACGCGGAAAAGTCTGAACGGATTTGCATGAAATTTTGCAAGCAGATAACTTATGACCTACAGTGGAAAATAGGTTAATTTTTTGGAAGACTTGCCACCTGTTAAAAAAGTTTTAATTAAATTAATACGCGGAAACGACTGAACAGATTTGCATGACATTTCGCACAGAGATAGCTTATGACCTATGTTGGAAAATAGGTTACTATTTTAAGAGTTATCACGTATTAGGAAAGTTTAATTAAATTAATACGCGTAAATGACTGAACTGATTTGCATGAAAGTTTGCACACAGATAGCTTATGACCTAGACTGGAAAATAGGCTACTTTTTTAAGAATTGCCACCTGTTTGAAAATGAAATTTTGTTCAAAGATGGTTTATGATCTGGATTGAAAAATAGGCTACTTCCTTAACCGATTTTCCTATCAGAACGAAATTTAGTACACTTACTAATTTTTAATCGTTAACTCTTAATTTGATCAAGTAGGTTTGGTGATTAATTAAGTTATGCTGGAATTTCCCTGTGCACACAAAGCAAGTTAATCCGGTATGGCTAAGTCGGGCTTCCTCATCAATCTAAGCAATTTGGTGTGCATTTTCATTAAGATATATACCAACAAACGTTTTACAAACTAGGTTTGTAAAAGTTCCCAGTTTATGTATTACTAATAACAATAATTATAATTTTTTTATATTATGTGCTTTTTATAAGCGTAAAACACAAAATAATTACTATAACTGGTGTTTGGTTTCAAACTCGGACAAATTAGACAAATTAATCAGATTTTATTTTTAATTGGATTAATGATTAATGTTTTAAATTAATTAAACGTAATCGCAGCCAGCGACAAACGATTAAAAAAATGTTATCATTAATCGTACAGTTGATTACGACTAATTAATTTTAATCGTCAAACGCGATTAGCATTTTACTCCTTAATTTTTAATCGTTAATCAGATTAACAGTTTGCCAACACTGTGTGAAATCATGTTCATATTGACGGAGAAAAATGGACGTTTTTGGAAAAGAGGCGTAGCACCTCCCATACTGACTGAAAGTTTCATATTGCATATCTCTTCAAATGTTTGGGGTAAAGCACTCAAGCTTGGTATGGAAATACATATGTATGTATTAGGGTGGGTCAATTAGTAGGTCAATTAAAAAAGTTGATTCATATCCTTGCGATTCTGGTACTATGGACCATAACAAACATTTTCGCCCAAGGAACCATACCTCTAAAATCATTTTCGAGCCTGCCAAAATTTTTTGGTAGATATTTTCAAAAATACCAAATAAACGACCTCTTAGATGCATTTCAAAGACAAAAAAATATTTTTGAAAATGCGTATACGGGGGTTTTTTGGGTCAGAGAATCCATTTTTCGCATTAATTTTTAATTTTGATCGCCACCAGAGTGCGTTTTTGAA
>NW_023458557.1:10096076-10097156 GCF_013731165.1 Rhagoletis pomonella | reverse complement strand
ATTCTTATATTTGTGCATATTCCTACATTCCTTCCAACCGATAAGTACAGATGTATGTATGTATGCTGTATGCATAACGAAATAAATGCATACCCAAAACAAACGCGAAAAATATCTCCCATACAACGTCGTTTAAAATTTTTCGCGATAAGCTGTTGAGTGATCGCGAATGGATTACTTGCATCGTTTATCCCATTTATGAGAGGCCGACATCGGCAATGCTCGGAATTCTCATATTCGAGTGAGAGGAAATTCCTTTGCTTTTTCGATCGCGAATGAAAAATAGCGGAAATTTTTTGTCGATCGCATTCCGAATGTGAGAGAACATAAATTTGTTTGCATTTTTCACTCGCGATAAAAGAATGCAAAAATAGGTTTGAAATATTATCGATCATGATTAATCTCATAAATGAATTATAACGAATAATCATAAATGAGAGTTTCCGAACCCTGATTAAAATCAAAGCGAAATTTTCTAAAATACTTAAATGCAAGAATGACAGAATACAAGATTGCGCCTATGGGAGAGGATTTATGAGCATAATTTTTGCGTGACGTTATCTTGGTGCAATTGCGAGAGAGAAATGCCAAAACGCATAGAAAAATATGTAAACAATGCAGGAAAATGTGCTAATATTAATATTACATGGGAAAATTTTACAGGAATTAATAAATATACAAAGATTGATTAATTAGGAACACGTAGCAATAATTTTGGACATGTAGCCCTTTAGGTAAGTACGATTTTTAGCACATGAAAAAATGAATGTATTAACAGTGTAGACCAAAAGAAAGGTGTACAGCAAAGTGAATTTTTGGGCTCGCCCAAAGCATGCATTGTAAAAAGCCATGCAGGGTGCATATTTATATGTATTTGTGGACGATAGCCAACCACCATAAACTTTGATTTGACGACTTTTGAACCATTTCCGAGAGGATACATGAGTGTGGCTTCTATGGAAACAAATATTCTATGTAAGTAACAAATAATTTAAGCTGAACTTTTAAATGTATAATAATTTGGGCACTGTTATGTATTAGATACGTAACAGCGCGGTAAGATGCCGGTTGAATTAGCGC
>NW_023458557.1:10092866-10095976 GCF_013731165.1 Rhagoletis pomonella | reverse complement strand
GCTTTGGGCACCCGTGGGTACCCGCGGGCTCGTGTGGAACAAACCTACTATTTGGAACGAACTTTGAACACCCCAATTCTATTCAATTGGGAGTAAGATTTTCAACATCCATTTTTTCGATATCGATATTGTTCAACCCGATATATCGCCATAACGATTTTACCTGCAATGAATTAAATTGATTTATGATATCGATACTTTCTGAAATATCGAACATTCCTAGTTAGTAGTCATTGGGCGCGTTCATAAGTCGTATCTGTTGGGTAACCGTTGGCTGTTTGTCTTAGAAACGCACAGTTGAGTAGTTAAGCTCAGCCCAACAGTTGACAACTTTCCGCCATTTTTTCCAGCGGAAAATTTTTACGCTACCTGAACTCAACATGTTGGGCTTAGCTTAAACAGCTGATCGAAAAGACTTACGCCGCTTTGTTAGGTGGCAGTTTGCAGACAAATTTTTTATATTTTATATTACTGACGTGATAAAGTAACTAAAATATTTTATAATAATACTACGTTTCTAAATATATGTTTTTATGATGTTTGCTATATAATTTTACACTGTTTAATTCATTGTAACATTGAACGATTTTTTCAACACGGCGGCCGCTCAGCGTTGAATTCTTAATAGTATCGGCGCTTATCAGCTGTTCATTTGGCAGCATAATCATCAAGTCGTTTCTAAGAGGTAATTGTTGGGTTCAACAGTTGCCAGCAGTTTCGTAGCAGATGAGCTAAACAGCGACTTCTTATGAACGCGACCAATTTCATTTGTTTACATTTATCAGCTGTTCATTTGGCAGCTTATTCATCAAGCTGTTTCTAAGACGTAATTGTTGGGTTCAACTGTTGCCAGCAGTTTCGTAGCAGATGAGCTAAACCGCTACGTCTTATGAACGCGACCAATTAATCGAATAACTGCTATTCGACAAAACGTACTAACGTAAGGTCTACACTGGACAATATTGTCATGACAATAGAAATCCCTGCACACTTTTCCACTAACTTGGGCTTTACATCGGACAATTTTGCGAAGACAATAGCACTACATTCATGTTTTTTTTACTAATCATTCACACGCCAATCATTGTCCTCGTCACTGTCTTTGATTTTTCGAAGACAGTAAATTTGGCAAATGATTTGAAATATGCGGCCAATTGACTAACGTTTCACTGCAATTTGGGGAAAAAGCAAAATATAATTAGAAAAGAAGGTGCAATTTGGAAAAAAATCCTTTTACTTGGAAATTTTGGTAAATGGTATTGAAATATTGCTTGGTAATGCATATAACATGTATAAATTTATAATTGGACAAGGTAAATTGAATGGATAAGCACAAGCAAGAATAAACGCTGAAAATAATTTCCCTGCTCCGGGAGCGTGAGTTGCGGTGGAATACCAACCGTTTCTCTTATCGCCGTAACGGCCTGAAAAAGAAGGTATATAGCTATTTATTGTTGATATAAAAGTGTTAGTGGACTTTTGGTCAAAAAGTGTTTACAGTATTTTCCAAGCGTGTAACATGGGATATACTTCGTAGCCTTGGAGGCACCTCTTGATCGCGACTGCAGGTCGTTAATATTAATATTTCCTGTGCTCACCCTGCTGATGCAGGCATTGAACAGCGCCTTTTCATGTTTATGACGGGCCGCCGCACAGTATAAAAAAACCAACAGGATGCTTCATGTGGGATAGTAGGAGCAGGAGCTGGGCACGTTCGTATTTACGGCATTACTTTTTAGCATATCCTCAATAGCCTTCAGGTCCATCAGCGTAGACAAAGAGCCACTGTGGACCAATTCAGCATTGTAAAATAAATAATGCAAAATTTTCTTCATCTTATTTACTAATTAGGCTCTAGAAGAAATCGGAAGAGAATGCAACATGACAGAGGAATGCGTTAAAAAAAAGACCTAGTCGTTGAGGAGCACGTACATAGTTGAAAAGAAGAAGGTGGAGCAGAGCAAAAAGTCTGGTTGTGATGGATGGATGGTGAGGAGATGAGTTTCCTGGATGCCTCTATTTGGACAGGGGAGTCAAAGGATAACGTTTCGAACGTAAGTATTTTTGAAACGTTTCTTTTGAAACGTGGCCACAATATTAGCTCTGTCTTGTTAATTTTTATACAGATGTGGTTGTAGGTGTGGTCAAGGGAACTCGAGTGAAACCTTCGTGGTTCTCTGGCAATTGTCGGGACAGGTTACGGCCTGTACCAATGTGTACTTCACAATCCAGACGAAGAAAAGTGCAGAATACGGCTCGTTTTTCGAAAAACCCATCAACGTGAACAGACTGTATACTGATTTAATACCGAAAATTTTAATGGGGCCAAGCTTCACTGTTCTCTTGGGGTGTATGCATCGGTCTTCCAGGCTGAGGCATTTTCAATCCTCAAGGCCATGAACTATGGTGTGGAAAATAGGTGAAGGGGAGTTTAAGTGTCTGCAGTGACACCCAAGCTACACTTAAGGCTTTGGCCAGCCCTCTTACTACTTCCAACCTAGTTCGGCAATGCAAGTCTCGACTAAATTATGTGGGCAAACATAATAAGCTTGCTTTGCTCTGGGTAGGGTTACCAGACGTACCCCATTGGAAGGGACATACTCCATTTTGAGTTTTTGTCCCCCTTTCAACGGAAGATTGCGTAGGCCCCCCATTTTCGAACGAAGTCATTCACTTGCCGCTTAAAGCATGGGTGCATTCCGAAACGTCAAAATAACAAGCATCAGTCTCTTTTATTTCTAAACCTCAGTAGATTGTTATGTCAAATGTGCGCAATCTTGGTTAGATGCTACTTTTCTAATAGGTTGCGCAAGTTAGACTGTTTCCTCTAGTGCTGAATGCACCCCATGTTTGCATTCTTTAACTTTCACAGGCGATTAGTTGAACGAAAAGTACAATTTTTATTTAAAAATATTCTGCTGCCATATTTAAGGCTGAATATGTATACATATATACTAGAGCTCTTGTTAATCGACTAGCCGATTAATCGGTTAATCGAATAGAAAAAGTTGTTTCAAAAAATAATCGAATACCTTTAATCGATTAACCGCTCACTTTCGACTAACCGTTACGCTTTGGCGACGGCAAGTACCGCAGACGATGGAACGATG
>NW_023458557.1:10091755-10092766 GCF_013731165.1 Rhagoletis pomonella | reverse complement strand
AGAAAAAACGAAGATGGCGAAACTATTTCAAACGAGCGCCAAGAGACTATTTCTCGTGCCTGGATTCCATGAGTTTATGAAGGTGATGGATGCACTTTGAATTTTGCTATAAGTCACGTATTCATCTCCATCATAATTCATGCGGTGCCACACCATTTTTGGTACAATAAATATTCAAAGCATATCAACCGCAAAACTTATGAAATATTGAAAGAAAACTACTATTCGAATAGTCGAATCTGTCAAGTAATCGAATGAAAACAACTAGTCGATTATGAACGGTTAGTCGAAGAGAGCGGTTAATCGATTAAAGGTATTCGATTATTTTTTGAAACAACTTTTTCCATTCGATTAACCGATTAATCGGTTAGTCGATTAACAAGAGCTCTAGTATATATGTATACATATTCTGCCTTAAATATGGCAGGAGAATATTTTTAAATAAAAATTGTACTTTTCGTTCAACTTTTGATTCAACTAATCGCCTGTGAAAGTTAAAGAATGCAAACATGGGGTGCATTCCGCACTAGAAGAAACAGTCTAACTTGCGCAACTAGTAGAAAAGTAGCATCTAACCAAGATTGCGCACATTTGACATAACAATCTACAGAGGTTTAGAAATAAAAGAGACTGATGCTTTTTATTTTGACGTTTCGGAATGCACGCATGCTTTAAGCGGCAAGTGAATGACTTTGTTCGAAAATGGGGGCCCTACGCAATCTTCCGTTGAAAGGGGGACAAAAACTCAAAATGGAGTATGTCCCTTCCAATGGGGTACGTCTGGCAACCTTACCTGGCACCCAGAGCAAAGCAAGCTCATTATGTTTGCCCACATAATTTAGTCGAGACTTGCATTCAGTGTTGCCGTTTTAACCCTTTGTTGCCTAGATTTAGCTACCACATACTTTTTTGGCCACATAAATTTAAAATTGCCCCTAGCCCTTTTTGTTAGCCCTTTTTAGAATTTATTCATACTTGGCATGAAAAAGTTGTATATGCTTAATTTGCTTT
>NW_023458557.1:10088981-10091655 GCF_013731165.1 Rhagoletis pomonella | reverse complement strand
AGCTGCTGACGAACACGCGGTCGCAGGTTGTGTTGCATTATTTCGAGTAATTCCGTTTCAGATAGTGGTGATTGTAACGATCGATTACTTGTAGCTCGACACGGGACAAGAAATTGTCAACGGATAGACGGGTGGTACCGTCGAACTTAACATCCCAGCTGGCTATTAGCTGGGCTACTCTACCCGAATACGGTATGCTAGAAACATCACTCAAACGCAATTGATCTATCTGATTTATAAAATTTTGATTACTCAGATTGGCTAAAGGAGGAGTATCTCTAGGCCAAGTTGGTGTAGACCCATTTGGTGCAGGATGGGCTGCGGATGCATTAGCAGCAGGGCTAACATTACTACCACGGACTGCCGGTTGCGCTTGGTTCAAATTCAATCGTTCTAAAACATTTGCCAAAGTACTTTCAACCCGGTGTTCTATGAGTTGGGAAACTCGACTTTCTAAGTTATCGAAAATAGCCGCGTGTCTGACAGATATGACTGCCGAAACCAAATTGCTAACACGATTTTCTTCTTCTTTATCTTTAGCGCTGGTTGTGTCGCCACCAGAAGCTGCTCCAACACCTGCAATGGGTAAACCACAGGCGCCTTCTGATTGAGGATATTGTTGTGGGGTGGTATCGCTAGAAGTCTGTAAGTTCATGTTATTGCTTGAACCACTTTTTGACGTTTCTAGACCAGCAGTACGAGATCTAGTACGAGCACCTTTATTCGGGGGAAATCCCTACTGGTACACAATGCTCTACACTGTGGGCAAGATGAATTTTTCTTCAGCCACGACAATAAACAAGTTCTATGAAAACGATGCGAGCATGAGGTAACAAGTACCTCATCTCGCTCAGAAAAGTTTTCCCTGCAAATCGTACAGACGGTCTGCATCGGTGGCGACATTGTTATACAAAGTAGTCTCAAAAAAAAATTCAAAAAATAATAAATATTACGAAAATATGTTTACGCCAAAGTTCAAAAGCACAGGATATAAAAAAAAATATCTTAATGTTTGATTAGAAATCCAGTCCTACTAACGCGTATTAGTTTAAGCTCACGTGACGAAACTATCGACGTTACACCGTTCGTATGCAAAATTTTCTTGCTACATTAGCAATCGACAATAAAATTACAAAATATCAAAAGCAGTAAAACTCGACCGCATAAAAAAAATATTAGCATCACAAAGTACTCCAAATCAAAAATCAAATATCACCAGCAAAAAATTATCAGAAGTTAATTGGTCTGATCGTAAGGGCATTGTGTGGTGGTCCAATCATGCAGCATATAATTGGCGTGTGGTACAAAAAGTAAATCATATGGCCTGCAGCATACTGAAGTTTTCTGAAGAAATCAGTTAAGGTTCAGGTCGCTTACCATAAAATTCCAAATCTTCAAAAACAATAAAAAAATCAATACAAATGGAAATCGTATCTCGAAACGGAAACTGAGACCTCAATCGAAAAAAGATATTATCTGTCTCTTGTTTTGTAGTGCCAATGAGCCAACGGTTAGTCAACTGTCATATAGTCGAATTGAAACTAAACTCCATATAACTAATTGAACTACAAAAACAAAAGAATGTTATGCTAAAAAAATAATTCCGTGGAGAAGGTAGTTACGCGGTACGTTCCTTTTGGCATATAGCCGATAGGATCGCACATTCCAGCGAACATTGCTTACCTCCACAAGAAAAATCCTTAAACAAAACACAAACGTAAATCAACTTAATTTGTAATAATGGTCAGCTACAAGAACACTTGGTTTAACTTGGCTGAAGTTCCCAAAGTTACATTTTCCTATAGGATGTCTCTACAAAACAGACGGACGCTTGATTCCAAGAGGGAATTCTATCATGGAGCCACGGGTGGATAAAGCTTTAAATAGAAACTTCCATCGTGTTGAGGCCCCACGTTGGGCGCCATTTTCTGTTATGAGCCTCGCGGGCTGACCGTACTTGTACAAGGGCGAACGAGGATCTGTCTGTGGCCGGACCCAGTGATCACGGCGTGTGCACTCGCGTTCAGACCCGAAGCTTCAGCTGGTCGTGGTTCATAACGTGACCACCGGATAGACAGACCTCTGGTCAGCCAACAGCCCTAATCAGAAATAATTTTGCACACTAACCAACAAGAACAAGTATAACCTAAACTCAATTACCAATTCACTTAATGTACCTGACCCATATGCTTAGCAGCGCGCATCCAGCGTTTGGAGGCTGCCTCTGTACCCTCCCACCTATGGCTTTGTTGCTGTTGGTAAAGCCCGATTTTGGCCACCTACACCTCCTCAGAGAATCAGACCAAATTGGTTAAATTTACAGAATACTCATGTTATTTATTATTTGAATCCAATCCATAATAGTAACTCATGATCAACAGGTAACTAACCTTGCCAATATTTAATTCTAATTTAATTGTATCAAGAAGCGAAAGAAAGATACTAAGTTAACCTTAATGTATATATACTTATATATTACTAATAATGTTTGTAATATTTTTTCAGTGTATATTATGAATATATCCCTGACCTACCTCAAGTATCCAAGTATATTCATAAGCTCATTAACCAGCAATGCCAGACATATAGGTATATATGTATGTGCATATAATATTTAGATATGTACAAAAAAAAGATCATCAAAAGAGAAAATACTAAAAACAAAAATTACCAA
>NW_023458557.1:10082290-10088881 GCF_013731165.1 Rhagoletis pomonella | reverse complement strand
CTCTTTCGCCCTTGTACAAGTACGGTCAGCCCACGAAGCTCATAACAGAAAATGGGACCCAACGTGGGGCCTCAACACGATGGAAAGTTCTATTTAAAGCTTTATCCACCCGTGGCTCCATGATAGGATTCCCTCTTGGAATCAATCGTCCGTCTGTTTGTAACTTTTGGAACTTCAGCCAAGTTAAACCAAGTGTTCTTGTTACTGACCATTATTACAAATTACTTTGATTTGCGTTTCGTTTAAGGATTTTTCGTGTGGAGGTATGCAATGTTCGCTGGAATGTGCGATCCTATCGGCTATATGCAAAAAGGAACGTACCGCGTAACTACCTTCCTCACGGAATTATTTTTTTAAGCATAACATTCTTTTGTTCGTGTAGTTCAATTAGTTATATGAAGTTTAGTTTTAATTCGACTATATGACAGTTGACTAACCATTGGCTCATTCGCACTAAAAAACAAGAGAAAGATAATAATTTTTTTTCGATTGAGGTCTCAGTTTCCGTTTCGAGATACGATTTCCATTTGTTTTGATTTTTTTTATTGTTTTTGAAGATTTGGAATTTTATGGTAAGCGTCCTGAACCATAACTGATTTCTTCAGAAAATTTCAGTATGCTGCAGGCAATACGATTTTCTTTTGGTACCACACGCCAATTATATGCAGTATTATTGGGCCACCACACAATGCCCTTAGGATCAGACCAGTTAACTTTTGATACTATTTTTTGGTGGTGATATTTGATTTTTGATTTGGAGTAATTTATGATGCTAATATCTTTTTATGTGGTCGAGTTTTGCTGCTTTTGATATTTTTGTATTTTTATTGTCGATTGCTAAAGTAGCAAGAAAATTTTGCATACGAACAGACGTTACACAAATAAAGTCGATAGTTTCGTCAAGTGAGCTTAAACTAATACGCGTTAGTAGGACTGGATTTCTAATCAAACATTAAGATATTTTTTTATATGCTGTGCTTTTGAACGTTGGCGAAAACATATTTTCGTAATATTTTTATTATTATTTTGTTTGTTTTTTTTTTGAGACAACTTTGTATAACAATGTCGCCACCGATGCAGACCGTCTGTACAATTTGCAGGGAAAACTTTTCTGAGCGAGATGAGGTACTTGTTGCCTCATGCTCGCATCGTTTTCATAGAACTGGTTTATTGTCGTGGCTGAAGAAAAACTCATCTTGCCCACAGTGTAGAGCATTATGTACCAGTAGAGACTTCCACTCGAATACGGGTGTTCGCACTAGATCTCGTACTCCTGGTCTAGACACGTCAAAAACTGGTTCAAACAATAACATGAACTTACAGACTTCTAGCGATACCACCCCACAACAACATCCTCAGTCAGAAGGCGCTTGTGGTTTACCCATTGCTGGAGGCGACACAACTAGCGTTAAAGATAAAGAAGAAGAAAATCGTGTTAGAAATTTGGTTTCCGCAGTCATATCTGCCAGACACGCGGCTATTTTCGATAACTTAGAAAGTCAAGTTTCCCAACTCATAGAACACCGGATTGAAAGTACTTTGGCAAATGTTTTAGAACGAATGAATTTGAACCACGAGCAACCGGCAGTCCGTGGTAGTAATGTTAGCCCTGCTGCTAATGCATCAGCAGCCCATCCTGCACCAAATGGGTCTACACCAACGTGGCCTAGAGATGCTCCTTCTTTAGTCAATCTGAGTAATCAGAATTTTATAAATCAGATTGAGAGTAGCCCAGCTAATAGCCAGCTGGGATGTTAAGTTCGACGGTACCACCCGTCTATACGTTGACAATTTTTTGTCCCGCGTCGAGTTACAAGTAACCGATACCTTAAATGGTAACTTTTATCTTTTGTGTGAGCACGTGCAATGCTTGTTTAATAATGAGGCTAAGAATTGGTATTGGCGGTATCGGCGTTCAGTAGAACGCGTCACCTGGCCATCCCTTTGCCAGGCTTTGCGGACTAGTTTTCAGCAGCATAGAAGCGATTTTGAGATAAAAGAATCCATTCGTGCAAGAAAGCAAGGTCAAACGGAATGCTTTGACGATTTTCGCAATGCAATCTTGAAAATAGCCGAGTCGTTACAATCACCACTATCTGAAACGGAATTACTCGAAATAATGCAACACAACCTGCGACCGCGTGTTCGTCAGCAGCTTTTGTGCATGCCAATTAACTCCTTAGCAGAATTACGAAGACTTTAGACGGCAGGTTAATGAATTGAAATTCAGTCCGGATGCGTATGACGAGTTTTGTGTTAATAGCGAATTCCAGGAAGTTGACAAAATTGCGAAGCGCGCAGCAAAATTAAAACCTGGTTGTTGGAACTGCAACAAAGAGGGACATAGATATTTTGATTGCCTCGAAGAACGCACCGTATTTTGTTACGGCTGCGGCGCACCAAACGTTTATCGACCGACGTGCCCGACTTGCAATCCGGAGAACTGCAAGAAAAGCGAGGAATCCAAGACGAATCCTCGCAACGACACCAAACATTGAATCAGAAAAGGTTGCTAGCACGCTGTGACGAGTTGCACGAAGATGGTGATGTGACATCGAGTATACGCCCTGACGATCCTATTTCTAGCCTTTTTCGAAAAATAATTATTCCTTTTGACATCCGTTTGAAGAGGTATAACGAAATTCGAAATAAACTGTTCGACTCTGAATGCAAAAAGCCTAGTCGTAGATCAGCTCTTCGTATGAAAAGTTTCTGGAAAAATGTGAAGCAAACTAGAAAGAACCTAACGAATATTATATGTGTGTTGCAACGCAAAGAAAACGATCTGAGACCGTACGCCCAAATTGAATTGCTCGAAACAAAACACTTAGGATTACTTGATAGCGGAGCTCAGGTGTCTTGTTTAGGAAATTCATTAGCAAAGGAAGTTTGCCAGCAGGAGCAACTGCGCCAGCACAAAACATCAGTACGCACTGCTGATGGCAAAAATCAAATAGTTTTTGGTACGATAGACTTGAGCGTTAAATACAAAGGTAAAACTGAATGCATACATTTTTTCGTAGTTCCCAGTATGTCGCAAAATGTAATCTTAGGAGTAGACTTTTGGAGAAAGTTCCAAATCGCCCCCAATATAATTTCAGAGATTTCACTTCACGAAAGTGAAGAGTCAAATGAAAACATACTTCCTTTAGGTGTTGAGCAAAAGCAACATCTAAACGTAATCAAAAACCGATGTCCAAGCTTCGAGAAGGAGGGCTTGGGAAAAACCTCATTGTTAGAATACGAGATACAACTCGAGCCCCACGTCCGTCCGATAACGCAGCGTTATTTCCCAATTTCACCAGCTGTCGAAAAACTCGTACATGCCGAAATTGACGAGATGATAAAATTAGGTGTAATAGAGGAAGCTTCAAATAGTCCATGGTCCAGTCCGGTAGTACTAGTGAAAAAGCCAAATAAAGTTCGTCTGTGTCTCGATTCGAGAAAAGTTAATAGCGTTACCGTGAAGGACGCATATCCCCTTCCGCATATTGATAGTATTCTTAGCAGAATACCTAAGGCCAAGTTTATAAGTTCACTAGATTTGCGTCGCGCCTTTTGGCAAATTCCCCTTTCAGAACAATCCAGAGATTATACCTGTTTCACTGTCCCTAATCGTCCGCTTTACAGATACCGCGTAATGCCCTTCGGCTTGTGCAACGCCCCTCAAGCACTTTGCCGCTTGATGGACCGCGTAATACCACCTAAACTAAACGACCAAGTTTTCGTCTATTTAGACGATCTTCAGAAGATTTTGACACTCACATGTCCGTCCCAGCTGAAGTTGCTCATCATTTAAGGAAAGCTGGTTTAACAATAAATATAGAAAAAAGCAAGTTTTGCATCAAAGAAGTGAAGTATCTGGGTTGCATTGTTGGTGATGGAATCATACGAACGGATCCTGATAAGATTTCAGCTGTTACTCAATACCCTGCACCGACAAACGTGAAGCAAGTCCGGCGTTTCTTAGGAATGGCGGGTTGGTACCGAAGATTCGTAGATAGCTTTACAACGGTAACAGCTCCACTATCAAACCTATTGAAAAGGGTTATAGGCTTTAGTTGGAACGGTGAGGCCCAACGAGCATTTGAAATTCTAAAAGATAGACTGTCCTCAGCTCCTGTACTGGCAACACCAAACTACAGCAAGCCTTTTGCGATACAATGTGATGCGAGTAAGCTCGGTGTTGGTGCAGTTTTGTCACAAAAAGACGACGATAACATTGAAGTGCCAATTGCTTACTATTCCCAAAAACTAAACAAGGCGCAAAGTAACTATAGCGTTACTGAGCTCGAATGTCTGGCCGCAATACTTAGTTTGAAAAAATTTAGGGCTTACGTGGAGGGGCAAGACTTCACGATTGTTACGGACCATGCAAGTTTGCAGTGGCTTATGCGACAAACCGATCTGTCAAGCCGACTAGCACGTTGGTCCCTAAAACTCCAAGGATTTCGATTCAAAATTGAATATAGAAAAGGTTCACTTAATGATTGCTTATCACGACAGAATTTTGAAGAGGTGCCTGAAGTCCACGAAATTGAAGTATGTCCGTTAGTTGATTTACAGTCGTCTGAGTTTATGTCCGATGAGTATCAAACCTTGATAAGTCATGTCGGAGATAATGAAAATCGTTTACCTGATCTACAGATAATCGAAAAGCACGTTTATAAAAGAACGGAACACCCAGATGGCAACCCAGAAAGGGAATCGTTTAATTGGAAACTTTGGATTCCCAAATCCCTAGTTGAAAGTGTTATCAAAAATGCCGATTGTCCCCCAAATAAATGTCATGGTGGTATTGCTAAGACATTGGAGCGTTTGCGAAATAATTTATATTGGCCAAACATGACAGTAGACGTCAAAAAATTCATCAGTCAATGCGAAACTTGTCAACAGAGCAAAACGCCCAATGTCACGCTACGACCACCAATGTCCGCCCAGTATACGGTACAGAGACTGTTTCAAAAATTGTATGTTGATTTTCTTGGGCCCTACCCACGGTCCAAGAACGGAAACATAGGAATTTTTATTGTCCTTGATCACTTGACAAAGTTTCCCCTTATAAAGACTGTTAAGAAGTTTAACACGTCAGTTATTTGTGACTTTTTACTTGAACAGGTTTTTAATATTTTTGGAACACCCGAAATAATAATGAGTGACAACGGCAAACAGTTCAAATCCTTGCAGTTCAACACGTTGTTGTCGGCGCGGGGTATAAAGCACGTTTATACAGCCATATATAGCCCACAAGCCAATGCAAGCGAACGGGTAAACCGGTCTATAATTGCAGGAATCAGAGCGTACCTCAAGAATGATCAGCAGTGTTGCCGCGCATAATTTTTAGTGGTAGCCAAATTCCTTAAAAAAAAAGGGCTAAAAAAGAGCTAAAAAAGTAGTTGTGGCTAAAAATGGTAGCTAAAATTTTTTACTTACATATACATATATAAGTATACACGTAAACATTTTCAATAAGTAATGGTATGTATATAAAAACAATGAACTTTGGAAAAAAAGCTAATATTTTATCCAAACAAAAACCTTTTTGTACCAGCTGCTTGGTGGTTCCATCAAGTGATTGTACCATCAGGCTCGAAGCATATAACTTACCAGCATGCTGGTACAATATCTATTTCTTTACAAATGAGATCGAGGGAAGATCGAATTGATTAGAGCCGAAATTTCATAATTTTTCTAGCATTTTGTTTAACACTGTTTTTTTTTTGTAATTCACAACTGCAATATCGTGAACGTAATCTTCCACAAATACACCTTTGACTCATATAGTGCAAGAAATTTCCGCCAAAATACTTTTTACTTAGAAAATTTAGCTAATTTCACCACTAATCACAGAACATACACGGTCAATTGACTGGATGGGTCATTTAACAAAATATTTATATTTTAAACTATAGTTAAATCGTTAACAGATAAGTTAACAGCCCCAACACTTTTACAGTATGTATGTATAAAAGCGTAAGGAACATACAATACATATACGTATATATATCAGTCTTTTTTAGTTTAAAAACTCATCTCTTACATAAATGCAAAAAAAAGCAAATTAAGCATATACAACTTTTTCATGCCAAGTATGAATAAATTCTAAAAAGGGCTAAAAAAAGGGCTAGGGGCAATTTTAAATTTATGTGACCAAAAAAAGTATGTGGTAGCTAAATCTAGCCACCAAAGGGCTAAAACGGCAACACTGATGATCAGTCACACTAGAACAGAAATATCTCAGATATCGCAGAAGCACTTAGGAGCGCGTATCATCAGACAATTGGTTGCTCACCTTACTTTGCGTTGTTTGGCCAGCAGATGGTATCACATGCTGAAGATTACGAATTGCTCAGAAAACTCACAACGCTGGATGATAACGTACTCGATAGGGCAGATAGGCTCAAACTAAAGGGCTAACTATAATATGAATAAGCTGCCGTAACTGACTGTCAGAAAATGAACGAAAAGTCTGTCAAATGCATAAGCAACGTAGTGTAGACTTTTAGGTGGCTATATTTTACTTACATGAGTTCAGTGTTGCCATATTTATTAGATATAACAATAGCCACTATCAAGCAGTTTGTTGTAGAT
>NW_023458557.1:10081182-10082190 GCF_013731165.1 Rhagoletis pomonella | reverse complement strand
TAGTAAGCAATTGGCACTTCAATGTTATCGTCGTCTTTTTGTGACAATACTGCACCAACACCGAGCTTACTCGCATCACATTAGGGCTATTCGCGATCCGGTGCAAATGGCCTAGCATCATTGCATTGCAAATTTGTATTGCAAATTATTTGCAATACACAAACAAAATACAAACATTTGCATTTGTCATGGCTTGGCAAATTTGCAATACCGAAAATCCATAGCATAAATATGCTATGCATTGCATTCATAAACAAAACCAAAGCTGATGCACAAAAAGTGTTTTGCAAAAGCTTTACCATGACAGTTTAATAAAGGTCGCTCACAATCCAAGGCATATTTCTGCAATTGCATAAATTTGTCAGCTCTTATGCACCGAATCGCGAATAGCCCTATTGTATCACAAAAGACTTGCTGTAGTTTGGTGTTGCCAGTACAGGAGCTGAGGACAGTCTATCTTTTAGAATTTCAAATGCTCGTTGGGCCTCACCGTTCCAACTAAAGCCTTTACCCCTTGTCAATAGGTTTGATAGTGGAGCTGTTACCGTTGCAAAGTTATCTACGAAACTTCGGTACCAACCCGCCATTCCTAAGAAACGCCGGACTTGCTTCACGTTTGTCGGTGCAGGGTATTGAGTAACAGCTGAAATCTTATCAGGATCAGTTCGTATGATTCCATTACCAACAATGTAACCCAGATATTTCACTTCTTTGATGCAAAACTTGCTTTTTTCTGTATTTATTGTTAAACCAGCTTTCCTTCAGCTAGGACGGACATGTGAGTGTCAAGATCTTCTGACACAGTCAAAAGATCGTCTAAATAGACGAAACCTTGGTCTTTTAGTTTAGGTGGTATTACGCGGTCCATCAAGCGCAAAGTGCTTGAGAGGCGTTGCACAAGCCGAAGGGCATTACGCGGTATCTGTAAAGCGGACGATTAGGGACAGTGAAACAGGTGTATTCTCTGGATTGTTCTGTAAGGGGAATTTGCCAAAAGGCGCGACGCAA
>NW_023458557.1:10080073-10081082 GCF_013731165.1 Rhagoletis pomonella | reverse complement strand
CGGACGATTAGGGACAGTGAAACAGGTGTAATCTCTGGATTGTTCTGAAAGGGGAATTTGCCAAAAGGCGCGACGCAAATCTAGTGAACTTATAAACTTGGCCTTAGGTATTCTGCTAAGAATACCATCAATATGCGGAAGGGGATAGGCGTCCTTCACGGTAACGCTATTAACTTTTCTCGAATCGAGACACAGACGGACTTTATTTGGCTTTTTCACTAGTACTACCGGACTGGACCATGGACTATTTGAAGCTTCCTCTATTACACCTAATTTTATCATCTCGTCAATTTCGGCATGTACGAGTTTTTCGACAGATGGTGAAATTTGGTAAATAACGCTGCTTTATCGGACGGACATGGGGCTCGAGTTGTATCTCGTATTCTAACAATGAGGTTTTTCCCAAGCCCTCCTTCTCGAAGCTTGGAAATCGGTTTTTGCTTACGTTTAGATGTTGCTTTTGCTCAACACTTAAAGGAAGCATGTTTTCATTTGACTCTTCACTTTCGTGAAGTGAAATCTCTGAAATTATATTGGGGGCGATTTGGAACTTTCTCCAAAAGTCTACTCCTAAAATTACATTTTGCGACATACTGGGAACTACGAAAAAATGTATCCATTCAGTTTTACCTTTGTATTTAACGCTCAAGTCTATCGTACCAAAAACTATTTCATGTTTGCCATCAGCAGTGCGTACTGATGTTTTGTGCTGGCGCAGTTGCTCCTGCTGGCAAACTTACTTTGCTAATGAATTTCCTAAACAAGACACCTGAGCTCCGCTATCAAGTAATCCTAAGTGTTTGGTTTCGAGCAATTCAATTTGGGCGTACGGTCTCAGATCGTTTTCTTTGTGTTGCAACACACACATAAAATTCGTTAGGTTCTTTCTAGTTTCCTTCACATTTTTCCAGAAACTTTTCATACGAAGAGCTGATCTACGACAAGGTTTTTTGCATTCAGAGTCGAACAGTTTATTTCGAATTTCGTTATACCTCTTCAAACGGATGTC
>NW_023458557.1:10075089-10079973 GCF_013731165.1 Rhagoletis pomonella | reverse complement strand
TAACCTTGGCTTTGATGAACTTTGGTGCAAGCTTTGAGCAAAATTTCCGTTTTGCATCGCTTAATGCAAAATTACGCCTGAAAACTATGTCCCCGATTTTAAAACGTTTGTCAGTGCTACGCAGATTGTATCGTTTTGACGAGCTCTCGAATGCTGATATGATATGTTCTGCAATTGATTTTCGTATTAGTTTGAGCCTATCTGCCCTATCGAGTACGTTATCATCCAGCGTAGCGAGAGTTCTGAGCAATTCGTAATCTTCAGCATGTGATACCATCTGTTGGCCAAACAACGCAAAGTAGGGTGAGCAGCCAATTGTCTGATGATACGCGCTCCTAAGTGCTTCTGCGATATCTGATATATTTCTGTCCCAGTGTGACTGATCGTTCTTGAGATACGCTCTGATTCCTGCAATTATAGACCGGTTTACCCGTTCGCTTGCATTGGCTTGTGGGCTATATATGGCTGTATAAACGTGTTTTATACCACGCGCCGACAACAACGTGTTGAACTGCGAGGATTTAAACTGTTTGCCGTTGTCACTCATTATTATTTCGGGTGTTCCGAAAATATTAAAAACTTGTTCATGTAAAAAGTCACAAATAACTGACGTGTTAAACTTCTTAACAGTCTTTAAAAGGGGAAACTTTGTCAAGTGGTCAAGGACAATAAAAATTCCTATGTTTCCGTTCTTGGACCTTGGGTAAGGTCCAAGAAAATCAACATACAATTTTTGAAACGGTCTCTGTACCGTATACTGGGCGGACATTGGTGGTCGTAGCGTAACATTGGGCGTTTTGCTCTGTTGACAAGTTTCGCATTGACTGATGAATTTTTTGACGTCTACTGTCATGTTTGGCCAATATAAATTATTTCGCAAACGCTCCAATGTCTTAGCAATACCACCATGACATTTATTTGGGGGACAATGGGCATTTTTTATTACACTTTCAACTAGAGATTTGGGAATCCAAAGTTTCCAATTAAAGGATTCCCGTTCTGGGTTGCCATCTGGGTGTTCCGTTCTTTTATAAACGTGCTTGTCGATTATCTGTAGATCAGGTAAACGATTTTCATTATCTCGGACATGACTTATCAAGGTTTGATACTCATCGGACATAAACTCAGACGACTGTAAATCAACTAACGGACATACTTCAATTTCGTGGACTTCAGACACCTCTTCAAAATTCTGTCGTGATAAGCAATCAGGAACCACATTAAGTGAACCTTTTCTATGTTCAATCTTGAATCGAAATCCTTGGAGTTTTAGGGACCAACGTGCTAGTCGGCTTGATAGATCGGTTTGTCGCATAAGCCACTGCAAACTCGCATGGTCCGTAACAATCGTGAAATCTTGCCCCTCCACGTAAGCCCTAAATTTTTTCAAACTAAGTATTGCGGCCAGACATTCGAGCTCAGTAACGCTATAGTTACTTTGCGCCTTGTTTAATTTTTGGGAATAGTAAGCAATTGGCACTTCAATATTATCGTCGTCTTTTTGTGACAACACCGCACCAACACCGAGCTTACTCGCATCACATTGTATCACAAAAGGCTTGCTGTAGTTTGGTGTTGCCAGTACAGGAGCTGAGGACAGTCTATCTTTTAGAACTTCAAATGCTCGTTGGGCCTCATCGTTCCAATTAAAGCCTTTACCCCTTTTCAATAGGTTTGATAGTGGAGCTGTTAAGGTTGCAAAGTTATCTACGAATCTCCGGTACCAACCCGCCATTCCTAAGAAACGCCGGACTTGCTTCACGTTTGTCGGTGCAGGGTATTGAGTAACGGCTGAAATCTTATCCGGATCAGTTCGTATGATTCCATCACCAACAATGTAACCCAGATACTTCACTTCTTTGATGCAAAACTTGCTTTTTTCTATATTTATTGTTAAACCAGCTTTCCTTAAATGATGAGCAACTTCAGCTAGGACGGACATGTGAGTGTCAAAATCTTCTGACACAATCAAAAGATCGTCTAAATAGACGAAAACTTGGTCTTTTAGTTTAGGTGGTATTACGCGGTCCATCAAGCGGCAAAGAGCTTGAGGGGCGTTGCATAAGCCGAAGGGCATCACGCGGTATCTGTAAAGCGGACGATTAGGGACAGTGAAACAGGTGTAATCTCTGGATTGTTCTGTAAGGGGAATTTGCCAAAAGGCGCGACGCAAATCTAGTGAACTTATAAACCTGGCTTTAGGTATTCTGCTAAGAATACCATCAATATGCGGAAGGGGATAGGCGTCCTTCACGGTAACGCTATTAACTTTCCTGGAATCAAGACACAGACGGACTTTATTTGGCTTTTTCACTAGTACTACCGGACTGGACCATGGACTGTTTGAAGCTTCCTCTATTACACCTAATTTTATCATCTCGTCAATTTCGGCATGTACGAGTTTTTCGACAGCTGGTGAAATTGGGAAATAACGCTGCTTTATCGGACGGACGTTAGCCTCGAGTTGTATCTCGTATTCTAACAATGAGGTTTTTCCCAAGCCCTCCTTCTCGAAGCTTGGAAATCGGTTTTTGATTACGTTTAGACGTTGCTTTTGCTCAACATTTAAAGGAAGTCTGTTCTCATTTGAGTCTTCACTTTCGTGAAGTGAAATCTCCGAAATTACATTGGGGGCGATTTCGAACTTTCTCCAAAAGTCTACTCCTAAAATTACATTTTGCGACATACTGGGAACTACGAAAAAATTTATGCATTCAGTTTTACCTTTGTATTTAACGCTCAAGTCTATCGTACCAAAAACTATTTGATTTTTGCCATCAGCAGTGCGTACTGATGTTTTGTGCTGGCGCAGTTGCTCTTGCTGGCAAACTTCTTTTGCTAATGAATTACCTAAACAAGACACCTGAGCTCCGCTATCAAGTAATCCTAAGTGTTTGGTTTCGAGCAATTCAATTTGGGCGTACGGTCTCAGATCGTTTTCTTTGTGTTGCAACCCACATATAAAATTCGTTAGGTTCTTTCTAGTTTCCTTCACATTTTTCCAGAAACTTTTCATACGAACGGCTGATCTACGACTAGGCTTTTTGCATTCAGAATCGAACAGTTTATTTCGAATTTCGTTATACCTCTTCAAACGGATGTCATAAGGAATAATTATTTTTCGAAAAAGGCTAGAGATGGGATCGTCAGGGCGTATACTTGATGTTACATCACCATCTTCGTGCAATTCGTCAGAGCGTGCGAACAACTTTTTCTGATTCAATGTTTGGTGTCGTTGCGAGGATTCGTCCTGGATTCCTCGCTCTTCTTGAAGTTTTCCGGATTGCAAGTCGGGCACGTCGGTCGGTAAACGTTTGGTGCGCCGCAGCCGTAACAAAATACGGTGCGATCTTCGAGGCAATCAAAATATCTGTGCCCCTCTTTGTTGCAGTTCCAACAACCGGGTTTTAATTTAGCTGCGCGTTTCGCAATTTCTTCAACTTCCGGGAATTCGCTATTAACACATAACTCGTCATTCGAATCCGGACCGAATTTCAATTCATTAACCTGCCGTCTAATAGGTTGTCGCGGGTTAACATTTGCAGAATAGGTGGATTTAGCTATTTCGTTAGCTAGACTCTCGCCTCGCAAACAAAGTCTTCGTAATTCTGCTAAGGAGTTAATAGGCATGAACAAAAGCTGCTGACGAACACGCGGTCGCAGGTTGTGTTGCATTATTTCGAGCAATTCCGTTTCAGATAGTGGTGATTGTAACGACTCGGCTATTTTCAAGATTGCGTTGCGAAAATCGTCAAAGCATTCAGTTTGACCTTGCTTTCTTGCGCGAATGGATTCTTTTATCTCAAAATCGCTTCTATGCTGCTGAAAACTAGTCCGCAAAGCTTGGCAAAGGGATGGCCAGGTGACGCGTTGTACTGAACGCCGATATCGCCAATACCAATCCTTCGCCTCATTAACAAACAAGCATTGCACGTGCTCACACAAAAGATTAAAGTTACCATTCAAGGTATCGATTACTTGTAGCTCGACACGGGACAAGAAATTGTCAACGGATAGACGGGTGGTACCGTCGAACTTAACATCCCAGCTGGCTATTAGCTGGGCTACTCTACCCGAATACGGTATGCTAGACACATCACTCAAACGCAATTGATCTATCTGATTTATAAAATTTTGGTTACTCAGATTGGCTAAAGGAGGAGTATCTCTAGGCCACGTTGGTGTAGACCCATTTGGTGCAGGATGGGCTGCGGATGCATTTGCAGCAGGGCTAACATTACTACCACGGACTGCCGGTTGCGCTTGGTTCAAATTCAATCGTTCTAAAACATTTGCCAAAGTACTTTCAATCCGGTGTTCTATGAGTTGGGAAACTCGACTTTCTAAGTTATCGAAAATAGCCGCGTGTCTGGCAGATATGACTGCCGAAACCAAATTGCTAACACGATTTTCTTCTTCTTTATCTTTAGCGCTGGTTGTGTCGCCACCAGAAGCTGCTCCAACACCTGCAATGGGTAAACCACAGGCGCCTTCTGACTGAGGATATTGTTGTGGGGTGGTATCGCTAGAAGTCTGTAAGTTCATGTTATTGCTTGAACCACTTTTTGACGTTTCTAGACCAGCAGTACGAGATCTAGTACGAGCACCTGTATTCGGGGGGAAATCCCTACTGGTACACAATGCTCTACACTGTGGGCAAGATGAATTTTTCTTCAGCCACGACAATAAACAAGTTCTATGAAAACGATGCGAGCATGAGGTAACAAGTACCTCATCTCGCTCAGAAAAGTTTTCCCTGCAAATCGTACAGACGGTCAGCATCGGTGGCGACATTGTTATACAAAGTAGTCTCAAAAAAAATAAAAAATAAAAATAGTAAAAATATTACGAAAATATGTTTACGCCAAAGTTCAAAAGCACAGG
>NW_023458557.1:10071611-10074989 GCF_013731165.1 Rhagoletis pomonella | reverse complement strand
CTCGTTCGCCCTTGTACAAGTACGGTCAGCCCGCGAGGCTCATAACAGAAAATGGCGCCCAACGTGGGACCTCAACACGATGGAAGTTTCTATTTAAAGCTTTATCCACCCGTGGCTCCATGATAGGATTCCCTCTTGGAATAAAACGTCCGTCTGTTTTGTAGAGACATCCTATAGGAAAATGTAACTTTGGGAACTTCAGCCAAGTTAAACCAAGTGTTCTTGTAGCTGACCATTATTACAAATTAAGTTGATTTACGTTTGTGTTTTGTTTAAGGATTTTTCTTGTGGAGGTAAGCAATGTTCGCTGGAATGTGCGATCCTATCGGCTATATGCCAAAAGGAACGTACCGCGTAACTACCTTCTTCACGGAATTATTTTTTTTAGCATAACATTGTTTTGTTTTTGTAGTTCAATTAGTTATATGGAGTTTAGTTTCAATTCGACTATATGACAGTTGACTAACCGTTGGCTCATTGGCACTACAAAACAAGACAAAGATAATATCTTTTTTCGATTGGGGTCTCAGTTTCCGTTTCGAGATACGATTTCCATTTGCATTGATTTTTTTATTGTTTTTGAAGATTTGGAATTTTATGGTAAGCGACCTGAACCTTAACTGATTTCTTCAGAAAACTTCAGTATGCTGCAGGCCATATGATTTACTTTTTGTACCACACGCCAATTATATGCTGCATGATTGGACCACCACACAATGCCCTTAGGATCAGACCAATTATCTTCTGATAATTTTTTGCTGGTGATATTTGATTTTTGATTTGGAGTACTTTGTGATGCTAATATTTTTTTTATGCGGTCGAGTTTTACTGCTTTTGATATTTTGTATTTTTATTGTCGATTGCTAATGTAGCAAGAAAATTTTGCATACGAACGGTGTAACGTCGATAGTTTCGTCAAGTGAGCTTAAACTAATACGCGTTAGTAGGACTGGATTTCTAATCAAACATTAAGATATTTTTTTTATATCCTGTGCTTTTGAACTTTGGCGTAAACATATTTTCGTAATATTTTTATTATTTTTTTTATTTTTTTTGAGACTACTTTGTATAACAATGTCGCCACCGATGCAGACCGTCTGTACGATTTGCAGGGAAAGCTTTTCTGAGCGAGCGGGACTTATTACCTCATGCTCGCATCGTTTTCATAGAACTTGTTTATTGTCGTGGCTGAAGAAAAATTCATCTTGCCCACAGTGTAGAGCATTGTGTACCAGTAGGGATTTCCCCCCGAATACAGGTGCTCGTACTAGATCTCGTACTGCTGGTCTAGAAACGTCAAAAAGTGGTTCAAGCAACAACATGAACTTACAGACTTCTAGCGATACCACCCCACAACAATATCCTCAGTCAGAAGGCGCCTGTGGTTTACCCATTGCAGGTGTTGGAGCAGCTTCTGGTGGCGACACAACAAGCGCTAAAGATAAAGAAGAAGAAAATCGTGTTAGCAATTTGGTTTCGGCAGTCATATCTGCCAGACACGCGGCTATTTTCGATAACTTAGAAAGTCGAGTTTCCCAACTCATAGAACACCGGATTGAAAGTACTTTGGCAAATGTTTTAGAACGATTGAATTTAAACCAAGCGCAACCGGCAGTCCGTGGTAGTAATGTTAGCCCTGCTGCAAATGCATCCGCAGCCCATCCTGCACCAAATGGGTCTACACCAACGTGGCCTAGAGATACTCCTCCTTTAGCCAATCTGAGTAACCAAAATTTTATAAATCAGATAGATCAATTGCGTTTGAGTGATGTGTCTAGCATACCGTATTCGGGTAGAGTAGCCCAGCTAATAGCCAGCTGGGATGTTAAGTTCGACGGTACCACCCGTCTATCCGTTGACAATTTCTTGTCCCGTGTCGAGCTACAAGTAATCGATACCTTGAATGGTAACTTTAATCTTTTGTGTGAGCACGTGCAATGCTTGTTTGTTAATGAGGCGAAGGATTGGTATTGGCGATATCGGCGTTCAGTACAACGCGTCACCTGGCCATCCCTTTGCCAAGCTTTGCGGACTAGTTTTCAGCAGCATAGAAGCGATTTTGAGATAAAAGAATCCATTCGCGCAAGAAAGCAAGGTCAAACTGAATGCTTTGACGATTTTCGCAACGCAATCTTGAAAATAGCCGAGTCGTTACAATCACCACTATCTGAAACGGAATTGCTCGAAATAATGCAACACAACCTGCGACCGCGTGTTCGTCAGCAGCTTTTGTTCATGCCTATTAACTCCTTAGCAGAATTACGAAGACTTTGTTTGCGAGGCGAGAGTCTAGCTAACGAAATAGCTAAATCCACCTATTCTCCAAATGTTAACCCGCGACCTCCTATTAGACGGCAGGTTAATGAATTGAAATTCGGTCCGGATTCGAATGACGAGTTATGTGTTAATAGCGAATTCCCGGAAGTTGAAGAAATTGCGAAACGCGCAGCTAAATTAAAACCCGGTTGTTGGAACTGCAACAAAGAGGGGCACAGATATTTTGATTGCCTCGAAGATCGCACCGAATTTTGTTACGGCTGCGGCGCACCAAACGTTTACCGACCGACGTGCCCGACTTGCAATCCGGAAAACTTCAAGAAGAGCGAGGAATCCAGGACGAATCCTCGCAACGACACCAAACATTGAATCAGAAAAAGTTGTTCGCACGCTCTGACGAATTGCACGAAGATGGTGATGTAACATCAAGTATACGCCCTGACGATCCCATCTCTAGCCTTTTTCGAAAAATAATTATTCCTTATGACATCCGTTTGAAGAGGTATAACGAAATTCGAAATAAACTGTTCGATTCTGAATGCAAAAAGCCTAGTCGTAGATCAGCCGTTCGTATGAAAAGTTTCTGGAAAAATGTGAAGGAAACTAGAAAGAACCTAACGAATTTTATATGTGGGTTGCAACACAAGGAAAACGATCTGAGACCGTACGCCCAAATTGAATTGCTCGAAACCAAACACTTAGGATTACTTGATAGCGGAGCTCAGGTGTCTTGTTTAGGTAATTCATTAGCAAAAGAAGTTTGCCAGCAAGAGCAACTGCGCCAGCACAAAACATCAGTACGCACTGCTGATGGCAAAAATCAAATAGTTTTTGGTACGATAGACTTGAGCGTTAAATACAAAGGTAAAACTGAATGCATAAATTTTTTCGTAGTTCCCAGTATGTCGCAAAATGTAATTTTAGGAGTAGATTTTTGGAGAAAGTTCCAAATCGCCCCCAATGTAATTTCGGAGATTTCACTTCACGAAAGTGAAGACTCAAATGAGAACAGACTTCCTTTAAATGTTGAGCAAAAGCAACGTCTAAACGTAAGCAAAAACCGATTTCCAAGCTTCGAGAAGGAGGGCTTGGGAAAAACCT
>NW_023458557.1:10063056-10071511 GCF_013731165.1 Rhagoletis pomonella | reverse complement strand
TCTTCAAACGGATGTCATAAGGAATAATTATTTTTCGAAAAAGGCTAAAAATGGGATCGTCTGGGCGTACACTCGATGTTACATCACCATCTTCGTGCAACTCGTCAAAGTGTGCTAGCAACTTTTTCTGATTCAATGTTTGGTGTCGTTGCGAGGATTCGTCTTGGATTCCTCGCTCTTCTTGGAGTTTTTCGGATTGCAAGTCGGGCACGTCGGTCGATAAACGTTTGGTGCGCCGCAGCCGTAACAAAATACGGTGCGTTCTTCGAGGCAATCAAAATATCTGTGTCCCTCTTTGTTGCAGTTCCAACAACCAGGTTTTAATTTTGCTGCGCGCTTCGCAAAGTCGTCAACTTCTTGGAATTCGCTATTAACACAAAACTCGTCATACGCCTCGGGACCGAATTTCAATTCATTAACCTGCTGTCTAATAGGTTGTCGAGGGTTAACATTTGGAGAATAGGTGGATTTAGCTATTTCGTTAGCTAGGCTTTCGCCTCGCAAACAAAGTCTTCGTAATTCTGCTAAGGAGTTAATTGGCATGAACAAAAGCTGCTGACGAACACGTGGTCGCAGGTTATGTTGCATTATTTCGAGTAATTCCGTTTCAGATAGTGGTGATTGTAACGACTCGGCTATTTTCAAGATTGCATTGCGAAAATCGTCAAAGCATTCCGTTTGACCTTGCTTGCTTGCACGAATGGATTCTTTTATCGCTTCTATGCTGCTGAAAACTAGTCCGCAAAGCCTGGCAAAGGGATGGCCAGGTGACGCGTTCTACTGAACGCCGATATCGCCAATACCAATTCTTAGCCTCATTAACAAACAAGCATTGCACGTGCTCACACAAATGATTAAAGTTACCATTTAAGGTATCAATTACTTGTAACTCGACGCGGGACAAGAAATTGTCAACGGATAGACGGGTGGTACCGTCGAACTTAACATCCCAGCTGGCTATTAGCTGGGATACTCAATTGATCAATCTGATTTATAAAATTCTGATTACTCAGATTGACTAAAGAAGGAGCATCTCTAGGCCCCGTTGGTGTAGACCCATTTGGTGCAGGATGGGCTGCTGATACATTAGCAGCAGGGCTAACATTACTACCACGGACTGCCGGTTGCGCGTGGTTCAAATTCATTCGTTCTAAAACATTTGCCAAAGTACTTTCAATCCGGTGGTCTATGAGTTGGGAAACTCGACTTTCTAAGTTATCGAAAATAGCCGCGTGTCTGGCAGATATGACTGCGGAAACCAAATTTGTAACACGATTTTCTTCTACTTTATCTTTAGTGCTAGTTGTGTCGCCACCAGAAGCGGCTCCAACTCCTGCAATGGGTAAACCACAAGCGCCTTCTGACTGAGAATGTTGTTGTGGGGTGGTATCGCTAGAAGTCTGTAAGTTCATGTTATTGTTTGAACCACTTTTTGACGTGTCTAGACCAGCAGTACGAGATCTAGTGCGAGCACCCGTATTCGAGTGGAAATCCCTACTGGTACATAATGCTCTACACTGTGGGCAAGATGAATTTTTCTTCAGCCACGACAATAAACAAGTTCTATGAAAACGATGCGAGCATGAGGTAACAAGTACCTCATCTCGCTCAGAAAAGTTTTCCCTGCAAATTGTACAGACGGTCTGCATCGGTGGCGACATTGTTATACAAAGTATTCTAAAAAAAAAAATCAAAAAAAAATAATAAAAATATTACGAAAATATGTTTTCGCCAACGTTCAAAAGCACAGGATATAAAAAAAAATATCTTAATGTTTGATTAGAAATCCAGTCCTACTAACGCGTATTAGTTTAAGCTCACTTGACGAAACTATCGACTTTATTTGTGTAACGTCTGTTCGTATGCATAATTTTCTTGCTACTTTAGCAATCGACAATAAAAATACAAAAATATCAAAAGCAGCAAAACTCGACCGCATAAAAAGATATTAGCATCATAAATTACTCCAAATCAAAAATCAAATATCACCACCAAAAAATAGTATCAAAAGTTAATTGGTCTGATCCAAAGGGCGTTGTGTGGTGGTCCAATAATACATCATATAATTGGCGTGTGGTACAAAAAGTAAATCGTATTGCCTGCAGCATACTGAAGTTTTCTGAAGAAATCAGTTATGGTTCAGGACGCTTACCATAAAATTCCAAATCTTCAAAAACAATAAAAAAAATCAAAACAAATGGAAATCGTATCTCGAAACGGAAACTGAGAAAAAAAAAGATTATCTTTCTCTTGTTTTGTAGTGCGAATGAGCCAATGGTTAGTCAACTGTCATATAGTCGAATTAAAACTAAACTCCATATAACCATTTTGCAGAGAACTTCAGCTATATGTAGACGAAACTCTGCAGAATTCCATTGTTTTTCCGTTGCGCACGCATTGTGAACTCGCTTGGAAGAAGCCAAGAATTGCTGATAGCCAAATAAGTAAATGGTAGAATAGGCGAATTCGCCATCTGTTACTTCGTACAGTTATTTTATAGCGGCCCATTATACTGTCGATCAAATCAACTCCACCCATATATGAGTTGTACTGAGCCACTGCGGATGGCCTATTCACCTGAACATGACGGTTATTGGCTTTATCGTAGCGTTGAACTGTATCTTTGGGAATTTCTGCAGCAAAAGTCGATGCCAAACATACAACCTTATTGTCCACCCAGGTAGTAGTAGATATATCAACACCATCAAACGAAGCCACATATTCAACTGAATAACCACGTGATAACTTGTTTAAAGTTTTTTGTTCGGGCAATTTACAATTTGGGATCCGATTTCGATTTATAGTTCCCAAGCTTAAAAATCCTTCATTGGCAAGATACTTTAGCAAGGGTAAAGAGGTAAAATAATTATCAAAATATAAACGGAAATTTTTATTTCTGGGTATATTTCTTGCCAGCCTAACCACATCGTTTGAGGAAGCACCAAGATCTGGTTCGCCGGGACATACTATGTTTTCATTCCCTGCATCAGGCTCAAATTGATAACAGAAACCTGATTCTCCACTTAGAACCATTATCTTTTTGCCCCACTTATGGGGTTTCTTAGGATTGTACCGTTTCATGTGATAACGCGCTTTTGTTGAACATATCTGTTCGTCTACACAAAGAAACTGCTTCATTTGTAGTTTTTGTTTAGATCAGTAACAATTGGCCTTATTTTGAATAATCGGTCATGCTTGGGATGAGATAACGGCACCTGATTTATATTATCGCTGAAGTGAATAGAATTTCTAATTTATTCAAGCCTTTTTTGTGACATGGTATTTTTAATCACAGTAACACCTATGTCATCTGCCCAATACTTTCTAACGTTTGGCATATGTATAACCGACATTTAGAAAATAATTCCAACAAATTGACGTCTCCAAAGTATTTACGCAAGCTGTCGAGTTTGGATCCTGTAATAAACGACAAGAAATGTGTTGTGGCGCAGTCGAGCGCTTATCGAATATTCCTCTTTATTAATTATTTGTTTCCTATTTTATACAAATTTAAACTTATTTAATTCTATGTTTTCTTATTTACTATAATACATATTTATTATACTTCTTACATACTAGTCTTACAAACACATGTATGTGCAGCCAAACACTTATGCACAAACATATGCACATTGGCTAAGGCTTTCTGCACATTGGTCGTCCAATCGTAGTTGCTTCATCGTCACAATCATGATGCAACGATTATATGACGACTACACTTTCGCACACTCGGTCGTGATATTTCAATTCATTTGGCGTCTAAAAATTCACTTGGAGCAGGTATTTTCTGTTTTTCTGGTTGATATTTTCGCGAAATATTTACAAAAACCTGAAATTTTTAAAATATAGACAGGGCTGCAACAATTCAAGACATAATTTTTCAGTAATATCTCTTTAATATTTCTTTTCCTGAAATCTGTTTTGTGCATGCACACAAAGACTTATTACAATTTCGTCATATTTTATAGTTAAAACGCTCACATTTATTGAATTTTAATGCAATTATCCACTTTTTAATAATTTCCACAGATTTTATACAAAAAAATACTAATTTTTATACAATTTTAATGCAAATATTAACTTTTTCACTCATTTTTCCCCATAAAATGTAAACAAACAATGCGTGCACAACTATTAGCAAACGACAGTGCCGTACTTATCCGTTTCTGCATCTTCTACGATATGCCGATAACTAGCCGATAACGACAAGTGTGCAGATCTCCTTTGAAATGCATGTGCTCGGCTCAAAATTTCAGGGGAGACGATAACGCAACTATGATTGGACGACAAGTGTGCAGATAGCCTTAGCTTAGCAAAATATGCTTATGGGAGAATGCAGTGTAAGCAGAAATCAAGCATTCAATAATATTTCGTGTGACCCACAATTTGTTTGCATTAGCGGCAAAATAAGTTTAATGCACTTTGGCGAGTGTGGAACTTTTTTATTTAGATATGCATTTCTGATACACTACACCTCCTCTCTTTAAAAGAATGCTTATACATTTGTGAGGTCAATGTATGAGCATTCTATTTCAATTAAAATTTATGACATAACTACAAATTACTTGAGTTCGTTTACTTTACATGAAAGTGTTTACGTAATTACTGAGTTTCTTTTATTTATTGTGTTTATTCATGCGGTATATTTTTATGACATAATTAAATGTAAAATATATATTTGTGAAGTCATTAAATGGAAAATTAATTTTAAGTTTTGTGTTTATGCTAACAAACTTAAATGTTCTTATTCTAACAATTTAATACTATGTCTCCATTGTGAGATTTAATGAAGATTTAGCCCTCTGACGAGATTTGACGTTAAATCTTTGAGATTTACCATATAAAATTAAATCTCGAAAGGCAGTAGATTTATGTTAAATCTTCGTCAAATCTTCAATAATATTGATCAATAAGCACAATTTGTTGGATGTGGCAACCACAAATTCACATGCCATAAATCAAATGACATTTGTGTTTTCAACATACAGTTGAGGACATTGAAATCTAGCCTATCATAAAAACATGAATTTTCGTATTTTTAGGGATTTTTATATTTTTGTTAGTTTGGGAGGAAAATTAGTAATACATATTTACATAACTTTGGTTGTAATAAATTAAGAAAATATTATTTTAAAAACTAAAAATTTAGAGATATGTTTTATAGTAATATCATGCAGAGTCTTCTCCGCTTTCTATAAGTCATTTACGCACTGCGACAAAAAATTTATAAATTTCGGTAATGGTTCTGCTTCGATAACATTGCAGCGAACATCCTCTAGAACTCAGTTCGTATTGATGATATGCCAAAGGCCCACGATTGGATTTTCGGCTCCCTCCTATGAATAAGAGAGTTCTACAAAAATTTTTCTTTCCGCAAATGTTTTTTACCGTTTTGATAATTTTTCTTAAATTCGGGAAAATGATTCGGAATATGGTACCATTCTTTACACTTTCCAAACTATATAATATACATACATATTTGCCACGAATAAGAAGCCAATAAGATTCAGAATTCATATAATGCGATTCCGTTTGGTACCTTCCTTTTATCTGTCTCTATATCAATGTCCGCAACTGTATATATAAAATCATACATAAGCAAGCGTCAAATATTTAAAAATGTGAACGTCAAACATATCTCGTTGTGGTAATGGAGACGGTTGTGATTTAGCAACTGGATTTATTAAATCTTAATGGATAAATCTCTCAATGGAGACATAGTATTAGCCTATTTTTATGTATTATGATTTTCTTATTTTTATTGCTTAAAGTATAATTGTTTTTCTTATCTATATTTTCTACTCTATAGGGCCCTTTGCATTTACTATCTAATTTATGACCTGTTTCGTCCTTAACTAGTACTAAATCTCCTATATTTATTTCCTTACTTAGAGTACTTCTATCATAATAAATTTTTTTTGTCTTTCCTTTTCTTCTTGCACTATTCTTTTAGCTCTTTGCTGTGCTATTTGTAACCTATATTTTATTTCTTTGTCGTAGGCCTTATAATTGTATACTGGGCTAACTATGTTTTCTTGTAAGAATTCGTAAGTCAGAGGTGTTCTTCTAAAAACTAGTTCGAAAGGACAGTAACCATGGACTGAGGAAGGTTTTGTATTGTAACAATACGAAAAGTATCTAAGGTATTCATCCCAATCGTCCTTGTTAATGGATATGTAGGTACGCACTAGGGCATTCAATCCCGGGATCCAGAATCCCGGGATTCCGGGATCCCGGACATTTTTCCATGTCCCGAAATCCCGGGATAACAGCTCCGGGATCCCGAGATTTTTACTGCTTCATTTACAGAATGAAAGAGATGTTGAAAACGAAAAAAATAATTTATTTGACTTGAAACACGAGAAATACAAAACACTAAAATTTGGATTCAAAGTGAACTTTAGTCATTTGCACTTGGAAGTGAATTTCAGGAACTGCCTGAATAACTGTACTTGTTCAAATATTTTGTGCAAGAACTGTCTAATAACGAAAAATCTGGTAGCAATTCAAAACACAAGCTTTTACAGTGTGGCAGAATTGTTCCTCATTTTACTTTGTTGGCATTTTTTGGAAAAGGATTTCTGTAAATATGAGTAAATGTTTTTGACAAGTAATATAGATATTTTAGAATGAAAATTATTTAAACATCAAATTACATACTCTTTTACTAAGGAGCATTATGCGCCCTAAGACCAAATGTGTTGACAATGAATCTGTGTGGTTTGAAAAAGGCGAACCTACTGTAAAATGCAAGAAGTTATTATGAAGCCGAAATCCCGAAAAATCTCGGGATCCCGGGATTAGAATTTTTACATCCCGAAATCCCGGGATTGTTAAAATGCTTCGGGATTGAATGCCCTAGTACGCACATATTCATTGAATGTTCCATGACTGCGTTCAACCGTGCCTAAAGTTTGACGATGGTAAGGTGTTGACGCTTTATGCTCAATTTTTAAAAGTTTACATAATTCTTGAAATAAATTATTTTTATATTCGGTTCCCATATCTGTTATGATTGTTTTCATACATCCATATATGTATTAGAATGAAGTTTTCGAATATTGATTTAGCATTTGTTTTTGCGTGTTTGCTTTTTATTGGGATTGCAATTAAATATTTAGTCAGATCACATACAATGGTGACTCCATATTCGTTTCCGTTTAAAGATTTTGGAAATGGTCCAACTGTATCGATCTGTACTGTATCAAAAGCTTTTGGAGATGTCTCCGTTATTATCATTGGTTCTTTCAGGTGTGTATTGATTTTATTTTTCTTACAGTTAATGCATTGCTTGACATATTTTTTAATATAATTTTTCATATTTTTCCAGTAATATTTTTGTTTTATTTTGTTGGTCGTACGATTGATTCCTGGGTGGCCACCATTAACAGGATCATCGTGATATTTGTGAAGAATCTTTTTAATTTTTTCAATATTTGTCACATGCATAACCTCCGGAGTTAATGCAATAGTTAAGTTTTTGAGAACTTTGGTACCTATTTTTATAAATTTATCTACTCGAGTATAATTAAACTATTTGTCTCCTAAGGACAACTGTATTTTTACAAGTCCCAAATTGCCGGCTTCTTTCATAAGCCTGGTAAAGAATTGTCCTAAGTCAATTTTCGCCTCAACAATTAGGTTGCTTGTATCTATTGCGCTACAAATTTTCTTTCCTTTTTTGAAATATATTTAATTTCGGAGGATCAAAAACGAGCTCGACATGTCTTTTAACTTCATATTTATTAAGCGCTTCATATATTACAGGGTTCTCATCTTTTCTTTTCTTCTTTGTTAATGTTACTACTGGTTGTTTGCTTAGTTTCCGATTTTGTCGTAACTTTCATTATTTTGCATGCTTCTACTGTCATTTCCTTAAGGTTTTTGATATCTATGCGCGATAGTGCGTCTGCTATATAATTTTCTTTTCCAGCTATATACTCCACCTCAAATTCATATTCTTCCAAATCTAATCTAACTCTAGTTAATTTGGAGGAAGGGTTTTTTTATTGAAAAAAGGTATGTTAAAGGTCGATGGTCAGTTTTAATTAAAAACTTTCTGCCATAAACGTATGGTCTAAAATAAGTAATGGCCCAGTGAATTGCTGCCAATTCCTTTTCAATCGTTGCTTTATTAATTTCACATTTTGTGAATGATCTTGATGCGTAGGCAATTGGTGATTGTTTGCCTTCATATTATTGACTAAGTACTGCGCCGCAGGCATAGCCGCTGGCGTATGTTGTGATACAAAATTCTTTAGAAAAGTCCGGATATTGTAGTATATTTGGACTAATTAATGTTTTTTCAAATAAATAAAAGCTCTTGACATTCCTCTGTCCAATTGAAGGAAACATTCTTTTTACAAAGTCTTGTTAAAATTCTAGAGTATTTCACGACATTTGGTACAAATCTTCGGTAATAGTTACAGAATGCAACAAATCGTTTGACTTCGTC
>NW_023458557.1:10060609-10062956 GCF_013731165.1 Rhagoletis pomonella | reverse complement strand
CCTGCGAATGCTAAAGTCATCATTCTTTGGAAGGAATTGGGTGCTACTTTCAAGTCATAGGGTAATCTTTTGAAACGATAAATGCCATCGTCTCCTGTAAACGATGTAACATCTCCAGAATCCGGGTCCAATTCTATTTGGTGAAAACCGGACATTAGATCCAAACATGAGAAGTATTTTGCTCTTCCTAATTGATCTAGGATATCATCAATTCTTGGAAGTGGGAATCTGCAGTAATTTTTTATTTACTGCTCTGTAATCAATTACTAATCTCCATCTTTTATCTTTGTTACCTGGTGGTGATTTTTTAGGTACTAATAGGATGGGGCTATTGTATTCTAATATAGATGGTTCTATTATGTCAACTTGAATTAGTTTATTTACTTGTTTATTTATTTCATCCTTATGAGCCTGTGGTAATCTGCAATTTTTTACATAAACTGGTTTTTCATCTTTGATATGTAGTTTTTGTTTATAAAAATTATTCGCAGTAATAGGTTCTGTTTCTAATGGAAATATGTCTATGTATTCTGCGCACAATGAATTTAATTGTTGGCTAGCAAATTGTGGAAAGTGCTTATTTAGTCTCTCTAATTTTGCATTAGTATTATTTTTATTTTCTGAAGCGTTTTTAATGAGTATGTAGTCATTTAAATTGACTGCTTTTACATTGTAATTTTGAATAACTGCGTTTTTGTCTGTGGTGTTTATGATTCTAACAAACGTTTGACATTTATTTGCTATGCTGTTAGCAATAAAAAGCCTTCTGTTAATTTTTGATGGGGAATAAAAAGTTCAGAATTGTCAGTTTTTATGTTAATTTGTCGAATTACTTCTAATCTAGCTGGTATTGTGATTGTATTGATAGTTGGTCTATTTGTCATTTGAATTATTATATTTTCTGGGAAGTCGTAAGGTCTCAATATTAATCGATCTTCATCTTTTCGATAATCTAAAATGCAATTATATTTCTTTATAAAGTCTAACCTCAGAATTCCATCGCATGGAATTAGAAAATTGTCCTCTACTATGTGAAATTTGTGTCTAATTAAGATATCATCTCCTTTTAAATCTGCTTTGACTGTACCTAGAGTGCTTGTTATTCCTTGACCAATGCCCTTCAAATCTGATATTTGTGAGTTATTAATTGTAATATTACTATCAATTTGACCTTTTTTTTATAATTGATATGTCTGCTCCTGTGTCTACCAAGAGAGTTGAAATTGAATTATTTAAAGAAGTTTTGGAAGATATGTAGCTATTTAGGTGTAGGTTAAGTACACGCACTTTTTTGTTATCTACTGTTGAAGTGGAGTTTGCTGGTTTTCCTGCTGGTTGCAATTACGAACATTGCGAGTATCATTGCGACTAGTTCGCGATTGATTATTAAAATTTCTATTCCTGTTTTGAAAGTGATTATTTTGTCTTGAATTATTGTTGTATCGGGGCGGTGTCCTGAATCTATTACCTTGATAACCTCTATAGCCGTTACCTTGGTAACCTCTGCGGAAGCTACCACGGTAGTAGCCTTGTTGGCGTATGTGCAAAACTGAGTTTGGGCTACCCGTTATTTCAGTACAACTGTTTGTAAATTTTGATATAGCCTCGTTCATGGATGTAAACGTTCCTGCTTGCATTATCATTTTTACCTTGTCGTTAGAGCAATTCTTGCACATGGCTTTTACAGCTGATTGTGTAGCTTATCTGGTTGCTAATTCTGGGGTTAATCCGTCAGATATGTATGCTCCTTCTAATGATTTTGTTAGTTTCTCTATTTCAGTAGTATACTGGTTGGCAGTTTTACTACGTTGCTGTATGTTCAGTAGTTTTGCTGTCAAAACCTCTACGGACTCACCTTTAATAGTCGATTTTAATTTTTGCCTTATCTCTCGGATTGAATTTTCATTTCCTATAAAGTTTCTTGCTGTACCTTTTAGCTTGGTTTTTATCATTGAAATTGCTATGGCTTCATGACTATCCTTGATTTGTTCCAGGATATCAAGAGCATATAAAAAACTATTGACGAAGCTGTCTTAATGAATTCTACTGTTGTCTGTGCCATTTTGACGTTTGTTGTTTGGGAATTTAGTATCTGACACTCGATTCCTTTTTGTTCTTCGTCTAGGTCGGAGGGGGATTCTAACAAGTAAGTGCTAAAGTCTATTTGTATATTTTGTTCGATTGTAATTGGTACTGTCTCCTCTATGTTATACCTTGCTAGTGAGGATACTAATTTGTCTCTAACACTAGAAAATATTTGGTATGCCTCTTTTTGGTGACTGCTAGTTAGTTGGCTATTTACACTACGTATTGCCGAACCTAATCTATTTAATGAATCTAATATTAG
>NW_023458557.1:10059476-10060509 GCF_013731165.1 Rhagoletis pomonella | reverse complement strand
GTACGTCCTTCCCGAACGGGTCGCTCTTTCCTGTACCGATCCCACATGTATGCTCCTTCTAATGATTTTGTTAGTTTCTCTATTTCAGTAGTATACTGGTTGGCAGTTTTACTACGTTGTTGCACGTTCAGTAGTTTTGCTGTCAAAACCTCCACTGACTCACCTTTAATAGTCGATTTTAATTTTTGCTTTATCTCTCGGATGGAATTTTCATTGCCTATAAAGTTTCTTGCTGTACCTTTTAGCTTGGTTTTTATCATTGAAATTGCTATGGCTTCATGACTATCCTTGATTTGTTCCAGGATATCAAGAGCATCTAAAAAACTATGTACTAGGTTCTCTTGCTTACCGTCAAATTCAGGTAGGATTGACGACGCTGTCTTAATGAATTCTACAGTTGTCTGTGCCATTTTGACGTTTGTTGTTTGGGAATTTAGTATCTGACACTCGATTCCTTTTTGTTCTTCGTCTAGATCGGAGGGGGACTCCAACAAGTAAGTGCTAAAGTCTATTTGTATATTTTGTTCGTTGTAGTTGGTACTGTCTCCTCTATGTTATACCTTGCTAGTGAGGATACCAATTTGTCCCTAACACTAGAAAATATTTGGTATGCCTCTATTTGGTGACTGCTAGTTAGTTGTCTATTTACACTACGTATTGCCTTACCTAATCTATTTAATGAATCTAGTATTAGTGTGAGATGTTTCACTACTGTTTCTGCTTTTATTTTTGTATTCTTATTTATGCACTTGTAGGATTTTTCCGCTGCAATTTTTTCTTCTACAAGTGTCTTGAAAATTTCTTTCCATTTACCCATTGAAAAGGGGAGAACTTTATCTAAACCTTGTCCAGACCGTCGGCACGGCTCTGGTATCTTTTTTTCAAAAATTTGTTATAAACTGAATAAATTCTTAAAAATAGGCTAAGACAAGTACAAATCGTTATGACTAAAAGCATGATTTTAATAGTGTCTAGTGTCTCACTGTGGTCAACTACCTCAATAGAATTAACAATATTGGAGTTTGGATTTTTT
>NW_023458557.1:10053436-10059376 GCF_013731165.1 Rhagoletis pomonella | reverse complement strand
ACGACTCGTGGCGGCGTGGTAAAGGACGCACATAGGGGTATTTGACCGATTTAGGCGGCCAAAATTATTTTTATGAAAATTTTAACTCAAAATGTTTAGAAACGACGTGTTACGATATTCAAAACGGTAAATGTTTAAAATCAAGTAAATAGAAGGGGGGATGTGCAAGCATTCCACCAAACCAATGAAAATAAAGCTGCTTAAAGTTTGACATCGATAGACTCCATGTTATCGAGGTCCGATTGTAGTAATATTGATACATGTATTCGTATCGGCGAAGAGAACGTTCATATCTAGGTTTGAACATGAAAAGGGTTGTCACCTCCTAAAAAATTAGATGCAATTAAGTTAAATGAATTACTAAATTACTAAATCAATCGAGATGGTTTTGAACAGGCTTTATTTCTAAATGTGGGAGGATTACCATCTGTTTTGTAATTAAATCCAACTTTAATTCAAGGGAATTAGGTAACTGAAATATGTATAACAATATGGGTGTCAGACTATAAAGTTTAATAAGGTTATAGTTTAAAACTATTTTTAACAGGGATGTCACCTGTTTAAAAATTAAATCCATTATATATAATAGGTTAAATTAAATCTTAACAATATGGATATGGAACATGAGATGGTTTGCCACCTGTCAAAAAATGTAATTCAATTAATTTCACGGTAGGGTATCATCCAAATGGCTTTGAAAGGGCTTAATTTTCAACTACTTTTAGTATGATTGCCACCTGTTTAAGAAATCAAATTCAAAATAACATATGAAGAGAAAAAACACTATATGGAACAACCATTATGTTGAGTTTTATTGAAAAAATTTCCACCTTATGTAACACGTGACATTTTAAAAAAGTTTTGGTTATTTTCCTTTTGTTCATTTAAGTTTATTTTTTTAACCATGCAAGTCGAAATTTTAAACTTTGTGCAAAACATTTTAATAAGAATTACTAAGAAAAATTGTTTAGTCTTAAGTTTATTTTGGAAGAAACAAAAAAATTATTATTATTATTATTCAACAAAATTATTATTATTATTAATACTATGCTTAAAAATTTGCCATCATTTAGTTTAAGATTATAATGGTAAAAAATATTTTAAGATCGCAAATATTTAAGATCTCTTTTCAGAGATAGTAGTCGAGAGATCTAGGTTTAATTTAAGCCAGGAAGGTGCATCACCTTTTGTTTCTTTGCTAGAGTTTCTAAGAAGTAGAGAAAACCGCGATTTTTGACACTTTGACCTCGTTTTTTTTTTTCAAAATCTGGAGCTGATGGGACTTTATGCTTACGGCTTCATTATCAGCACAAAAAAAAGTCTATCAAAAACAGCTTTAACATTTTCCGTACTAAATTTTTTTATATTTTTTTGGGCTGTGTTATTAATTAAAAAATGAGCAAAAATTCAGATTTCCGGTTTTTCTTGTATGGTCTCTAACACCCTTCGCTCCCCTATTTAGTTATACTTTTGCAAAATAATTCAATGAATGCATGTGCAGTAGACTGCGCGTTATTTTGCAACTTTGTCCTACAAAGCAAGACTCCTCCTAGAGAGGTTCATTTGGTCATAAAAACGTGAACTGCGAAAAATTTTCTAAATCGGATAACGAAAGGCGTGCCTCAAAGGCCCTAAAGTTCAGAAAATTCATGGAACTTTTTACAAAACGACCATTATTTTGCCTATAAGTCAGTAGAAAATTTAATATATTTTGACGGCACTTGATGGAGTTTTGTCCCTCAATGTCAAAAATAGCTAGAGTATTTTTAAACCTCCCCATGTTTTAAAATAATTGAGGTTTCTTTTGGGAAAAAGCCGTGAGGCCTTTTGAAAAATTCAACATGGCGTCTCAGATTTAGTATCTAAATTAACCGTAAACTAGATTTTGCTTTAAAAATTTTGTGCCGCCGGAGAACCCAACACTAATAGAGAAAAGTACCCTACAACTTTGGCATTTGAATATCCTACGCATTTTTATCAGAACTTGTTGAAAAATGGCGAAAACCGAGGCAATGCAAAAATGTTTCGGACGTTTTGCTATTTATTTACAATAATACAATGATTTTATTTTTTTTTTTTAAGTTTTTATATAAAAAATGTAGGAAATTTAATTCTACACAAATTTGTAAACAATTTTTTTTCACGAAAAATGCAATATAAGCTTGCAAACTGCAAAAAACCTAGAATCCAAGTTAGCGGAATGTTCCGGTGTGTGCAGTAAACTGCATCAAAAGTTTACTACTTAAAATTTTTTTCTTCGTAGCTTTTCTCAATATTCATCCCAATCTAGATTGCAGTGACTTTTCTTTGAGTTTTGCTAAACTAAATTCAGAATGACATACAATATGCTGAATACTCTAAATAAAAAAATTATACTCTTGGTTGTTACGAATGACTTTACATAAAACCCGCCCAAAGAGAAATCCTGCGGCCGGCCCTGCTCTATGTAGGCCTTAACTTCATATATGTATACAAGTATACCTAAAAATAATATGAGTGCGGCATTTGACTATTTTTCTTTTGATAGTTTAATGCAGTGTACGGAAATAAACTATATTGTACGTTATTATTTCGTTTCGTTTATTACTTCAACTGTTCGGTACAATACGAAAACAAAACGGCTGAGTTCACTTTGCGATAGTACCCTACAGTAGTTTAGTAGTTACAGACGAAACAAAAAACGAAATGAATCGTGCAGAGAAAAATAAATGTATGTACGTAGTACATGTTTTTTAATTGAATTCGATATGAAAATTTACAGAAAAAAATATTTTTCACGTAATTGAAACGTTTGCATACATATAAAACGTACCCTATGGTACAATTGTCACAAACGAAAAGCAAACGTTTCTCATTGGGGAAAATGACATTGAATCTTACAATTTGTTTCTGACTATGTACAAAACTGTACAAAACACAAATTAGTAATAAAAGTATAGCTCGTTATATGAGCCCTAACCGCCAAAATAACGTAAGCGACATTTTTTTCAAAATTTTATTTTTGATGCAGAAATATTCCTAGAGCATCTAGATGCATTTCTGCATCAAAAATTAAATTTCGAAAAAAATGTCGCTTACGTTATTTTGGCGGTTAGGGCTCGATATAATAACAAGCATAAAAATTCCAGTTTTGGAATGGTTTCCGGTTAGGTTTTGGCATTTCAAAACTAAAACGGTTCGTGGTTCGGATCGAAGCCCGAAAAAAACGACGGTGCGGTTCTAAAACCAGTTCGGATAAAACACGGTGTGCAGCCCTGGTAATAGAGCTGGGAAACTATCGATGGTTGTGGCCATCAGGTCGGAAAAGTGCGAACTGAAGCAAGAATATAATAAGACTTCAATAATAATAATAGATTGGCGCTTACACATATGTTAGTGTTTGGCCGAGCTTCTCCTCCGATTTGAGGCGTGCGCCTTGATGTTGTCACACAAAGCGGGGGACCTACAGTTTTACGCCGACTCCGAACGGCGATTGTATTTTTATGAGAAGCTGTTTTTCATGGCAGAAATACACTCGGAGGTTTGCCATTGCCTCCCGAGGGACGACCGCTGTTAAGAAAACACTTTTTTCTACATTTGTTGCGATGTTGCTTTGACCAGGGTTTGAACCCAGGCGTTGCGGAGTGGAAGCGCGCACTGCTTACCACTACACCACAGTGGCCGACATAATAAGACTTTGCCATAAATTAATTAAGTTGCCTATGAAAAGAAAACCTAGAATTAAGTACCACACCTAGATCTGTAACTTCATTAGGATTCGGAAGCCGAAAACCGTCTATATTATAAGAAATTGAAAATGGTCGACGAGATTTGGAGTAAGAGACATAAACCATTTTTTGATATTTAGATTATCGCGTACTGGTCGCAACAACATTTTATTTTGTTCCCCCCCTTGTTATATTTACCTAGTTCCTTTCACTCCAATCGATAGGAGTGAAGTCTACCGTCACTCAAGTGTACATATGTATGTACCTATATACTTAAGTAAATAAGAGGATGAGCTCACGTTGAGCGAAACATTTGTTTGTCCGTGGAGCGCCACCATGGTGTTGTTTGTGTGTGCCGTGATGGTGCTGCGGATGTGCTAAAGCGCCCAATTCGCTTCTAGAATGATCGGGCACCGGGGCAGATCTGAACGAAAATCGAGTCAGGCACTACCCGTGTTCCGAGTGCAGTACATTTGGTTTTTATAAATGGCGGCGGAGTTTTTGGTAAAATAATTTTTTTAAAGTGCCAGGTGAAGCACTACTACAGCAGCAAGATTTTTCGAGAGCATTCCTGCGGTCGGAGCGCCAGGCAGGCTTCTCCTTATGGTGTTTCCCTATCCAATCCTGTTTAGCGTCCCGCACCCTAGGTCCAGTCATTCAGGCAGGTTAAAGATATCCCGGCAGCGCGGGCGGTAGTGCGAGTGGGTTCGTAACCTTTTGGTTGACTCTCACCTCGGGTGCGCCCCCAAAACAAGGTTTTGTTTTATTTTCAACTTTTGTTTGCTCTGTGTATTTCGACCCACCCTAGTGCCAATATTATATACATACTCGTAAATCTACTGTACATAGTAGTTAGTGCCGTCTAGTACCTTGCGTTATTATTGTCCAACTTTGAACTTAATTTGCCTTAGGTATTTTGTATACTACCTTATTGTTCGGTCGTTTTTTTATTTGGTTTGGCCCGTTGCATTTAGTTGGTATATTAGGTAGGTGATTTTATATTATTGCACAAAATATTTGGTGACGAAATGGCGCCCAAAGTGGGGTTTTCGTTATTAGAAGAAATTTATCTCTGATAAAAAAGGGAAGTACGTGGGATCTTTTTCGTCAAGCTTGCAGGACCAGGAGGTACATAATAGGGATGCCAATCCCGGGATCCCGGTGTTTTTGACGTCCCGGATATCTCTGGATTTGCTTGCAGTAATCTCGGGATCCCGAAAAATTTGAAATATCAAATTGATAGTAAGAATTTGTTTATGAATTTTGAGGTATGATTTTTGTAAAATGCCGTTTTAATGCAATTAACAAAAAGCTTAAAACTGTACTTTTAGATTGCAGTCTGAGCCTTTTTTGAAGAAGATTTTAATGAATTTACTCATAGCGTCGCTAATTTAAACGAAACAGAGAGTTTTAAGGAAAAGTTAGATAATTTTTTAGATCAATCTACTCAAAACTTCTTCAAATCAAAAAACTTATAAATTGTCCGACGTGCTGGTAAAAGAAGTTGTAATGGAAGAGATAGGGGTCATTATCTTCAAATGGAAATAAATATGTTTTTCATCAGTAGGTTTTGTATGTAAAAACTGCAGGTCAAGCTTATAAGAATCCGCTGTGGATGCTTTGCTGCTCTTACAAAAACATTTTAAGTGCAATAATAACAACACCGGCAAAAAAGGGGTGTGTGTTTTTAACCAGACCCACCTACCAACATGTATTTCGACCCGCTGAATCCGATTCTGAGATCCGTTTGCCTCGTACACCCTCAAAATTTCTAGTCAGTTGCGAAAAAAGGCAAAAAATTCTCCATTCACCATTTCTTTATAGAGTAGAATAAACATGTATAGAGAAATTGTTTTTGTATATGTTTGTTTTGTGTTTTTTTTTATTAATTGTTACTTTCAAAAGTACCTGGTATTTACATTTTTATTTATGATGTATACGTTCCTCAATCACATGTTTTTTTTAAATACAAACAACATTTTGCCTGTTTAAAGCAAAGCAAAACTACATACGAATCAGAGGGATTCGATCTTTATTAAAAGATTTCGCACTATTTTGGCCTTATCGCATTTTCGGAGCTTTTTTTGGCCTTAGCAAATTTTCCTTTCATTGAATATAAAAGAGAAAACATAAAACAAGGACCTTTACCCTTTTCGAAACGATGCAATTTTAATTTGTCTAGCGTCCTATATCAAAATATGATTTTTCATTAAAAGTGAAGTTAGCAACTTTT
>NW_023458557.1:10053198-10053336 GCF_013731165.1 Rhagoletis pomonella | reverse complement strand
TCATTAAGTACCGCCGCCGAAGAAGTAGTCGGATTTCAGCGAGCCCGAAAGAACAACTGGTACGATGAGGAGTGTCAGGAAGCTGCAGAGAAAAAAAGATGCCGCCTACAGGGCCCCGCTGCGATCGGGCACAACGCG
>NW_023458557.1:10049535-10053188 GCF_013731165.1 Rhagoletis pomonella | reverse complement strand
CCGCTGCGATCGGGCACAACGCGCGCTATGTGGGACCGCTATAGGGATCTGAAGAGGGAAGCGACGCGTATTTGCCGAAACAAGAAGAGAGAGGCCGAAATACATGAGTGCGAAGAGCTTGAAATGCTGGCTGACAGGAGGAATGCCCGAAAATTTTACCAGAGAGTTAGGCGACTTACGGAAGGTTTAAAGACCGGGGCGCACTCCTGTAACTGATGTCCAGAGCGTACTTAAATTATGGAGGGAACACTTTTCCGCCCTACTAAATGGTAGCAGCACGGAAAGTTGTGGAGAAGAAGAACCCGAGCCGGCAGTCGATGATGACGGAGTCGACGTTCCACCGCCTGACTATGACGAGGTACTTATAGCAATAACGCGGATGAAAAACAACAAAGCCGCTGGAGCTGACAGCCTGCCAGCTGAGCTATTCAAGTATGGCGGCGAGGAGTTGATAAGGTGCATGCATCAACTCTTGTGCAGAATATGGTCAGATGAACGCATGCCCGACGACTGGAATTTAATTGTGCTCTGCCCAATCCACAAGGAAGGTGATCCCGCCATTCGCGCTAACTACCGCGGGATCAGCCTTCTAAGCATAGGTTACAAGGTCTTATCGAGCGTATTGTGGCTGGCCACCATAGACCAGGTATTCACAATACGCCAAATCTTGGAAAAGACCCGCGAGAAAAGGATCGACGCTCACCACCTATTTGTCGACTTTAAAGCCGCTTTTGACAGCACTAAAAGGAGTTGCCTATACGCCGCTATGTCTGAATTTGGCATCCCCTCAAAACTCATACGGCTGTGTAAAATGACGTTGAGCAATACCACCAGCTCCGTCAGAATTGGAAAAGACCTCTCCGAGCCGTTCGCCACAAAACGGGGTTTCAGACAAGGCGACTTCCTTTCATGTGACTTCTTTAATCTGATTTTGGAGAAGATAAAAAGAGCTGCAGAACTGAACCGCTCAGGAACAATTTACTATGAGAGCGTGCAATTGCTGGCTTATGCCAATGACATCGACATCATCGCTAACAAAAACCGCGAAGTCTGTTCTGCCTTTTCCAAGTTGGATAGGGAAACAAAGCGAATGGGTCTGGTGGTAAACGAGGACAAGACAAAGTATCTCCTGTCATCAAACAAACAGTCAGCACATTCGCGCCTTGGCACCCACGTCACTGTTGACAGTTACAATTTCGAGAAAGTAGAGAATTTCGTATACTTGGGAACCAGCATTAACACCGATAATAATGTCAGCATTGAAATCCAACATAGAATCACTCTTGCCAACAAGTGCTACTTTGGACTGAGTAGGCAATTCAAGAGTAAAGTCCTCTCTCGACGTACGAAAACCGCGCTCTATAAGTCACTCATCATGCCCGTGCTGGTATATGGCGCAGAAGCATGGACAATGACAACATCCGATGAGGCGGCTTTTGGAGTGTTTGAGAGAAAGGTTTTGCGGAAGATTTACGGGCCTTTGCGCGTTGGCGACGGCGAGTACCGCAGACGATGGAACGATGAGCTGTATGAGCTTTACAACGATATGGACATAGTGCAGCGAATTAAAATACAGCGGCTTCGCTGGCGTGGTCATGTCGTTCGAATGGACACCGACGCTCCAGCTCTGAAAGTATTTAGCTCGGAACCCGCTGGTGGTAGCAGAGGAAGAGGGAGGCCCCCACTGCGATGGAAAGATGAGTTCGAGAAGGACTTGGCTTCACCTGGCGTTTCCAATTGGCGTCAGTTGGCACAGAGGAGAAACGACTGGCGTGCTTTGCTGAACTCGGCCAAAATCGCTTAGGCGGTTACAGCGCTAAAAAAGAAGAAGAAGAAGTATGCGTAGGTGGTACTTGGACTTGATTTGGTGTTGCCAGGCCAGCGGCTGTAGTAAAGGTTTATTTAAAATGTTCAACAAGGGAGTCTATATCACGCTCGCAGTTAAATGCAGCGTTTAATTTAAGATGACTACTGATGTATTTTTTATATTTAAGCCAGTTGGTGTTATTTGAAGTTAGACGAGGCTCAATTTCGATATTTTGGGTCTGTTCATATAGTTTTATTAATATAGGGGAGTGATCGGATGATAGTTCAGGTAGAGTTTCTGCTGTTATGTTATTTCTGTATATCTTTCTTGTAATTGCGAAATCTATTAGGTCTGGTATCTTCTTTATATCGGTAGGCCAGTAAGTTGGTTTACCAGGAGATGTAACCTCTAGTCTATTGTGCCTGTTTATAATGGTATTGTATAGCTGCCGCCCTTTTGGGCTAATAAGGCGTGATCCGCAGTACGTATGCTTTGCGTTGAAGTCGCCTCCTGCCAGGAATCTATTACCCAGGTTATCAAAGAAATCTTTAAAGTCATTTTTAGAAATTAAAAATCGCGGTTTTGTAAGCATATGGTAGTTGCTTGCAGACAGGCTGTTGCTTTTTACTCTAGAATATTGTGCTTTAGACGATTTCTAATCAGCACCGCTGTGCCTCCATAAGCTTTACCATCTGGGAGATTTGTAGCATAGAATTTGTATCCAGGTATGGAGAAATTATATTTATTTTTTAAATGTGTCTCGGACAGTAGCATAACATCTATGTTGTATTCAATGAGAAATTGACTGAGTTCTAATCTACGCTGGTTTACACCGTTAGCATTCCATAAGCAAATTTTCAATTCACTAAAATTTGCAACAATTGGTTTTGAGCCTTTATGAGGTCTTGAATCATATTTTGCATAGTGGACATGAATTTAGTCATACAACGAGTAAGATTCAATATTATTCCTTCTATGCCACAAGTAGGGGGCGTCGGCTGCATTTGCTCAGTATTATTCCTTTGAATATTTGCAAATGTTTCTTGATTGGAGTTTGATTTCGCCATGCTTGGCTGCGTTTGTAGTTTTAACGCGACGGCAAAAGAAATGTTGGGAACTCGCTGCGCATTGGCAAAAAAGGCTCCTGGTGTAGTGGTTGATGGTGTGAGGTGTTGGTATGTATAAGAGCTAGTTGGAGTGGTGGAAGAGCGTACGGCTGTGTTGCGCTGATTCCTGCGAGACTTTAAGTCTTTGTATACAGGGCATCCCCTATAATTGGCGGTGTGGATACCTCCGCAATTACTGCATTTCTTTACACCCACATCATCTTTGATAGCCTTGCAAGAAGCGGAAGCGTGAAGGTCGCCACTGGCAACACACACTGGGCGCAAGGTACAGTATGTTCTGGTGTGCCCAAATTCTTGACAATTTGTGCACTGTACGGGACCGTTTCGCTTGTGCGGCTTCTCCACTGTTATTCTTCGGTGTAGAAGGTATCGTAGATTGTAGATTGGGTGCACTGCGTTTTTATTCATTGGCTTTGTTTCTGGCTTAAGTTCTACCTAAAACATAGGCTGAGCGATTTTTGCTCTGTTGATAATATTGACAACCTTTTTAACTGAAAATCCTGCCTTCTCTAGAGCTGCTCTAGAGAAGTTTTTCTTATCTTCATTAAGGTGTTTGGTTACCAACCGGTAATTTTCTTCAGTTAGAATCTGAAGTTTGGTCTCTTTAATATTGCCCTTGGTAACTGATGTCACATGGAACGTATTGTCTCCAATAAGCTGAGTTAATTTATTCACGAGCGCACTACAGTTTTGCTCTCGTAAATAAATTGGGACGGATT
>NW_023458557.1:10044008-10049435 GCF_013731165.1 Rhagoletis pomonella | reverse complement strand
CATTTGCTTAAGGAAAGAGCGATACTGATCGCACCTTCCGTACGGAATCAGCTGTTTGTCCTCGTACGTATGTATGTACATATGTAACACATGCAGTGTTGCCGCATTGTGATTGTTTTTACGGGAATTGGTATTTTTTTCTTTATGTATCATATTTGGTAACTTATTTTTAGACTTGGTAACTTTTTCGATTCAGTCTTACATGTAACACAGGTCAAAAGAAGTTCTGGTTCCACATTAGGAAGTGAGCCGCAAGCGTTTCCTTTTACAGAAACACCAGGTTATCCTGGAAGTTTCGCAAGGCGAACAGTTCTTCGGCATTTCTAGGTTACTATAATTGGGCACGTTTAGAAGGCACAACAGCTCAGTAACTGTTGCGATTGCACCTTCTGAACGCGTTGTTTTGCACTTCCGATCAACTGAACAGTTGCGTGTTAGATGAACGTAATATTTTTATGATCATTTGAGACAACATGTTGTGTGTTTTGAATTTGACAGCTAATGTATCAAGCCGTTCAGAAGGCGCTTTATGATCACTGATTTTTTAGCAACGGTTGCGCTCAACTTCTGCGAATTCCGAACCTACCCATTGTGTGATCTACAACAAACTGATTGATAGTGGCTATTGTTATATCTAATTAAATGTGGCAACACTGAACTCATGTAAGTAAAATATAGCCACCTAAAAGTCTACACTACGTTGCTTATGCATTTGACAGACTTTTCGTTCATTTTCTGACAGTCAGTTACGGCAGCTTATTCATTTTATAGTTAGCCCTTAACTTTGATTTTCAGCAAGCATGCTCGTCGTTTGTAGCGTAGTTCCGAGCATCGCATTGGAAACAAAAACAACAACCTCATTTTGTGTTGATGCTTGCAGTGTTCACATCGCGGATAAATGCATCCAAGCCATGTACGTTAATTGAATTTTTGATAAATGAGGCTAAATTACTATATGTATATGTACATACATACAAGTAAATTATAAATAAATTTAAGTAACACATACATAAAAAAACCAAAGTCATAAGTATTTCAATTGCATCATCCTCGTCTTTTCTTTCCATGTTTAAGCTTTGAGTACAAAATCACTTATGAGCCGCTCACCGTCTGTAGCAGACGACAGCGAGCACGTTGGCGTGCAGATGTTCGTCATGTGTAGACAGTTTTATGGGGATTTTTTTCACATACATACATACATATCTCCATACCAAGCTTGAGTACTCTGCCCCAAATATTTGAAGAGCAAATCTCTACCCAGAATTACAGCGGACGACGGTAAAGCGGTGTGCGGTAAGTGAACAGCTGAACAGTTGCCGCAGTAAAATCTGTCAGAGTAAAAACAATTGCGACGCATTACGGCTTCCGTCAGTTTTCATTTTGATTTGAAAATTATCATTAAAATCACAGTATACATTAATCCAGATAGACAAAACAAAATATATAAATATGGTTATTTGACAATTTGTTTGAATGTATTGGTTGATATTTTTTCACAGTTGTCGTTTTCGTTAACCCAATGAAATCCAATATCAATATCTTCTTATAGTGAACAATATTTTCAAGTCACATAAAATAAAATAACGAGAAAAACAAAATTTCAAACAAATCACGCGTGTAGCGTAAGTGATTATGACCGGATACAGTTCCTACATAAGTCATACCGTGTTCCGAACACAACTTTCAGTGAATAATGGTGGGCTTACTTAGCTTAAAGGTAGAACTCTGATGTATTGTGGAACGATTTTCCGTCATCCCTTGTCAAATTTGGTTTGGAGACAAACCGGTTTCGGCGTTGTGCCATCTTCAGTGTCATTTTTCGTTCTGAATAGTTCGTGTTTCCTTCCGATTTTTATGTATTCGTGTTACTATCTGTTTTAACTGTCACTAGATCATGCACACCCATCTAAGTGCGACCGCTTTTGTTTCACTATCTCACAGGTAGGTGCTTTTTGGTTGCTTGTATTCGCCGGCGGGTAGAAATCCGTTATTTTTATTTTCTTGGTTTTCGTGATTGCATCGGTTTATGTTCCGTTATTTAGCAGGTATTAGGTTGCTTGCTTGTACCGGCAGATAGAAATCCGTTATTTTCATTTTCTTGGTCTCTGCGGCGTAGGTATGTATCTTCGCGTTGGCGTTTTTTTCAGGGGTTTTCTCATATTTTTCGTACAACATCTTGAGTGGTTCGAATATTACATCGGATACGGTATTTGTTTGTTCGTTTATAATTCTCCATTGAAATGTTTTCTGCTTGTATATCTCCATATTTTCCTATATGCTCAAACGCCGTCCTTTATGCTGTACATGGAGGAGTAGTCCAATGAAAATTAATAAGGCAGCCAAACTCACGAAATTTTTATGTATTTGTCCAGCCGCTTATTCTCATTTGCAAGGAGATAATACATGAGTCAATGCAAATAAAGACGGTTTATGCAGATAAGCCAGCCAGTTTGTCAACCTCATAAAATGTATGTACATATATACACATATGTATACATACATATTTATCAAACTATTCCAAATGACGAGTTGAATTGGTCCAGCCGTGTCTCTTTGTAAACACGTTAACTCGAACAAAATTTAGATATTTCAACGAAAGTCAGGGCCGAAGTTGCCTTTGGTATAATTTAGGTTAGTATTCAATTTTTGGCGAAAGCTGTCAATAACCACGCCCACCTCCCAGGTAGTGATTAACAGTATCTTTGTACTATTATTATTTTTTACGAATTTTGCTGTTCAAATTTACATGTCAAATATATCAACAAATATTTGTGAGTACTTTTGCACCAGGCGTTGCCTATGGGCTAATGGCAAAAAAATACAAATCCTATACATGCACAGTATTTAATGTATTAATTTTCAAATAAGCATATTGTCAATGGTTAGTTTACTGTATACTGTGCTTAAAATTAAATATTTTTTGGTACTTGCGGATATGTAGATTTGCTGGAAATAAAAATGGATGAAAACATTGCCAAACTTGTGAAAATAATAAAACTTGCTACAACCAACACTCAATCATTTTTGTGCCGCCCCCGCTGGGCGGTAAAAATTAAAATAAATTTTAATCAACCAAAAAACGTCAGCGGTAAAAACGCTGCCGCCACAATTATGAACCATTCCATTTGCCAGTGTGAGTTTTAATTTTGACAACGGTTAATCGACGACCGCTTTACCATCATCCGCTGCAATTCTGGGTAGAGCTATGTATATGCAGTATGAAAGTTTCAGTTAGTATTGGAGGTTCCAGTGCCCATTTTCCAAAAACGCTCATTTTCTCCGTGAGTGTGAATTTGATTTCACATACATATCTCCGTACCAAGTTCCAGTACTCTCTCAGAAATACTTCCAGAGATATCGTCGCCCGTATGCCAGAAACATGAATGTATAAGAATGGAAATTTTAGGAAGTCAAGTTTGAAATTTTTTTTGAGAGACTTAGCTTTACATTTATGCAATTTAAATTGTAAAATAAGTGGTTTCCGTGTACGCATGGTATTCCAATTTATACGGGAGGGGTCTAAGACCATCCTTGGGAAATCCGTAATAAGTGCGCCAAGCCAGGCTGTGATCAGGAAAGCGGTTAACTTAGAATTTTTCAATCCAGGGGTTGTAGGTGCGTTATTTTATTTTGGTTATTTTTTTTGTAACAAAACCCGTGTAAATCCAAGTTACTAACTTTGCGCAATATTAATAAAATTCAACAAACTTTCGTACAAATTTCGAGCTATTTTAAAAATTCTAAAAAATCGACCGTAATTTTTAGCCATTTGAAACTTGTACTTTATTTTACTAGAATTCAATGGGCTAAAAAACTGCATACTCAGAATTTAATTTAAAACTCGAAATTTTTACGAAAATTCGTTGAATTTTTTGTTTTAATTGCATAAATTTTTGAGGCTGTGTCAGTCGATTGGTACATTTGTACAGATTTGTGCATTTTTATGCTGGGTTATGGTAGTCAAAAGCTTGGTGCAATACAGCAATCTTGTATTGAAAAGTTTCAACAAATTACATTTCGTGATTGGTATACAGAAAAATATTTGGGTATTCACACAATTCGGATACGATTTACACCAAATTTCGGCAAAAGTCCAATCGTGTGACACTGCCTTTAAACTTGTATTTATACGGATGCTGGTAAAGAAGGAACTAACCAAAATTAAATAACAACAAAAATACTATTATAAAACTTGTCAAAATTTGGTGCGGCTATAATTTTTTCGACTTTTATACAATTTGACTATGATTACTCGGCCGTGGCACAATGCCACTAATATTCGAGTTACACACAAAATACGGGCAGGAATTTAAAAATTTCAACCATGTTTGTGTGAAATATTCTATTTTTATTAGTATTTTCTTTTAATCATCTATTTTGAAATAAAAGTGAAAATAAAAAAATATTTTGTCTAGAAGCAGCAAATATGTTTGCTAATTTCTTCCGCGCAAACTTTGAACTAGACTAGTGACTATTATCTGAACTCAAACTCCCCTGCTAATTTTGGATCGTTAACCTTAACGCTTTCCGATGTACAGGATGAAATTCAATTCAATTTTACTCAAACAGTATTTTGAGACTGACGTGAATAACATCGCGAGTTACCGACCAATTTCCAAACTCTCCACTATTTCGAAATTATTCGAAATAATTGTTAAAGAAAAATTTTATTTTGCATTTAAGTACTGTCAACCAGCATGGTTTTATGAAAGGCAGGTCAACGGTGTCAAATCTCGCTATCTTCTCTGAATATTGTGTGTCTGATTTTCATAATCGTCTTCAAGCCGACACTGTTTACATAGACTTTTCAAAAGCATTTGACAATGTCAATCACTCAATCTTAGTCTTAAAATTGAGGACACTGGGTTTCCACTCTGTCTCTTTACATTAGATTGAATCATACCTCACCTCCCAAAAAAGTGTTTACGTTTCTTCTTCACCACTCATTGCACCTTCCGGTGCTGCGCAGGGAAGTATCTTGGGTCCTCTCCTCTTAATAATATTTATTAACGACATCTCCAGCTGTTTTGACTTCACTAATTTCATTTTTTATTCCGAAGATCTAAAGGTTTATTTGACGATTGGGGGTCCTACTGTTTCAGTAAATCTTCAATCCGACCTTGATAACGTAGTTGCTTGGTGTAAGAAAAACACCTAAACCTTGTCACCAAATATTTTGTGCAATAATATAAAATCACCACCTAAAAGCACATACCGTGCGCAACAACAATACAACGGGCCAAACCAAAAAAAACAAACGACCGCACAAAAAGTAGATGACAAAAAAAAACAAGCAAACGGCTGGCTCAGTGGAGACGGCTGGGTTGCTTGACGGGGAAGAATAAGGCAGTATACCAAATAGCTAAGGCAAACTAAGTTCAAAGTTGGACAAAACAATACAAGGTACTAGACGCCACTAACTACTAT
>NW_023458557.1:10042674-10043908 GCF_013731165.1 Rhagoletis pomonella | reverse complement strand
AAGAAATATTAAACGCACAAATTCAAAATAAAACAAAACCTTGTTTTTGGGGCTCACCCGAGGTAAGGTCAAACCAAAAGGTTACGAACCCACTCGCACTACTGCACGTGGTGTCGGGGTTATCTTCAACCCGCCTGTATAACTGGGCTTAGGGTGCAGGACTAGGGTTGCCAACCATAATAATAATATATAGTATTGTACTATTTTTTTGGGTATGCGTACTATATACTGTTGGAAAAAAATAAAGTATTCAAAAATACTATATTTCTTCAATTATAAATATATTTCAGAAATTTGCAAGAAAGACATGTTTTAAAATGGATGACATTTATACTAAAAAATCAATTTGTTTTTTGCTATTTTATGGCCTTATAACAATTATATTCAACAATGTTTATTGAGCTCAAGGCCACACCACATGATCAAGTGAATTGCAGCGGAATAGCTGCGCTTGATTGTAGTTGGCTTAACAAGTGAAATAGTGGAAATAAAAAACAAGAATTGAGTCAGTGGGATCGTCGGTTCGAATCCTACTGAAGGAAGTCTGATGAGGAAATGTGGTGATTTCCGAAATAGCTATCACTTTTACCATTTTTTCAAATTATTGTTGCTTTTCCACAATAAATTTTCATTAAAAAACGGCCTCGAGCTCAATAAAGATTGTTGAATATAATTGTTATAAGGCGATAAAATAAAATAAAAACAAATAACTTAAGGACGAGCACATCTAAAAAAAAAGTTAAAACATTATAATAATAGAAATATTAACAAAAACCAACAAAACCAACAACCACATGATCAAGTGAATTGCAGCGGGATAGCTGCGCTTGATTGTAGTTGGCTTAACAAGTGAAAAGGTGGAAATAAGCAACAAGAATTAACAAGGCGAACTTAGCACAGTGCGCAGGCAACTGGCTGAGTCAGTGGGATCGTCGGTTCGAATCCGACTGAAAGAAGTCTAATGAGGAAATGTGGTGATTTCCGAAATAGCTATCACTTCTACCATTTTTATAAGCTTTTATTTAACTTGGTCATCCCGCGCAAATCGTGGAAATTTCCAATCGATTTTAAACTAACTTCCCGACAAGGTAGAGACTTGAAATTTTCAGCATAGTTCCAATCACGATGACAATGCAATTTAAAATATAAATGAATTCCCTATATGGTCCAGGGGTCTTGATTCAAAGTCGGTCAAAAATTAGTAAAATTTATGGCTAACAGAGCGTAATTTGCC
>NW_023458557.1:10041453-10042574 GCF_013731165.1 Rhagoletis pomonella | reverse complement strand
TTTATTAGTGAGATATTCACTTCTTCTCTCTCATCTCACCATTTCACAATCTTAATAGAAAGAACTCTTCTCTGTAAGCCGAAGTTGCAGGAATATAAATAAATTTGGTAAATCTTTCTAAGTATTTTTAAAAATGTTGCCATTTTTGATCCGTGGATCCTTTGTTTTAAAGTATATTTCTTTTAATATTGATATTTAAGTCAACAATTTTTATTGAGCTCGAGGCTGTTTTTTAATGAAAATTTATTGTGGAAAAGCAACAATAATTAAAAATAAAGTAATGTAAAAATATATTTTTTTAAAAATAAGCTTTTATTTAACATGTTTAATCAAAGGAATAAAATAAAGTAGTGAAACAAAAGATTTTTTAGCAAGAAAATTTTGTCAAAACTGAACTAAAATGAATAAAATAAAATAAGTTAAGGTCTCGTTAAAGTTACTAAAAGCCATTTAGTGAAAGGAGTTATTCAAACTCTAATGAAAATTACTAACAATTTGTACTAACTTACTTCGTTTTTAAAAAAGCTTGTCGCACGAATAGCAAACCGGTATTTAAATATCTGCATACATACATATAAATACATACATACCTAACCAATTATGCATGTACGCTGAATTCGCCGGAATAAAAGCTTATTTTTAAAAAAATATTTTTTTTACATTACTTTTTTTTCTAATTTTTAGTCCATTTATAAAAGCGTTGTATATTAAATAGTTTTATTTAATTTTATGTACAAAATTTTGCAATAGATATTAAAATAATTCAACTTGCAATGAAAGAGAACAGAAGACTATGCAAGCAAAATGTTGTTTGCTGACGTTTTGTATAAACATACATATGTACATACATACATATAGCAGCAGTTAATTTAATTTAAAGAAATGGCGTGTCCTCCACTTCTGCTGTAGCATGGCATATATTTAGGCGCAATATTAAAGTTCTTCTGGCGAGGAAACTTCTCGAGTCTTCTAATTTTATCTCCTTGATATGATGCCTACAACGAGGTTCATATCTAGACTAGGTTGATATCTAGAATTGGCCATAAATAGCTTTGCTCTGGTTTTACGTTCTTTGGCAAATTACGCTCTGTTAGCCATAAATTTTACTAATTTTTGACCGA
>NW_023458557.1:10040348-10041353 GCF_013731165.1 Rhagoletis pomonella | reverse complement strand
ATTTAAATTAATATAAATCAAAAGTGAATTTTTTATTAGTGAGATATGCACTTCTTCTCTCTCATCTCACCATTTCACAAACTTAATAGAAAGAACTGTTCTGTGTAAGCCGAAGTTGCAGGAATAGAGAGCAGAACGAAATAATTTTAAGTAAATTTGGTAAATCTTTCTAAGTATTTTTAAAAATTTTGCCATTTTTGATCCGTGGATCTTTTGTTTTAAAGTATATTTCTTTTAATATTGATATTTAAGTCAACAATTTTTATTGAGATCGAGGGTGTTTTTTAATGAAAATTTATTGTGGAAAAGCAACAATAATTAAAAAAAATGGTAGAAGTGATAGCTATTTCGGAAATCACCACATTTCCTCATCAGACTTCTTTCAGTAGGATTCGAACCGACGACCCCACTGACTCAGCCAGTTGCCTACGCACTGTGCTAAGTTCGCCTTGTTAATTCTTGTTGCTTATTTCCACTATTTCACTTGTTAAGCCAACTACAATCAAGCGCAGCTATTCCGCTGCAATTCACTTGATCATGTGGTGTGGCCTGGAGCTCAATAAAAATTGTTGAATATAACTGTTATAAGGCCATAAAATAGCAAAAAACAAATTGAATTTTTAGTATAAATGTCATCCGTTTTAAAACATGTCTTTCTTGCAAATTTCTGAAATTATAAATGTATTGAAGAAATATAGTATTTTTGCATACTTTATTTTTTTCCAACAGTATATAGTACGCATACCCAAAAAAATAGTACAATACTATATATTATTAGTATGGTTGGCAACCCTAGTCCTGCACCCTAAGCTCAGTTATACAGGCGGGTTGAAGATAACCCCGACACCACGTGCAGTAGTGCGAGTGGGTTCGTAACCTTTTGGTTTGACCTTACCTCGGGTGAGCCCCAAAAACAAGGTTTTGTTTTATTTTGAATTTGTGCGTTTATTATTTCTTTTTCGCTTTGTGTATTTCGACCCACCCTAGTGCCAGTATTATATACAT
>NW_023458557.1:10037485-10040248 GCF_013731165.1 Rhagoletis pomonella | reverse complement strand
ATTAGTGGCATTGTGCCACGGCCGAGTAATCATAGTCAAATTGTATAGAAGTCGAAAAAATTATAGCCGCACCAAATTTCGACAAGTTTTATAATATTATTTTTGTTGTTATTTAATTTTGGTTAGTTTTTTATAGTTCGTTCTTTACCAACATCCGTATAAATACAAGTTTAAAGGCAGTGTCACACGATTGGATATTTGCCAAAATTTGGTGCAAATCGTATCCCAATTGTGTGAATACCCAAATATTTTTCTTTATCCCAATCACGAAAATTAGTTTGTTGAAATTTTTCAATAGAACATCGCTGTATGGTATCAATCTTTTGACCACAAAAAAAAATTCCCATTTTTTATTTTGTTCCAATAGCCCAATATAAAAATATACCAATCTGTACAAATGTAACAATCGAGTGCCACTGCCTTAAAAATTTATGCAATTTAAAAAAAGATTCAACAAATTTTCGTAAAAATTTCGAGTTTTTCAATTAGATTCTGAGTATGCAGTTTTGTTGCCCATTGAGTTCCAGTAGAATAAAGTATAAGTTTCAAATGGCTGGAAATTTGTACGAAGATTTGAGTACGACACTTGCAAAGTGCGCTATGTAAAATTTTTTCGATTTTTAGTTTTTGGTGAATTACGTACCAGTATTTAAAGTAGTTCCACGTCCACTAACAACACAGTGCAAAATCCTTTTATATTCTGAAAAAAATCGCATAAAATTTTAACTCTTCTTCCAAAAGTCGCTATCATACTTATTTATAAACATTCAAAAGTATCCTTCTTCTGATGAACCTAGAAAACTGCTTTAGGTCGTGTAGACTGGTAATGTTATCTGATGTCATGGTATGTTATGTTATAATTTTATAAGGCTCTTATTTATCCAAATTTTCAGGTAATAATAAAAAAGATTATATGTAAATGTTACTTGTTGTCGTAGTCGTTTTTTCAAATTTATGGCTTTCTATTATAAAATCACATAACGCTGTTTGCAAGTGGACTACTCATTTGTTAATTTTTTTTTTTAATATTGCACAAATTTGGAAACTTGGATTTACACGGGTCTTGTTAAAGAATAAACTATATTTTTATAAAAAAATAACTAAAATTAAATATCTTTAATTGGACATGCACATTGTACATAAAGGAAGTACGTAACAAAATAAAAGAAAATATATATGTATAGTTAAAAAATAAAATAATTCAAACCATTTGGATTGATACCCATATATTATAACCCATATAACTTTTTAAATAATTTTAGTATTTTGAATTTAATTTCTATTATGTGGCAAACCTTTTTTGAAAAATAAAACCGTATTGCACTTCTACATACCAATCTCGTCAATTCTCGGTGCAGATGTGGTGACGGTGGGTTAAATATTTTACGTAAACATCTCCGAACTCGATTATTTGCATTTGATTTTCTAACATCTGGCAACCCTTTTCAAGAACCAAAACCACGTAAAAGGAAAGCCTTTAATATATATATGTATGTATATATATATATATGTGACACGTAAAGTTAAAAGGGACCTACGGTCAGAAAAAATCGTGTAGTAGTGAGTATATCAAGGATTTTAAGAAATTCAATTTAATATTGTATAAAATTCGGTTGTTAGCAGTTGCAAGAAAAATGTTTGAATAATAATAATTTTCTATTTGATTGACGAACCACAAGAATCACATAAATCTAAAATTTCCAAAATTACAAAGTTGAAATGAACACAGTACAATAAAAGGTAATAACACAAATACAGACCCTACAATACTTTGTGACGCGTTTTAGTTGAAACCGCTGCTGCGGCTGTTGCTGCTATTGTGGTTGTTGTTATAGTTGGCGCCGTACTCGCAATTGTGGTGCTGTCGTCGTGCCTCCGTCAATGCAGAGAGCGATTAACTATTAACGGATTCGGCTATAGACTACGCTTAACCGTTCTTTCGATCACACTAAACATGTCGTCGCAACTCTTGTGTCCTTTCGTGTTATAGCCAATTTAATTCTGTTACACTGTTTCTTAGTAGAACTATATTCACAACATGGAAAATGGTTGCTGACCGAAAATGTCGTGAGCTCTTAAAACTTTTTTTTTGTTTTGCTTCCAACTACAGCTATTTCCTCTCCTGGCAGGATCGCCAAATGTAGTAGTGAGTATATCAAGGATTTTAAGAAATTCAATTTAATATTGTATAAAATTCGGTTGTTAGCAGTTGCAAGAAAAATGTTTGAATAATAATAATTTTCTATTTGATTGACGAACCACAAAAATCACATAAATCTAAAATTTCCAAAATTACAAAGTTGAAATGAACACAGTACAATAAAAGGTAATAACACAAATACAGACCCTACAAATCGGTTTTCACTTTTTCATCGACTCTTATAGTAAACGGGCCATTCTTCCCAATGCAACAAGCCGCAGCTTTCTAGCTGCATTAGTTTTTTCACAATTTTACTTCAAAGTTAGGTACCTTCACACAAAAAAGTACAAAAAAATCAAATCTGGCAAACTATTCTGAAATTAATCAAATTCGCTTGAAACTCGTCACTCGGGGGTTTTCGAACATCGGATTCGTAATCACTGATCGCGTTTTCGGTGTCAACGACATATTTGAGTTTCACATGAATCCGAAGAAGTTTTAAATTTTTTCCTCCATATTGGATCCGCCATTTTGAATTTAAAAAAAACGAACATCGGATTCGTAATCAGCGACACCAAAAACCCCCGGGTAATGAGTTTCAAGCGATTCCGATCAATTTTTAA
>NW_023458557.1:10032128-10037385 GCF_013731165.1 Rhagoletis pomonella | reverse complement strand
GCTTAGGCCAGATATGTCTTGCTATCCTGCAAGTAGGCTCCGCAGACCATCTTATATTAGCCCGTCCGACAAAGTTATTCTCAAGCCAGAGCTTGTAAGAAGATAGCGGAATGCCCGCATTACGGGCTGTACTGATTGCAGGCAACAAGGTTCCTTTCCTTGGTAGTTCATCTGCAGTACAGTTTCCTGGTATGTCTTTGTGGCCTGGCACCCACACAACATTAGTGACGTAACACCTTGCCAGTACATTAAGAGTACGTCTACATTCCATAAAAACCTTCGACGTAGATTTGTCACTATTAAGTGCTTTAATAGCCGCTTGGCTGTCAGATAAGATTGTTACCGCCTTCAGATTAATTAAAGAATCGATCAGCCAACTTGCAGCTTCATTTATTGCTGTTAGTTCAGCCTGAAAAACGCTGCATAGATCTGGCAGACGAAAACTGAGGCTAAGTGAGAGTTCTTGCGAGTATACCCCACTTCCTACCTTCAGATCCAATTTGGAGCCATCAGTGTAGATGGCTGTTGAGTCAGAATACGATATCATAACCGAATCCTCCTCCCATTCTTCCCTTGAGGGGATCCTTGTCTGGAAACAATTCTTTAGTCCCGTAGACGGGACTGTGTAGTCCAGGCGCCTAAAGTCATCTGGAAGATCTTCCAAGATTCTAGAGTGCCCAAACCTCGAGTCACTCCATTTGATTAGTGCATTTAATCTAATAGCATTACAGCTTGCCTGTAGTTTACCATATAGGTCCACAGGTAGCAAGTGAAGCAAGGTCTGTAGGGCTTTAGTCGGCGTCGATGGTAACGCTCCCGTGATCATCATGCACGCCACCTTTTGGACCGCTGTTAATTTGTTTCTTATAGTAGATTTATCTACGGACGGCCACCAAACCGTTATGCCGTAGAATAGAATGGGACGCACCACCGCTGTGTACATCCAGTTCACAATATGAGGCTTCAATCCCCATTTTTTCCCAATCGCCGATTTACACGCATACATAGCAGTTATAGCTTTCTTGCAGCGCTCTTCTATATTGCGCCGCCAAGTTAACTTTCTGTCAAGAATAACGCCCAGATATCTAACCTCCTCCGAGAAAGTCAGTGCGATACCGTTCAAGGAAGGAGGTTGTAGCCGGGCAGCTTTCGTCTTCTTTGAAAACAGAACCATGGCCGTTTTTGCCGGATTGACACTAAGTCCTACTTCTTTGGACCAGGTATCCACGACGCGTAAAGCGCCTTGAACTAAGTCACATAGAACTTGGGGGTGCAACCGTGACAGCAGGGTATGCACCGTTAGATTCAAAAGAAGTGTGGAGAGAACACCGCCTTGTGGGGTTCCGCGACTTGCATATCTTGTTATAGGTATTATTTGTAGAACTTTCATCCACAGCTTATAAAATTTAGTCCCCATCCATCACTACTGGCGGGGTTCTATCGAACGCCTCAACGATGGTAACGTCGGCGTCCTCTGAATCCGACGTCAGAAGCAGGTTCCCGAACTCCCTCGTCCACCGGTTAAGTACCGATCCGTCACCTGAAACAGATTGCGTATCGCTATCATTTTCCGCTGCCGAGTCTGACCTCACCACCGGGAAAGTGGCCTCGAGAACCTCCTGGACCTCTTGGTTAGAAGCAGGACCGCTCAAGGCGTTTTCTTCTTCAGATATAAGGCCGCCTTGAGGCGGAAGATTGTCAGCCTCGGGTTCACCCTCGGTGTTCCCCGGCTCTATCATTTTACCTTCATTCCCTTTTTGGGTTTTGAGGGTAATGGAGTAAAAGCCGTAGCTAATTACTCCCTTGCAGTCAGCAAGGATTGGGAGAGACTCATCGTTTATCACCAAGGTGATGTAACGTTGTGCATCATTTGAGATCTGGATGATATCCAGAATCTCCTCAGGACTCGAGGGTTCCTCTGGGATCCAGGCTCTGGTTCGCGGCTTACAAGGGATTTCATCCCTGTGCACTGCCACCAAGTCAGCGCTGGTCCACAGTTCCCCAAGAGAAGAAATTGCTTCCTTATAAAGTCGCACCGACCGTTCATCAGCGCAGGAGACTAATTTGATGCGGCCTTGGTAGAGACCAGGATCGCGGACAGTTGGCGCAGGGCCAGGATTTTTCCGGAGAATCTCCTTGTACACCCGGCAGAGACCCACCAGGACGGACCTCCAGTTGTCGGCCGTCAGGTTTCCTTCCGGGTGCCCCCTATCCATAACAGCCAGGATCAAGTAGTCCTTGGCCACATCACTGAAAGCCCTCAAAGCCCTTGGAGGGTTAAGAGGGCTGTTAGCGCTAGAGGTTTTGGGCCTCTTAGGAGCAGCATCCATGTAGTCTGCTGACCGTTGCCTTTTGCTGCCCAGCTCCCTAGGACGAGAGTGAGTGGGTGCAGGTTTGTTGGCGGCATTTCCTTCCTGAGGTCGCTCACGACCTTCGGAGACAACGCCCCTCGTCCTCTCAACCACTTCCCTCATACTCTCGGGAACCGGGTCATTGCCGAACTTCCTCAGTAGTCTAGAAGCGGCTCTTCTGTCCCTCTTCGCCCTGACTGCTGGTCGGACTTCTTTTTTGGTCCTCGAACCACTAGGACCTGGGACGCCTTTGCGTTGATCCAGTATCGCCTTCACCCGGTGCCGCTTTGGAGCTGCCCTCAAGGGGTGTACTCGCAGCTTCCAGAGATGTGGACGACTGGCACGAGAGGTCAATTGGCCGTGCAGGCTCCGCTTGCTACCCAGACGCCAGTTGGCCACTACCCACCAGGGGTTTGCTGCTACTGACACCGGGCGCAACATTCAGTATGGTTAGCCGGTTAGTCTCCTTCGGGATCGCTCCAGCGGCTACCGAAGATGTCGTTTTTAGACAGACTTTAACGCCGTGTCCGTCGGCGCCCGTTTTACCCGTGCAGGGATCCAGGGCTACATTTTTCGAGTCCATTTATCAGCTAGTTCGTTGGTCGCCTACTGAGCCGAAACCGTTCGGCGACCGAATATATGGGTAAGGGGAAAAACGGTCGGCCTCAGCGGAGCCCCATGCTGAGGTAACTCCACCGTTACTCCCGGAGGCGGACAGGTATCCGGGAGGCGCCGTTAGAATACAGTCGGAAAACCCCCTGACTGCAAACCATCCAATGGGCAGGGTGACGCATGACACCCTGGATAAGGGGGGCGTTTTATACCTACCGCCAGGTACCCCCTAGAAATAGCCTAAGTATGCCCACCCCAGCCCCCCTTGGGCGAGCCCGTACAGCCTACCACTAGACCTAGACGAGGCAGGCGAGTTTATACCTCGGCCTTGGCTAGGCCCCGCCTGCTTGCACCACTGCGGCCATAGGAACAAGCCTACCTTGCCACAGCGGTGTAAGCAACGATGCCCATTGCCCAGTCGGCACCCGCTTGGAGGATATATCTAGGAGGATTTTCGCCAACAAACGGGTCAATACACGTGGGTATATACAAGTCAAACGAAAATTAGGCCCACTGCAGCAAAAAATTGCAAACCCATCAAAAATTGCAAAAACAAAAACCACTGACATTAACCTTCTACTGGGAAATAAGTTTGCGATTCTGGACAATGAATGTGACAAAGAGACGAATGAAGTTTCTAAAGCCAAACCCGAACCGCCCAATTTATTTACGAGAGCAAAACTGTAGTGCGCTCGTGAATAAATTAACTCAGCTTATTGGAGACAATACGTTCCACGTGACATCAGTTACCAAGGGCAATATTAAAGAGACCAAACTTGAGATTCTAACTGAAGAAAATTACCGGTTGGTAACCAAACACCTTAATGAAGATAAGAAAAACTTCTATACGTACCAGCTCAAAAGCAGCAAAGGACTGCAAGTAGTAATAAAAGGTATAGAATCAAGTGTACCCATTGCTGATATTGCTCATGCTCTAGAGAAGGCAGGATTTTCTGTTAAAAAATGTTGTCAATATTATCAACAGAGCAAAAATCGCTCAGCCTATGTTTAAGGTAGAACTTAAGCCAGAAACAAAGCCAATGAATAAAAACGCAGTGCACCCAATCTACAATCTACGATACCTTCTACACCGAAGAATAACATTGGAGGAGCCGCACAAGCGAAACGGTCCCGTACAGTGCACAAATTGTCAAGAATTTGGACACACCAGAACATACTGTACCTTGCGCCCAGTGTGTGTTGCCAGTGGCGACCTTCACGCTTCCGCTTCTTGCAAGGCTATCAAAGATGATGTGGCTGTAAATAAATGCAGTAATTGCGGAGGTAACCACACCGCCAATTATAGGGGATGCCCTGTATACAAAGACTTAAAGTCTCGCATGGATCAGCGCAACACAGCCGTACGCTCTTCCACCACTCCAACTAGCTCTTATACATACCAACACCTCACGCCATCAACCACTACACCAGGAGCCTTTTTTTGCCAATGCGCAGCGAGTTCCCAACGTTTCTTTTGCCGACGCGTTAAAACTACAAACGCAGCCAAGCATGGCGAAATCAAACTCCAATCAAGAAACATTTGCAAATATTCAAAGGAATAATACTGAGCAAATGCAGCCGAACCCCCCTACTTGTGACATAGAAGGAATGATATTGAATCTTACTCATTGTATGACTCAATTCATGTCTACTATGCAAAATATGATTCAAGACCTCATAAAGGCTCAAAACCAATTGTTGCAAATTTTAGTGAATTGAAAATTTGCTTATGGAATGCTAACGGTGTAAACCAGCGTAGATTAGAACTCAGTCAATTTCTCACTGAATACAACATAGATGTTATGCTACTGTCCGAGACACATTTAAAAAATAAATATAATTTCTCCATACCTGGATACGAATTCTATGCTACAAATCTCCCAGATGGTAAAGCTCATGGAGGCACAGCGGTGCTGATTAGAAATCGTCTAAAGCACAATATTCTAGAGTCAAAAGCAACAGCCTGTCTGCAAGCAACTATCATATGCTTACGAAACCGCGACCGAGACTTGAATCTATCGGCTATTTATTGCCCACCGCGATTTTTAATTTCTGAAAATTACTTTAAAGATTTCTTTGATAACCTGGGTAATAGATTCCTGGCAGGAGGCGACTTCAACGCAAAGCATACGTACTGGGGATCACGCCTTATTAACCCAAAAGGGCGGCAGCTATACAATACCATTATAAACAGGCACAATAGACTAGAGGTCACAACTCCTGGTAAACCTACTTACTGGCCTACCGATATAAAGAAGATACCAGACCTAATAGATTTCGCAATTACAAGAAAG
>NW_023458557.1:10029036-10032028 GCF_013731165.1 Rhagoletis pomonella | reverse complement strand
ATACGCGTACAAAATTTCCTGTAAATCCGTTCAGTCGTTTCCGCGTGATGATTTCCCAAACATCCAAACATACAAACTTTCACATTTATAATATTACTATTTAAGAAGTAAGATAAGATTTGAAGCAAAAAAGCAGACAGTTTTAAAGCGATGTAGCAAAAGAAAACAATTAGCTGATAATTATTAGCATGAATTCTATGTAGCGAAATACACTGTATTTTTGACACTTAAAAAACACAAAGCAAACAGCTGTGATAAGAATGAAATAGCAGAAATGACAAACAGAGCAAAATAAATGTGCACAAACAAGCACAATTGTAATTATGGATGAACAGAATCAATCCACAACAACAATATAGTTATATGAAAGAAAAGACTCGCCACACACAATTAATAATGTTCAATGAAATTGGTCAAATTCAATACAAATTTTGATACTTCACTTAACTTTAAATTGTGCACCAAACGTTGCTTGATACTCTTCACTTTAATCAATGTTAAACTCTTGCAAAATAAGATATTAAATGAGAGCACAAACAAACACAACTTTAAAGCTTTGACGTGTGATATTTTTAAAGTGGAATAAGAGTACTTTCTTCTAATTAATTGCGCCTTGAAATATGTCTATTCGTTTTTTTATTTATAAGCTTAAGACCGGTCGCGAACGTACGGGTATGAAATGGTATTATAAATTTGGTGCAATGTTTGTAAGTACCAGGAGAGGAAGGTATAATAATAATAATAATAATAATAGATTGGCGCTTACACATATGTTAGTGTTTGGCCGAGCTTCTCCTCCGACTTGTGGCGTGCGCTTTGATGTTGTCACAGAAAGCGGAGGGACCTACAGTTTCTCGCCGACTCCGAACGGCGATTGCATTTTTATGAGAAGCTGTTTTTCATGGCAGAAATACACTCGGAGGTTTGCCATTGCCTGTCGAAGGACGACCGCTGTTAAGAAAAAACCTTTTTCATATTTTTTGCGATGTTGTTTTGACCAGCGTTTGAACCCAGGTGCTGCGGAGTGGAAGCGCGCACTGCTTACTACTGCACCACAGCGGCCGACAGAAGAAGAAGGTATAGACCCACATAAATGTTTGCGAAAACGAGCAGAACGTCGCACATAGGGGTGTTTCAACGATTTAGGCGGCCAAAAAACCAATTTGACAAAATTTTGGAGAAAACTTAAAAAATTAGTCACTTTCGACAGAGAATATTCCAAATAACATTTTCCAGTCCCCCTCACTTTTCTAACTTGCACAGCGAACGCTCACCGTTGACCGGAAACAGAATATTCTAACGCTGCATCTAAATAAATTTTCACTCTTTAGAAAGATCGTGACGGTTTTAAGTTAATATTTTGATTTCTGCATTATATTCTTAAAGAGTAGTGACGGATCCGCATACGGAAGGTAATAATGCATTTAAGGGTAAATTTTTTTTATTAATTTTATTAAGAAAAAGTTAAATTTAAATGTAACGAAAATAGCGGTTTTCAACGAGTATTTCTTTGCTAATTTTTGTGAATATTAAGGAATTTGTTGTATCTCCAGGAGAGATCGCGTTATTATTCTTTGTTCAATTAGAAAGCTTTGGCTAAAATAGTGTGAAAAGACTGCCCGCAGATAATGGCTGATAAGTAATATTTCTTTACTTAGAAAATGTATTAAGCAAAAATATAAAAACGCAACTAGTATATAGTAACATAGTAATATATAGTAACTTTGGATCTACTTTAACACTAAAATTAAACTTTTTAGATGAATTTGGGGCCGCTGAACTAGAATAGTCTTCTTCTTCTTTTTGGCGCTGTAACCGCCTATGCGATTTTGGCCGAGTTCAGCAAAGCACGCCAGTCGTTTCTCCTCTGTGCCAACTGACGCCAATTGGAAACGCCAAGTGAAGCCAAGTCCTTCTCCACCTGATCTCTCCATCGCAGTGGAGGCCTCCCTCTTCCTCTGCTACCACCAGCGGGTTCCGAGTTGAATACTTTCAGAGCTGGAGCGTCGGTGTCCATTCGAACGACATGGCCAAGCCAGCGGAGCCGCTGTATTTTAATTCGCTGCACTATGTCTATGTCGTTGTAAAGCTCATACAGCTCATCGTTCCATCGTCTGCGGTACTCGCCGTCGCCAACGCGTAAAGGCCCGTAAATCTTCCGCAAAATCTTTCTCTCAAACACTCCAAGAGCCGCCTCATCGGATGTTGTCATTGTCCATGCTTCTGCGCCATATACCAGCACGGGCATGATGAGTGACTTATAGAGCGTGGTTTTCGTACGTCGAGAGAGGACTTTACTCCTGAATTGCCTACTCAGTCCAAAGTAGCACTTGTTGGCAAGAGTGATTCTACGTTGGATTTCAATGCTGACATTATTATCGGTGTTAATGCTGGTTCCCAAGTAAACGAAATTCTCTACTTTCTCGAAATTGTAACTGTCAACAGTGACGTGGGTGCCAAGGCGCGAATGTGCTGACTGTTTGTTTGATGACAGGAGATACTTCGTCTTGTCCTCGTTTACCACCAGACCCATGCGCTTTGCTTCCCTATCCAACTTGGAAAAGGCAGAACAGACTTCGCGGTTTTTGTTACCGATGATGTCGATGTCATCGGCATAAGCCAGCAATTGCACGCTCTTGTAGTAAATTGTTCCTGAGCGGTTCAGTTCTGCAGCTCTTATTATCTTCTCCAACATCAGATTAAAGAAGTCACATGAAAGGGAGTCGCCCTGTCTGAAACCCCGTTTTGTGGCGAACGGCTCGGAGAGGTCTTTTCCAATTCTGACGGAGCTGGTGGTATTGCTCAACGTCATTTTACACAGCCGTATGAGTTTTGAGGGGATGCCAAATTCAGACATAGCGGCGTATAGGCAACTCCTTTTAGTGCTGTCAAAAGCGGCTTTAAAGTCGACAAATAGGTGGTGAGTGTCGATCCTTTTCTCGCGGGTCTTTTCCAAGATTTGGCGTATTGTGAATACCTGGCAAATCCACCA
>NW_023458557.1:10027678-10028936 GCF_013731165.1 Rhagoletis pomonella | reverse complement strand
CGCTTTGCTTCCCTATCCAACTTGGAAAAGGCAGAACAGACTTCGCGGTTTTTGTTACCGATGATGTCGATGTCATCGGCATAAGCCAGCAATTGCACGCTCTTGTAGTAAATTGTTCCTGAGCGGTTCAGTTCTGCAGCTCTTATTATCTTCTCCAACATCAGATTAAAGAAGTCACATGAAAGGGAGTCGCCTTGTCTGAAACCCCGTTTTGTGGCGAACGGCTCGGAGAGGTCTTTTCCAATTCTGACGGAGCTGGTGATATTGCTCAACGTCATTTTACACAGCCGTATGAGTTTTGAGGGGATGCCAAATTCAGACATAGCGGCGTATAGGCAACTCCTTTTAGTGCTGTCAAAAGCGGCTTTAAAGTCGACCAATAGGTGGTGAGTGTCGATCCTTTTCTCTCGGGTCTTTTCCTAGATTTGGCGTATTGTGAATACCTGGTCTATGGTGGCCAGCCACAATACGCTCGATAAGACCTTGTAACCTATGCTTAGAAGGCTGATCCCGCGGTAGTTAGCGCGAATGGGGGGATCACCTTTCTTGTGGATTGGGCAGAGCACAATTAAATTCCAGTCGTCGGGCAAGCGTTCATCTGACCATATTCTGCACAAGAGTTGATGCATGCACCTTATCAACTCCTCGCCGCCATACTTGAATAGCTCAGCTGGCAGGCTGTCAGCTCTAGCCGCTTTGTTGTTTTTCAGCCGCGTTATTGCTATACGTACCTCGTCATAGTCAGGCGGTGGAACGTCGACTCCGTCATCATCGACTGCGGGCTCGGGTTCTTCTTCTCCACAACTTTCCGTGCTGCTACCATTTAGTAAGGCGGAAAAGTGTTCCCTCCATAATTTAAGTACGCTCTGGACATCAGTTACTAGGTCGCCATTATTGTTCTTACAGGAGTGCGCCCCGGTAAACCTTCCGTAAGTCGCCTAACTCTCTGGTAAAATTTTCGGGCATTCCTCCTGTCGGACAGCATTTCAAGCTCTTCGCACTCACGTATTTCGGCCTCTCTCTTCTTGTTGCGGCAAATACGTCTCGCTTCCCTCTTCAGATCCCTATATCGGTCCCACATAGCGCGCGTTGCGCCCGATCGCAGCGTGGCCCTGTAGGCGGCATCTTTTTTCTCTGCAGCTTCCTGACACTCCTCATCGTACCAGTTGTTCTTTCTGGCTCGCTGAAATCCGACTACTTCTTCGGCGGCAGTACTTAATGAGCGGGAAATGTGGTTCCACTGCTCGCATACATCAGT
>NW_023458557.1:10026413-10027578 GCF_013731165.1 Rhagoletis pomonella | reverse complement strand
TCCCCCCGCCGCAGATTTTACGTAAGGTTAAAAACCCCTAAACATATTTTTTCAATTAAACATTAGAAAATACTATATATTTCCATCAAACAAATATAGGATGTATGCCTAGTCAGTCTTAAAAACTTCATTACATAGTTATACTAGTCATTCTTTGTTGTCGGTTTCTTTGGTCCACGGTCCAGCCAGCCAATCTAAAAGAGGACTAGCCACAGGGATATCTCGTACTTCTTTTTCACTCAAAGGTATTTAATTTTCACAGTCCACTGAAATTTCTTCTTGATTCACCCACTCAACAATATCCTCTGTTTCATTTTCTGTGATGACACACATGAGCTCTCGCCCGCGTCGTGAAATTATCCTCTTTGCTCTTCGACGCTGAGGCTCAGAAAAGATCAAGTGAAGCTTTTTGTGAATGCTTAGTTTTCGCCTGTTTGTGTTCGAGCTGCATTTTTCGGTTATAAAAGACACCGAAGAGTAACGTTTTGTTTTAGAAAAATAGAAAAATTAAAGCAAAAGTTGTAAAAAATTATAATATCCTCCGTATTTAATGTATATTTTTCATTTCAATGCAATTTAGTACTTTAATTGGGTGAATTTTCGTATTTTATAATGAACAATTTTGAATAAGAATACAAGAAAAATAATATTACGTAAGAATCTACGGGACGCCTCCTCCCCCATATAAGAAAAAGTAAGAAAATTCTAGACCGGCCCTCCCCCACAAAGGTCTTAAGTAATATATGGACAGCCCCTTACTCAAAAACCTCTGGACCTATTTTGACGAAATTTTGAGAATTTGAAAATTGGGAGAAGGTTTAAATTATGTTAGTTTGCTATCCGGTAAATATTAAAACATTAATTCAATTTAGTTAAATTAATTACTTCAATATGGGTATCAATCGAAATGGTGTTGAAAAGGATTTATTTCTAAGCAACATGTGGGAGGGTTGCCATTTGTTTGAAAAATTCAATTGAATATGAACATGGGAGTTAGGTTACTGGACTACGTATCACAATATGGGTGTCAGGCGAGGTTGGTTGTAGTCTAAAAATGTGTACACGAAGGCGTAAAATAATAGGTTTAAGAAAGTTTCACTTTGAAAATTTGTGGATGAGGGCTGCCAACTGTTTAATTATTTAATAACTTTAATGAGTGATTACA
>NW_023458557.1:10024254-10026313 GCF_013731165.1 Rhagoletis pomonella | reverse complement strand
ACTGTTCCTGAAAGCGGAAACTAGCCCAGGGCCTGTACCAAGTGAAAGACATACAAATTTAGTTTGTTGAAAATTTTCAATAGAACATCGCTGTATTGTACCAATCTTTTGACCACAAAAAAAATTTCCCCATTTTTTTATTTTGTTCCAATAGCCCAATATAAAAATATACCAGTCTGTACAAATGTAACAATCGAGTGCCTTAAAAATTTATGCAATTTAAAAAAAGATTCAACCAATTTTCGTAAAAATTTCGAGTTTTTTAATTAGATTCTGAGTATGCAGTTTTGTTGCCCATTGAATTCCAGTAGAATAAAGTATAAGTTTCAAATGGCTCGAAATTTGTACGAAGATTTGAGTACTACACTTGCAAAGTGCACTATGTAAAATTTGTTCGATTTTTATTTTTTGGTGGATTACGTACCAGTATTTAAAGTAGGTTCATGTCCACTAACAACACAGTGCAAAATCTTTTTATATTCTGAAAAAAATAGCATAAAATGTTAACTCTTCTTCCAAAAGTCGCTATCATACTTATTTATAAACTTTCAAAAGTATCCATCTTCTGATGAACCTAGAAATCTGCATTAGGTCGTGTAGACTGTTAATGTTAGCTTAGTCATGTTATGTTATGTTATAATTTCATAAGGCTCTTATTTATCCAAATTTTCAGGTAATAACAAAAAAGATTCTATCAAACCGTATTGCACTTCTACATACCAATCTCGTCAATTCTCGGTGCAGATGTGGTGACGGTGGGTTAAATATTTTACGTAAACATCTCCGAACTCGATTATTTGCATTTGATTTTCTAACATCTGGCAACCCTTTTCAAGAACCAAAACCACGTAAAAGGAAAGCTTTTAATATATATATATAAAATTATATATATATATATATATATATGTGACACGTAAAGTTAAAGGGTCAGAAAAAACGGGTTTCACTTTTTCATCGACTCTTATAGTAAACGGGCCACTCTTTCCAATGCAATAAACCGCAGCTTTCTAGCTGCATTAGTTTTTTCACAATTTCACACAAAAAAAGTACAAAAAAATTAAATATGACAAACTATTCTGAAATTAATCAAATTCGCTTGAAACTCGTTACTCGGGGGTTTTCGAACATCGGATTCGTAATCACTGATCTCGTTTTCGGTGTTAACGACATATTTGAGTTTCACATGAATCCGAACAAGTTTTAAATTTTTTCCGCCATATTGGATCCGCCATTTCGAATTTTAAAAAACGAACATCGGATTCGTAATCAGCGACACCAAAAACCCCCGGGTAATGAGTTTCAAGCGATTCCGATCAATTTTTAAAAAAGTCATCCGCCATATTGGATCCGCCATTTTGAATTTTGGAAAACTAACATCGGATTCGTAATCAGCGACCCCGAAAACCCCAAGTAACAAATTTCAATCCATTAAAACGTTCAGAAGCATCAAAATCAACTTGGTAAACTTCAAAGTCGTTTTTCTCGAAATCTTTTTTTCTGAGCGTAGGTCCCTTTTAACTTTACGTGTCACATATAAATATATTTAACGCTTTAAGGGCCGTTAGCGTATCTATGTTAAGCTATAGTTTATTTATTTATTTCATTTAACTACAGAAAATTCCATAGAATTACTTGAAAATAGATAAATTAACGTCCTAAATCTCCGAACTCGATAAAGAAGTTTTAATTCAATAAAAATCCCATATTATTATTATGAGAAGACGTAAATCATATTCGTCTTCAAATAAACGTCCCGACAGACGAAAAAAAATAAAAAACCGATATAATTATTATGAGAAGACGTAAATAATATTCACTTGAAATAAACGTCCCGAGAGACGAAAAAAAATAAAAAGCCGATATAATTATTATAAGAAGACGTAAATAATATTCGTCTTGAAATAAACGTCCCGATAGACGGAAAAAAATAAAAAGCCCATATAATTATTATAAGACGTAAATAATATTCGTCTTGAAATAAACGTCCCAAGAGACGAAAAAAATAAAAATGCCCATATAATTATTATGAGAAGACGTAAATAATATTCGTCTTGAAATA
>NW_023458557.1:10021011-10024244 GCF_013731165.1 Rhagoletis pomonella | reverse complement strand
TAAATAATATTCGTCTTGAAATAAACGTCCCGAGAGACGAAAAAAAATAAAAAACCCATATAATTATTATTTATTTATTTATTCATTCATTATAGTCTAATTACAGGTACAGACCAAAGCATAATAGAAAAATAATAATATGTATATTATTACTTATACAATGGATTTATATAATAAGAAAAGCTTAAGTTTATTATTTAAGACATTCTTCGTCAGCGAGAGATCTAGGTCCAAAGAACTTGAGAGTTTGTTCAGTTCAGTTCAGTTGGTTCTTTTGATTGGTGCATTACTGCCATAAAGCGTTCTACTAAAACCAATAGCAAAAACCTCGTAATTGCGTAAAACTCTTGCGGGGACGTTAAACTTAACTCTGCTAAGAAGATTAGGGCAGTCGACAGTGCACGAGACAATATCAAGCATAAAAGATACAGATAAGAAAATTCTTCTATTGCTCAGCGTCATTAGGTTGATCAATTGACAACGCGCTAAGTATGATGGGATCGGCTCGGAAAAATTAAGGGAACGCAAAGCATGCCGTAAAAATGTCTTCTGAACCGACTCCAGCCGAATGATATGTACTTGATGATACGGTCTCCAAATGAAGGCGGCGTACTCTAATTTAGACCGAACAAAAGCAGTGTACAAGGTTTTAAGAGTATATGGATTGGAGAAACACCTACTATTGCGACGAACAAAGGCAAGCATTGAAAACGAATTAGAAATAGTAGTGGAGTCGAAAAAGACACCGAGATCTTTCACTTCATTAAGCGAATCTAAACGGGTATTGCAAATATGGTAAGAAGTTTGGAAGGGCTGCAGCAACTTGGAGAAGGTTACTTGATGACATTTCTTTATATTAAGAAAAAGCTTATTTTTTACACACCATAAATACAGCCTTTCCAAATCAGCCTGAAGGACAAGTGAGTCATTCATCTCTTTAATTTCGTAATAAATTTTAAGATCGTCGGCGTAAAGCAGATAGTTAACAGCTGAAAAGCATGATCCTATATCATTTATAAATAAAATGAAGAATAATGGGCCCAGTATGCTGCCTTGTGGTACACCCGAAGTGGAAATTATAGTTTTAGAATATATACCATCCAGGAGAACTGAACTTTTCCGACCACTAAGATACGACATAATCCACTTAAGGAAGCCGGAATGAAAACCTAAATGGTTGAGTTTAGCAATTAGGACAGAATGTGAGATCTTATCGAAGGCTTTAGCAAAGTCAGTGTAAATTACGTCCACTTGGTGACCATTTTGGAACGCATCAAAGCAATCATTGGCGAAAACTGCTAAATTACTTATTGTAGATCTTCCCGAAACGAAACCGTGCTGATTCGGACAAATCAAATGCTTAAGATTAAACCAAAGTTTAGCCTTTATCACGCTTTCAAAAAGTTTTGAAACTGTAGATAATTTAGAAATTGGGCGGTAGTTTCTTACATCAGCTTTATTTCCACTCTTAAAAATAGGGGAAATGTAAGCACGTTTCCAATCTTCGATGAAAATGCCTGAATCCAGAGATTTATTAAAGATACGTTTTAAGGGTTCAATTAGAGAAGGGCAGTTTTTTAACAGAACTACGGAGAGACCGTCCATATCAGTCGCGGTTGAAAATTTGATGTTTTTTATGCCTTCAACAATGTCTTCCTCTGAAAGGGCTAAAGACCCAAGATTAAAAGTAGTACTTTCGGTACAATAATCGTAAGAATGTAAACTAGCATTCTCAGCATCGAGTATATCCTCGTCAGAGATGAAATTAGCCGCAAAAAAATCTGCAAAAAGATTGGCAGCATCCGAAATGGAATTTGCTGTATTCCCATTGTAAAAAACAGACCTGGGAATATCCGAAACCCCCTTTTTAGACTTGATATAGCGCCAGAAACATTTTGGGTTACTTTTTATATTAGCTTCAAAGTTACCTATGTAGTTATTGTAACGAGCTTTATTTAGCTTGGCGAATTGGTTTTTGTAAGTAGAATATAACTCAAAATGTTTTAGATCATTGGTTAATCTGAACTTTTTAAAAAACTTATTTCTCAAGTTCTTTAACCGCCTGAGTTCCTGAGAGAACCACGGGAGCTTATACGGTAGTTTTTTGAAAATTGGTACATTATCTTTACAGCAATCATAAATTATATTTTTGAACACATAGTAGCAAGAAGCAGCATCATCAGAGCCAAGCATATCATCCCAATTAATATCAGCGAAAATTCCATCTAAAAATGAAAAGTCACAAAGTTTATAGTTAAAAGAGATTTTCTGAGTAACATTTGGGCACTCGAAGTATTCAAATAAATCAATCTCGAGCATTAATGGAGAGTGATGCATGTTTGGCTGCGATAACCAAGATGGAGCATGATACAAATTAAACTTTACATTGTGGCTTATAAAAATAAGGTCTAGTAGACGATTCAGTTTATTGTAGAAGCAATTTATCTGCGATAAACCACAACCCAAAAAGTTGTCTATGAAATAAGTCTATAAGGGGCTGGCTAGATTAGTCGGAGTAAGATAAATATTATTGTCTAAGTGTGTCCAGGAGATATTGTTTAGATTAAAATCCCCCAGTACGCACAGCTGATGTTCTCCGATTTTGTTGTGAAGTGACATTACGTTATCGACATGTGATTTATAGATAGCTTCATTGCTAGCAGGAGGAATATATGATGCGCATAAATAGAGCATCCCAGAAACACATTGGACCCGCACAAATAATTGGTCCAATAAAGAGTCATTGAACTCCAGTACAATTAGCGACGCGTTGAGCTCCCGACGGGAAGCAATCAATACGCCACCACCCCTTACGCATCCAGTCTTGGCCGGGTCACGATCCTTGCGAAAGACGTCATACAACTTCAGGTCAAATAATTCAGCATCGAAAAATTGAATATTGAGCCAAGTCTCAATAATTACGAAAATATCATACTCTCAATGTGCACTAAGCGAGCGTAAATCGTCGCACTTTGTTCTAATTCCGGAGGCGTTATGAAAATAAATTTTTAGGCTTTTATTGGCATGTTGAGGTGAAGCTAAGTAGGTGGGTTTGCTGACTCGGGTTTTCGAAAAAACGAAAAGGGCGCACGACCACATTTACTGGCCAAATATCAGCACTCAATATTCTTTCATAAGAGGATAGTGGTACGCCCAACTTAAAATTTATTCTTTTTAAAGTTGATAATTGAGTATTGGTCTTCACTAACATATAGCACGCTAAAGCCTTTTTA
>NW_023458557.1:10014797-10020911 GCF_013731165.1 Rhagoletis pomonella | reverse complement strand
AAAAACAGAGACCATAACGATTATAAGAAATAAAATTAAATATTGCTCCATAATTATTCCTGAACAATGGAAAAGTTGTTTTCGTCTCGCGGGACGATTATTTCAAGACGAATATTATTTACGTCTTCTCATAATAATTATATGGGATTTTTATTTTTTTCGTCTCTCGAGACGTTTATTTCAAGATGAATATTATTTACGTCTTCTTATAGAAGTCGGCCGCATATTTCGGTCGTGCAGTGCGGACGTATTTTCTCTGCTCGTCAGCTATAGTTGAATAACAAAGTGGATCTTTGTGTGATATACTCTATCTTCACATTTTCTATGATGGGTCATTTGGTGCGAATGTGAACTCTATAACAAATGAGACAGTGACTCTTTCGTGAACATAAAAATAATAAAAATTCATTGATTTGCCGTAATAAAAAATGCCGTGCATATGTGATCAAAAGGTTGATCGGTCTCGACAAACGATTCAGTGCGTTAAGTGCAATGAACTTTTTCATTTAACTTGTGTTGGTATACAACCCGCTGATGCAGAATTTCTTGCAAGCTCAGATAGAGGTTTTTTTTGTAAAGTATGCGCGGACAGGCGCCGAGAATCTATTCGTTCGCCTCCCCTGTCCCTAGCCATCTTTGATGGCAAGCAAAGTGCCACATCTTCTAATATGACGAAGTCTGACTCTCTTAAAAGTGCTAATAAATCGACAACTTCGCAAAAACAATTTACTACTAATGCACACGGTGATAAAAACCTACAGCAACAAATAACGCAGGGATCTAATAAATCGACGACTTCCCAAAAACAATCTACTAGTAATGCAAACGATGCTAAAAACTCACAGCAACAAATAACCATGGGATCTTTGTATAGTGTCATCGTCTCTCTTCGAGCCGACAATAGCCGAATTCTCAATTCCATTACTGCTCAGCGCGAAGAAAACAACAAACTAATGATAAAAATTGATAACATGCACGATGATATTATTTCTATGCAGCGTGTTATGCATGAAAAAGACGATGCGATCGCTTCACTAAAGGCCGAGTTGAGTGACCTACGCTCTTGTATGATTACTGCTGTGGAGAAGTTTAACAGTGATAACATATCCAAATGTTTTGATCATGAAGCTGTCACGTCTTGCGCTTATGTCAACAATGTTTTGTTGTCGGCTGCTCCTCCACCTGTTCCTGTGTGTGACGCTTCGCAAATCGATGATAATAATAGTGCTGCTCTCACTAACGCTTCCAATATTACTGTGTCTGCTAGTGCTTCTGTTTATGATAAGTCGCGACTTACTCCTACCTACAGAGATGCTCTCACTAACATGCCTACTGCTGCTACCTACGATATTGAGCGATCAATTCATACCACACAGTTAACTGCAGCTGCTAATACATGTTACGATACTACTGCGATATCCACTTCCATTGGTACCAGTACAGCTCTCCTGAAGCCTGGGGCTAATGCGGATAATCGAGCAGTTGCCTCTGCGGATGCTAACACTAATGTGCGTCCAGCTAATACACACGCGGGTACTGCTAATATTGATCAGATTATAACCCCTGCTGATAGCTCAGCGCGTTCTTCTGGATCTGGAGACGGTGCACAGTGGTCTACTGCTGGAAACAAAAAGCGTATGAAACGAGTGCTAGTCGTCGGTACTAATGCTAATGATGACTTAAATGTAGCTGTCCAATATAAATGGCTTCATCTTTCTTCGTTTGCAACAACTGTAACTGCAGAAAATATAATTGAATATGTTGCTAATCACGCTTCTGTGAGTAAAAAGGCTTTAGCGTGCTATATGTTAGTGAAGACCAATACTCAATTATCAACTTTAAAAAGAATAAATTTTAAGTTGGGCGTACCACTATCCTCTTATGAAAGAATATTGAGTGCTGATATTTGGCCAGTAAATTTGGTCGTGCGCCCTTTTCGTTTTTTCGAAAAAAACCGAGTCAGAAAACCCACCTACTTAGCTTCACCTCAACATGCCAATAAAAGCCTAAAAATTTATTTTCATAACGCCTCCGGAATTAGAACAAAGTGCGACGATTTACGCTCGCTTAGTGCACATTTAGAGTATGATATTTTCGTAATTATTGAGACTTGGCTCAATATTCAATTTTTCGATGCTGAATTATTTGACCTGAAGTTGTATGACGTCTTTCGCAAAGATCGTGACCCGGCCAAGACTGGATGCGTAAGGGGTGGTGGCGTATTGATTGCTTCCCGTCGGGAGCTCAACGCGTCGCTAATTGTACTGGAGTTCAATGACTCTTTATTGTACCAATTATGTGTGCGGGTCCAATGTGTTTCTGGGATGCTCTATTTATGCGCATCATATATTCCTCCTGCTAGCAATGAAGCTATCTATAAATCACATGTCGATAACGTAATGTCACTTCACAACAAAATCGGAGAACATCAGCTGTGCGTACTGGGGGATTTTAATCTAAACAATATCTCCTGGACACACTTAGACAATAATATTTATCTTACTCCGACTAATCTAGCCAGCCCCTTAGAGACTTATTTCATAGACTACTTTTTGGGTTGTGGTTTATCGCAGATAAATTGCTTCTACAATAAACTTAAGCTTAAACAATAAACACTCTCCATTAATGCTCGAGATTGATTTATTTGAATACTTCGAGTGCCCAAATGTTACTCAGAAAATCTCTTTTAACTATAAACTTTGTGACTTTTCATTTTTAGATGGAATTTTCGCTGATATTAATTGGGATGATATGCTTGGCTCTGATGATGCTGCTTCTTGCTACTATGTGTTCAAAAATATAATTTATGATTGCTGTAAAGATAATGTACCAATTTTCAAAAAACTACCGTATAAGCTCCCGTGGTTCTCTCAGGAACTCAGGCGGTTAAAGAACTTGAGAAATAAGTTTTTTAAAAAGTTCAGATTAACCAATGATCTAAAACATTTTGAGTTATATTCTACTTACAAAAACCAATTCGCCAAGCTAAATAAAGCTCGTTACAATAACTACATAGGTAACTTTGAAGCTAATATAAAAAGTAACCCAAAATGTTTCTGGCGCTATATCAAGTCTAAAAAGGGGGTTTCGGATATTCCCAGGTCTGTTTTTTACAATGGGAATACAGCAAATTCCATTTCGGATGCTGCCAATCTTTTTGCAGATTTTTTTGCGGCTAATTTCATCTCTGACGAGGATATACTCGATGCTGAGAATGCTAGTTTACATTCTTACGATTATTGTACCGAAAGTACTACTTTTAATCTTGGGTCTTTAGCCCTTTCAGAGGAAGACATTGTTGAAGGCATAAAAAACATCAAATTTTCAACCGCGACTGATATGGACGGTCTCTCCGTAGTTCTGTTAAAAAACTGCCCTTCTCTAATTGAACCCTTAAAACGTATCTTTAATAAATCTCTGGATTCAGGCATTTTCATCGAAGATTGGAAACGTGCTTACATTTCCCCTATTTTTAAGAGTGGAAATAAAGCTGATGTAAGAAACTACCGCCCAATTTCTAAATTATCTACAGTTTCAAAACTTTTTGAAAGCGTGATAAAGGCTAAACTTTGGTTTAATCTTAAGCATTTGATTTGTCCGAATCAGCACGGTTTCGTTTCGGGAAGATCTACAATAAGTAATTTAGCAGTTTTCGCCAATGATTGCTTTGATGCGTTCCAAAATGGTCACCAAGTGGACGTAATTTACACTGACTTTGCTAAAGCCTTCGATAAGATCTCACATTCTGTCCTAATTGCTAAACTCAACCATTTAGGTTTTCATTCCGGCTTCCTTAAGTGGATTATGTCGTATCTTAGTGGTCGGAAAAGTTCAGTTCTCCTGGATGGTATATATTCTAAAACTATAATTTCCACTTCGGGTGTACCACAAGGCAGCATACTGGGCCCATTATTCTTCATTTTATTTATAAATGATATAGGATCATGCTTTTCAGCTGTTAACTATCTGCTTTACGCCGACGATCTTAAAATTTATTACGAAATTAAAGAGATGAATGACTCACTTGTCCTTCAGGCTGATTTGGACAGGCTGTATTTATGGTGTGAAAAAAATAGGCTTTTTCTTAATATAAAGAAATGTCATCAAGTAACCTTCTCCAAGTTGATGCAGCCCTTCCAAACTTCTTACCATATTTGCAATACCCGTTTAGATTCGCTTAATGAAGTGAAAGATCTCGGTGTCTTTTTCGACTCCACTACTATTTCTAATTCGTTTTCAATGCTTGCCTTTGTTCGTCGCAATAGTAGGTGTTTCTCCAATCCATATACTCTTAAAACCTTGTACACTGCTTTTGTTCGGTCTAAATTAGAGTACGCCGCCTTCATTTGGAGACCGTATCATCAAGTACATATCATTCGGCTGGAGTCGGTTCAGAAGACATTTTTACGGCATGCTTTGCGTTCCCTTAATTTTTCCGAGCCGATCCCATCATACTTAGCGCGTTGTCAATTGATCAACCTAATGACGCTGAGCAATAGAAGAATTTTCTTATCTGTATCTTTTATGCTTGATATTGTCTCGTGCACTGTCGACTGCCCTAATCTTCTTAGCAGAGTTAAGTTTAACGTCCCCGCAAGAGTTTTACGCAATTACGAGGTTTTTGCTATTGGTTTTAGTAGAACGCTTTATGGCAGTAATGCACCAATCAAAAGAACCAACTGAACTGAACTGAACAAACTCTCAAGTTCTTTGGACCTAGATCTCTCGCTGACGAAGAATGTCTTAAATAATAAACTTAAGCTTTTCTTATTATATAAATCCATTGTATAAGTAATAATATACATATTATTATTTTTCTATTATGCTTTGGTCTGTACCTGTAATTAGACTATAATGAATGAATAAATAAATAAATAATAATTATATGGGTTTTTTATTTTTTTTCGTCTCTCGGGACGTTTATTTCAAGACGAATATTATTTACGTCTTCTCATAATAATTATATGGACTTTTTTTTTTTTTTTTGGGACGTTTATTTCAAGACGAATATTATTTACGTCTTATAATAATTATATGGGCTTTTTATTTTTTTCCGTCTATCGGGACGTTTATTTCAAGACGAATATTATTTACGTCTTCTTATAATAATTATATCGGCTTTTTATTTTTTTTCGTCTCTCGGGACGTTTATTTCAAGTGAATATTATTTACGTCTTCTCATAATAATTATATGGGCTTTTTATTTTTTTTCGTCTCTCGGGACGTTGATTTCAAGACGAATATTATATACGTCCCACAATTTTATACCCGAGCGCACTTGTGCACAAGGGTATATTAATTTTGTTCACATAACGGTTGTTTGTAACAGCCAAAACGAATCGAGATAGATATAGACAAATGTATACATAAATGCTCAGAATGAATAGAGAAATCGATTAAGCCATGTCTGGCTGTCCGTCCGTCTGTCCGTCCGTCCGTGTACACGATAACTCGAGCAAAAAGATATCTCAACGAAATTTGGTATGTAGGTTTCCGCTAATCCAAGGTAGTTTGGTATTGAAAATGGGCGAAATCGGACGTAATTTCCAGAAATACGAAAACTGCGATATTTTAGTAACTACTGAAGATAATTCACTCAAAATTGATATTTACAATAATTTTCAGACGAAAAATAAGAATATTATAAATTTTTGGAAAATGGGCGTAGCCACGCCCGCTTTTGGTTACATGTGTATATCTTGGTAACCGCTGCACCAATTTTTTCCAAACTTGGCACAGTTGTTGGCCTTGGTACAGCATACTAAATTTTTAAAATCGGACAATAACCACGCCCATATAACGGTAATTTAGAGAAATACAAAATCTTCGATAAATCAGTAAATATTAAAGCTAATTTATTCAAAATTGATGATTGCAAACAATTCTTTACCAAGAAATACGTTTATGGTAAAATTTTGGAAAATGGGCGTGGCACCGCCCACTCATGATCACATATATGTATATCGGTAACCGTTCTACCAATTTGTACCAAACTCGGTATTTTTATTGCGCTTGCCACATAAAAGCTAAATGTTGAAAATTATTGATATCGGACTAAACTTACGGCCGCTTTTCATATAACGATAAATTTCAGAAATGCTTGAAACTGCAATA
>NW_023458557.1:10011274-10014697 GCF_013731165.1 Rhagoletis pomonella | reverse complement strand
TGAAATCAACGTCCCGAGAGACGAAAAAAAATAAAAAGCCCATATAACTATTATGAGAAGACGTAAATAATATTCACTTGAAATAAACGTCCCGAGAGACGAAAAAAAATAAAAAGCCGATATAATTATTATAAGAAGACGTAAATAATATTCGTCTTGAAATAAACGTCCCGAGAGACGGAAAAAAATAAAAAGCCCATATAATTATTCTTCTTCTTCTTATTTGGCGCTGCAACCGCCTAAGCGATTTTGGCCGAGTCCAAAACAGCACGCCAGTCATTTCTCTTCTGTGTTAACTGACGCCAATTGAAAATGCCAAGCGAAGCAAAGTCCTTCTCCACCTGGTCTTTCCAACGCAGAGGAGGCCCTCCTCTTCCTCTGTTACCAACATCGGGGCCCGCGTTAAATATTTTCAGAGCAGGAGCGTTTCTGTCCATTCGAACGACATGTCCAAGCCAGCGGAGCCGCTGAATTTTAATTCGCTGTACTATGTCTATATCGTTGTAAAGCTCATACAGCTCATCGTTAAATCGTCTGCGATATTCGCCATCACCAACGCGTAAAGGTCCGTAAATCTTTCGCAGAATCTTTCTCTCGAAAACTCCAAGAGCCGCCTCATCAGATGCTTTCATTGTCCATGCTTCCGCGCCATACACCAGCACAGGCATGATGAGTGACTTATAGAGTGTGATCTTTGTACGACGAGAGAGGACTTTACTTCTCAATTGCCTACTCAGCCCAAAGTAGCACTTGTTGGCAAGAGTGATTCTCCGTTGGATTTCAAGGCTGACATTATTATTGGTGTTAATGCTGGTTCCCAAATAAACGAAGTCGTCTACTTTTTCAAACTTGTAACTGTCAACAGTGACGTGGGTGCCAAGACGCGTATGCTCTGACTGTTTGTGTGCTGACAGGAGATACTTCGTTTTGTCCTCGTTCACCACCAGACCCATTCGCTTTGCTTCTCTATCCAATCCCGAGAAGGCAGAACAGACGTAGCCCTTGTTTTTACCGATAATATCGATGTCGTCGGCATACGCCAGCACTCTTATAAAGTATTGTGCTTGAGCGGTTCAGTTCTGTGGCTCTTATTATCTTCTCCAACATAAGATTAAAGAAATCACACGAAAGGGAGTCCCCTTGTCTGAAACCTCGTTTGGTATCAAACGGCTCGGAGAGGTCCTTCCCTATTCTGACGGAGCTGGTGGTATTGCTCAACGTCATTTTACACAGCCGTATTAGTTTCGCGGGGATACCAAATTCAGACATCGCGGCATAAAGGCAACTTCTCTTCGTGCTGTCGAAAGCGGCTTTGAAATCGACAAATAGATGGTGTGTGTCGATCCTATTCTCGCGGGTCTTTTCCAAGATTTGGCGTATTGTGAATACCTGATCTATGGTGGATTTTCCAGGCCTAAAGCCACACTGATAAGGTCCAATCAGCTCGTTGACGGTGGGCTTCAGTCTTTCGCACAATACGCTCGATAAGGCTAATTCCGCGGTAGTTGGCGCGTATGGCGGGGTCGCTTTTCTTGTGGATTGGGCAGAGCACACTTAAATTCCAGTCGTCGGGCATGCGTTCATCTGACCATATTCTGCATACGAGCTGATGCATGCACCTCATCAGCTCCTCGCCGCCGTACTTGAATAGCTCGGCTGGCAGGCCGTCAGCTCCAGCAGCTTTGTTTTTTTTCAGCCGCGTAATCGCTATTCGTACCTCGTCATAGTCAGGCGGTGGGACAGCTACTCCATCATCATCGACTGGGGACTCGGGTTCGTCTTCCTCACTACTTTCAGCGCTGCTACCATTCAGTAGGTTATAAAAGTGTTCCCCCCCACAATTTAAGTATATTCTGGACATCGGTCACTAGGTCGCCATTTTTGTTCTTACTGGAGTTCGCCCCGGTCTTGAAACCTTCCGTAAGTCGCCTAACCCGCTGGTAGAATTTTCGGGCGTTCTTCCTGTCGGCCAGCATCTCAAGCTCTTCGCACTCACGTATTTCGGCCTCTCTCTTCCTATTGCGGCAAATACGTCTCGCTTCCTTCTTCAGTTCCCTATAACGGTCCCACATGGCTCGCGTTGCGCCCGATCGCAGCGTGGCCCTGTAGGCGGCATCTTTTTTCTCTGCGGCTTCTTGACATTCCTCATCGTACCAGTTGTTCTTTCGGGCTCGCTGAAATCCAACTACTTCTTCGGCGGCGGTACTTAATGATCGGGAAATGTGGTTCCACTGCTCGCCGGATTGTTGAAGAGTGCTCTCAGAGAGCAGGTGTGTGAGTCGAGTGGCAAATAAATTGGCCGTCTGTTGTGATTCCAGCTTTTCTACGTTAAGCTTTCCTTGCATTGTTGCGCGCACATTTTTTGCTGCACAGAGGCGGGTGCGTATCTTGGCTACAACTACATATTACCACATTTCGGGCCCCGGCGAAGTCGATCAGCCTCAGTCCGTTATCGGACGTTTCGTCGTGGAGGCTGAATTTTCCGACAGTGGCGCCAAAGATCCCTTCCTTGCCCACCTTGGCATTAAAATCGCCAAGCACGATTTTGACATCGTGTCGGGGGCAGCGCTCATATGTACGTTCCAAGCGCTCATAGAAGAGATCCTTGAACGCCTCATCCTTCTCTTCCGTCGGGGCATGGGCCCAGATGAGCGAGATGTTGAAGAATCTAGCTTTGATGCGGATTGTGGCTAGACGTTCGTCCACCGGGGTGAACGCCAGTACTCGGCGACGGAGTCTCTCTCCTACCACGAATCCAACACCGAATTTGCGCTCCTTTACGTGGCAACTGTAGTAGACGTCGCAAGGCTTCACGCTTACTTTACCTTGCCCCGTCCATAGCATTTCTTGGATGGCGGTGATGTCAGCCTTTGTCTTCCCGAGGACATCAACCAGCCGGGCAGAGGCACCTTCCCCATTAAGGGTCCGGATATTCCAGGTGCATACCCTTAAATCATAGTCCTTTATACGTTTGCCATGGTCGTCATCAGAAAAAGGGGGTCTCATCCGAGGCTGTTTGCTTCTTTTCATTGGGCGGGGTTTTAACGTGGCGGAACCCAAACCCAGCGCACGCGAAGTTACAGGTACAGACCAAAGCATAATAGAAAAATAATAATATGTATATTATTACTTATACAATGGATTTATATAATAAGAAAAGCTTAAGTTTATTATTTAAGACATTCTTCGTGAGCGAGAGATCTAGGTCCAAAGAACTTGAGAGTTTGTTCAGTTCAGACAGGGTTCTTTTGATTGGTGCATTACTGCCATAAAGCGTTCTACTAAAACCAATAGCAAAAACCTCGAAATTGCGTAAAACTCTTGCGGGGACGTTAAACTTAACTCTGCTAAGAAGATTAGGGCAGTCGACTGTGCCCGAGACAATATCAAGCATAAAAGATACAGATAAGAAAATTCTTCTAT
>NW_023458557.1:10006388-10011174 GCF_013731165.1 Rhagoletis pomonella | reverse complement strand
CGTCCGTCTGTCCGTCCGTCTGTGCACACGATAAGTCGAGTAAAAATTGAGATATCTTAACGAAACTTAGTATGTGCACTTCTTTCGGGCGTAGGACGGATGGTATTGAAAATGGGCAAAATCGGACAATAACCACGCCTACCTCCCATATAACGGTAACTTTCAGAAATACGAAAACTGCGATATTTTAGTAACTACTGAAGATTATTCACTCAAAATTGATATTTACAATAATTTTTAGACGGAAAATAAGAATATTATACATTTTTGGAAAATGGGCGTAGCCACGCCCACTTATGGATACATGTGTATACCTTTGAACCGCTAAACCAATTTCTTCGTTTATGATAAAATTTTGGAAAATGGGCGTGGCACCGCCCACTTATGATCACATATATGTATCTCGGTAACCGTTCTACGAATTTGTACCAAACTCGGTATGATTATTGTGCTTGCCACATAGAAGCAAAACGTTGAAAATTATTGGAATCAGGTTCAAATTACGACCACTTTTCATATAACGACAAATTTCAGAAATGCTTGAAACTTCAATATTTCGAAATTAAGGACGCTAATTTACTCAAAATTGATACACACCGGCTTACCATGTAGCGGTAGCTTTCGCAAAGGTGAAAATCATATAGTACCTGCGCCGGGTATTTAATGTTCGGCTCCGCCCGAACTTAGACTTTCTTACTTGTTACAGTACAGTTTAGGCAAGTTCCAACGTTATGTAAAAGCTTAAAAAATCCTACAGTATTTTGTTTGTGTGAAATAATATTCCACAAACAAAATACATGAGGAAAAATTACCAAACACCAAGTTACTGAGTACAAATTTGTATGCTCAGAATTTAAAATAAAGTACAAATCAGTACAAATTTAAAAAAATCAGGACATTAGCGTACTGATTGAAGAAATGAATAATACTGATAAAATTAGTACGTCTGGCAACCGTAATATTCACCAATGGACTACATAAGTCGTATGCGACAGGCGAGGTCATCACATCCTTATATTGTTAATTATTTAGAGTGTACATATGAAATTATTTCTTTTATATACGAGCTTTCATTGGATATCACCCATCGAAACTGCATGCTATGTCGATAACTTGCTCTCCCCCTCAACCCCTAACTTTCAAGTTTTTTCCTATGTATATACAATATATAAAATCATACACTCAATGCTAACAAAATAATTTGTAAATTTCATAAATAAAAAATGTGAATACGTGGATTATCTGGTTGTTTCGCCTTGAGGCGAAGTTAATTTGACAAAATGTAGGTAATTAACCCTATTCCTTAGGAAATTAAAATATTTAAAAGATTGAATTTTTAATATATGTATGTATATCTTTAGCTTTATTATTTCAGGTATTTTTTTCACTTAACACTTGAGGATTGTTTGGAGCCCTTTCTGAGGCGAGTGATAACGAGCGAGTGACTCGCAGGATTTTGTTTGCTTATTACTAAACAATTTAGAACACGGCGAATTCGCATATGAAGTTATGCTTAATTTACAAGGTGTTTCAATAAGGCAAGTACAAAATTCAAATTATAAAGGTAAGTACATTCTTCAATTCAGGCAAGTATTCAGGTAAGTATTTAGGTAAGTATTGATTATATATATAAAAGTAAATATTTCAATGTGTTTAGATATTCTTTACATACTTAATTATAAATTAATTAGATTCAGACTCATGTCCTCAACATGCCGGCGGGGCTGCGGCGACGTGACTCTACTAGGTTCTGGAGTTGTTCAAGCGTTTGCCACGCCTTGTCGAATAGACCACGGGCGCGGCGTTGGAAGGGGCTATTGCTTCGCCTTGAAATTCTACCCCGCTCAGTTTTCTGCGTCGGTTTACGTTAGTCTTGTTGTTTACGATGCTTGCTTCGATTTCGACTAGTAGCTTGTTTAGGCTCGTACTTTTTCTTGCGGTCCGGCGGTGTAGATGAGGATCGGTGAAGTAATGTATGATGGGCTAATCCGCAGCGATGACAACTGTCCGGCGAATCACAGGCGCCCGTCACGTGAGAAGTAGTCAAGCAGTTGATACAGTAGCATTGTGCTCGGGCCGACTCGTAACGCTCGTCAGGCGTCATTGCGAGGAACGCACGACATTGCGGCGGCAACACAGCCGACATTTTCCGAAATCCCGAGTTCTGCAAATATAATAAGTTCGAAAGAGGTTGTAAGTGCATTGGATATAAGAGAAACAGTAGAGACACATAGAATAGACATGAGGACAATGGGAGCTGAGCTACGCGGGGGGTAACAGACAGAGTTCTGTTATGTTGCGTGTGACGGTTCCGGATGGGGTTCGGATGTCGACTACGCGAACATTTTGATCTGGTGCGGGGTGGAGTTTTGTGATTCGGCCGAGTCGCCATTAGTTAGGGGGGGCTGAAGATCATCCTTAATGACGGCAAGGTCTCCTTCCTTTAAGTTGGGTCGATGTCCTTTCCATTTGTATCGTTTGTGGAGCTCTTGCAGGTACTCACTCTTACAGAGTTTGCTGGATTGATGGTGGAGTACAATTAATTTTTGCCATTTATTAATTAGGGAGAGGTTTTCGGAGTTTGGCTCAGGAATGGAGAGTAGCGGGGCACCGCGTAGAAAGTGAACTGGTATCAAGGCTTGGAGGTCATCGGGATCTTGTGACATCGGGGATAGCGGTCGCGAATTCAGAACCGCTTCAATACGGACAAGGAGAGTGTTGAACTCCTCATACGTGAATTTATGGGTGCCCGCAACTTTGGTGAAATGAATCTTGAAACATTTCACTGCTGCTTCCCAGAGTTCTCCCATGTGTGGAGCGTACGGAGGAATGAACCGCTATGAGAGGCCGTGGAAGGCATATTTGTTGGCAATATCCACTGAGACTTCCTCAAGAAAGGTGGACAATTCCCTCCTGAGACTTCGCTGTGCTCCTACAGAGGTTTTTCCATTGTCGGACATCACTTTGTGGGGTATTCCTCGTCGTCCGATGAATCGTGTGAATGCTGCCTTTAAAGCTTCTGTTGTTAAATCAGAGCAAAGTTCGAGATGTATAGCTTTTGTGGAGATGCATACGAAAACGCAGACGTATGCTTTGGAGTGAGATGCTCGACGAAGAGTAGAGGTTTTTACCAGGAATGGACCAGCAAAATCAACACCAGTGGTTTGGAATGGGAGCGAGTATGTATAGCGTTCTGGGGGTAACGCGGCCATCATTTGTGACTTCATATTTTGCTTGTAGATGGTACATGTCCTGCAGTGAAAGATGCATGTCTTGATCTTCTGCTTGAGGCGTGGGATGTAGTATTCCTGCTGGACCATGCGGATCATCAGCTGTTTCTCGGCGTGGAGTAGTGTTGAGTGGAGGATATCGAGAAGGAGAGAACCTAGCTTTGAGTTGTCTGGTATAAGAATGGGGTGCCGCTCATTATAACTGAAGGCGACGTAAGTGAGGCATCCGTTAACGCGCAGTAGGCCTGACTTATCCAAAAATGGGTTACGGGTGAGCAATAGGTATTTTTTGCTGATTGGGTTTTTCGCTTCCAAGGTTGCCATCGTTTCTCCGTAATATTTGTGTTGAGCATTCCGAAGGAGAAGCGATTTCGCCTGATTTATTTCTGCATACGTTAAAGTGATGGTTTGTGGGACATGCAACCTTTTGGCTTTGTTTACAAACCGTAACATGAATGCTACTACTTGGAGAGCTCTTGAGTAGGAGGAGAAGCGGTGTAAGAGATCGGTGCTTACGGCTGCGTGGAATGCTTTTATGTGCTTTTGTTCTAGAGGAGATGGGTGACTTTAGGCCATGGTATGGGGGGCTTTGTTAGCCATTCGGGTCCTCACCACCAGAGAGAGCAGTCTACGAGGTCGTGAGGTTTGGCTCCTCGTGTGCCTCGATCTGCTGGATTGTCGGCGCTGCAGACAAGACGCCACGTAGCATTGTTCAGTTTTGTAGGATCTGGGATGTCTTGCTTGCTACATACGTCTTCCATATCCAGGGGGGTTTTCCAACCAAGCTAGCACGATGGAGGAGTCTGTCCACAACGTTAGGTCATGAGAAGGCAGATCTAGTTGGGCTCGGACCTGTTTCACTAACTTCGTGAGGAGGACTGGACCGCAGAGTTCCAGCAGTTTCGCCATGCTGAAGTTTTAGATATACACAAGCAAAAAAGGCCTTTTCAGAGGCATCAGAAAATCCATGCAGTTGGATTGGGTTATCCGGGCTGAATTGTACCCAACGGATACCCCTCAATATCTTTGATTGCCGAGATATTTTTCTGGAAAGAGTTCCATTTGAGAAGTGAGGTGGGTTTGACAGCTTCGTCCCAGTCTGTTCCTTCCATCCAGAGCTGTTGGAGGAAAGTTTTCGCTGCTATCATAATGGGCGATATCCATCCTGCCGGGTCGAAAAATTTCGCGACAGCTGATAAGTTCTGTCGCTTCGTGGCAGTGTTTGTGTCAGGGAGCGGATCTACTGAGTACGAAAACGTGTCTGTGAGAGCGTTCCATTTAATTCCAAGGGTTTTCGTTGAGCTTGCCTTTTGGAATTGGAGCAAATCTGTGTCTAAGAGATCAAACTGAGGAATATCTTCCCGTCCGTCCGTCCGTCCGTCCGTTCGTCCGTCTGTCCGTCCGTCTGTGCACACGATAAGTCGAGTAAAAATTGAGATATCTTAACGAAACTTAGTATGTGCACTTCTTTCGGGCGTAGGACGGATGGTATTGAAAATGGGCAAAATCGGACAATAACCACGCCTACCTCCCATATAACGGTAACTTTCAGAAAT
>NW_023458557.1:10004907-10006288 GCF_013731165.1 Rhagoletis pomonella | reverse complement strand
CGCTTTTCATATAACGATAAATTTCAGAAATGCTTGAAACTGCAATAAATACTTCGAAATTTAAGGACGCTAATTTACTCAAAATTGATACACCCCGGCTTACCATCTAGCGGTAGCTTTCGGAAAGGTGAAAAAACATATATTTAATACTTGCGCCGGGTATTTAATGTTCGGCTCCACCCGAACTTAGACTTTCTTACTTGTTCTTAATAGAATTGGCACACTTACAGCCGATTTCACGAAATTTTTTAATTGCAATTTAATTTAAATTTTAATTTTTATTAAATTTTGCATTTAAGTTTTACTCATTTCACCAGTACACACTTGGACTAATTCAATTTGTCTGGCATAAATGAACTAATTCAGCTTCGAAGTTGAAATTTGGCGAACTCAATCGCCATGGCATTTATAAAAATATGACCAAATTGTGGACCATCGGGCCACGCCCACCTTGACCGCCCATACAACATTATTTATAGCTTTAAAGATTTTCAATGAGAAGTGAGTAAATCTTATACGTATTTATATGAAGAAAAGTTGCAAAAGTGGTGTAACTCATTTACTCAAAAACCTCTGGACCGATTTTGACGAAATTTTGAGAATTTGAGAATTGGGAGAAGGTTTAAATTATGTTTGTTTGCTATCCGGTAAATATTAAAACATTAATTCAATTTAGTTAAATTAATTACTTCAATATGGGTATCAATCGAAATGGTGTTGAAAAGGATCTATTTCTAAGCAACATGTGGGAGGGTTGCCATCTGTTTAAAAAATTCAATTGAACATGAACATGGGAGTTAGGTAACTGGAATACGTATCACAACATGGGTGTCAGGCGAGGTTGGTTGTAGTCTAAAAATATGTACACTAAGGCGTAAAAAAATAGGTTTAAGAATGTTTCACTTTGAAAATTTGTGGATGAGGGCTGCCAACTGTTTAATTATTTAATAACTTTAATGAGTGATTACAATATGGATATCAAACGCAAGAGTTTTAAAAAACTTTATTTCTAAACTATATGCAGGAGCAGGGCCGTTGCCAGAATTTCTGCTTTCTGGCAAAATATTTTTTTTATTATCACTTTTATTTCAACACATTTTGATTAAAAGGAAAATACTGATAAAAATAAAATATTTCACACAAACAACAAAAAATATAATCGATAATCGCATGAGGCTTTTGCCTGAAAATTTTAAAATGCACTTAGTGGCATTGTGCTACTATGATAGCTCGGCCCAGTAATCATAGTCAACTTATGTACAGTAGACTGCATCATTCCCCATACAAGAAAAAATCGGTACTATTCTTTCACTGGAATTATGAAATATATTATATTTTAAGACTTCTACCAAAATATTTCTGAAAAATAATAAGATTTACG
>NW_023458557.1:10004583-10004807 GCF_013731165.1 Rhagoletis pomonella | reverse complement strand
AGGGGGCGTGCCAACTCCCATGCAAATTAATTTTTTTATGCTGTATATCTCTGGAGGTTTTTATTGCAGAAGATTGGAACTTGGCACCGAGATGTGTACCTTCGGTAAAAATTTACTATTTTATACTGCATATCTCTAGAGTTGTTTATGGTAGAGTACTGGGACCTGGTATTGGGATATATTCAATAAATTCCATACTCATGGGAGAAAGTTAGAAAAGGGGG
>NW_023458557.1:10001998-10004573 GCF_013731165.1 Rhagoletis pomonella | reverse complement strand
CAAAATATTTCTGAAAAATAATAAGATTTACGTGAGCTGGACTGGTTTGAAAATACCTCTAAAATGGAGTTTTTTATGAATACAAATAGTTTCTTAAAGGATTTTTTGGAAAAAATCCTCCCAGATGGAAAAAACAGTTTAAGCTTAAAAAATCTACATAAAAATACTAAAAAATTGTATCAACGGAACCATAACAATAAGAATTTGATGCTGTTCTTCAACTTTTTTCAAAGGTTTGGGTAAGAAAAACTTGAATAACTGCTCCAACACTTTACCGATATAGACTTATGAGGTATCAGTGGAAAGGTATTTTCTCACCTTTTATTTTTTTGCAAAACAAACTTATTCACGTCCCAAAGTTTTCTTTACCAAATACCAAGCAAAGAAATTCAAAGGGTGAGAAAATACATTACCAATGATACCTCATAAGTTTAAATTGGTACTGTTTTTAGCTGAGTTATTCAAGTTTTTCTTAAACCAGTCTTTGATAAAAGTTCAAAAACAACATCGAAAATCTCATTAGATATTATGATTCCGTAGAAAATTTTTTTTAAATATTTTTATACAAATTTTTTAAGCTTAAACTGTTTAGTAATCTGAGGGAACTTTTTTCAAAAAATATTTAAAAAAAAAACTGTTTTTTTTTAATAAAAAACTAAATTTTTTGAGGTATTTTCAAATCGGTCCAGCTCACGTAAATCTTATTATTTTTCAGAAATATTTTGGTAGAAGTCTTAAAATATAATAGATTTCATAATTCCAGTGGAAGAATATTACCGATTTTTTCTTGTATGGGGAATGATGCAGTCTACACACACGCACAATGCCACTAAGTGCATTTTAAAATTTTCAGGCAATCGCCTCATGCGATTATCGATTATATTTTTTGTTGTTTGTGTGAAATATTTTATTTTTATCAGTATTTTTCTTTTAATCAAAATGTGTTGAAATAGAAGTGATAATAAAAAAATGTTTTGCCAGAAAGCACCCCGCCCCCCGAAAAAAAAAATCCTGGCTACGGCCCTGCTCCTGCATGTAGTTTAGAAATGAAGTTTTTTAAAACTCTTGCGTTTGATGTAATAACTCATTAAAGTTATTAAATAATTAAACAGTTGGCAGCCCTCATCCACAAATTTTCAAAGTGAAACTTTCTTAAACCTATTTTTTTACGCCTTCGTGTACACATTTTCAGACTACAACCAACCTCGCCTGACACCCATATTGTGATACGTAGTCCAGTAACCTAACTCCCATGTTCATGTTCAATTGAATTTTTTAAACAGATGGCAACCCTCCCACATGTTGCTTAGAAATAAATCCTTTTCAACACCATTTCGATTGATACCCATATTGAAGTAATTAATTTAACTAAATTGAATTAATGTTTTAATATTTACCGGATAGCAAACTAACATAATTTAAACCTTCTCCCAATTCTCAAATTCTCAAAATTTCGTCAAAATAGGTCCAGAGGTTTTTGAGTAAGGGGCTGTCCATATATTACGTAAGACCTTTGTGGGGGAGGGCGGGTCTAGAATTTTCTTACTTTTTCTTAGATTCTTACGTAATATTATTTTTCTTGTATTCTTATTCAAAATTGTTCATTATAAAATACGAAAATTCACCCCATTAAAGTACTAAATTGCATTGAAATGAAAAATATACATTAAATACGGAGGATGTTATAATTTTTTACAACTTTTGCTTTAATTTTTCTATTTTTCTAAAACAAAACGTTACTCTTCGGTGTCTTTTATAACCGAAAAATGCAGCTCGAACACAAACAGGCGAAAACTCTCTTACGTAATATATGGACAGCCCCTAAGCATTCACAAAAAGCTTCACTTGATCTTTTCTGAGCCTCAGCGTCGAAGAGCAAAGAGGATAATTTCACGACGCGGGCGAGAGCTCATGTGTGTCATCACAGAAAATGAAACAGAGGATATTGTTGAGTGGGTGAATCAAGAAGAAATTTCAGTGGACTGTGAAAATGAAATACCTTTGAATGAAAAAGAAGTACGAGATATCCCTGTGGCTAGTCCTCTTTCAGATTGGCTGGCTGGACCGTGGACCAAAGAAACCGACAACAAAGAATGACTAGTATAACTATGTAATGAAGTTTTTAAGACTGACTAGGCATATATCCTATATTTGTTTGATGGAAATATATAGTATTTTCTAATGTTTAATTGAAAAAACATGTATAGGGGAGTTTTAACCTTACGTAAGATCTGCGGCGGGGGGAGGGGGATCAATTAAATCTTACAATTTATTACGTGTGGGGAGGGGGTGTTCAAAACAGGCGAAAACTCCCTTACGTAATATATGGACAGCCCCTAAATGAGTTACACCACTTTTGCAACTTTACTTTAAATAAATACGTATAAGATGTACTCACTTCTCATTGAAAATCTTTAAAGCTATAAATAATGTTGTATGGGCGGTCAAGGTGAGCGTGGCCGATGGTCCACAATTTGGTCATATTCTTATAAATGCCATGGCGATTCACTTCGCCAAATTTCAACTTCGAAGCTGAATTAGTTCATTTATGCCAGACAAATTGAATTAGGCCAAG
>NW_023458557.1:10001782-10001988 GCF_013731165.1 Rhagoletis pomonella | reverse complement strand
GATGGTTCCTACCGTGTTTGTATCGATTTTAGAAAACTAAACTGGATGGTGCTTAGAGACTGCTTTCCATTGCCCATAATAGACGATGTGTTGGAAAAACTTCAAAAGGCTAGATACTTCTGTGTGATGGACTTAGAAAATGGGTTTATTTCACGTTCTTATCAAAGAAAATGTTAGAAAATACACCGCGTTCATAACCAAAAAAA
>NW_023458557.1:10000959-10001772 GCF_013731165.1 Rhagoletis pomonella | reverse complement strand
TCACCATAATATGCCATTTTTATTGTGAATTTGATGGAATCTTTTGACGAATTTGATGTGCACATGTCGCATAAAATCCACATGCTACACAGTCACTTTGACTTTTACGAGCAACAGATTTCAACAGAAACCGACGAGGTAGGAGAGAGATTTCACCAATCCATTATGTGTTTTGAGGACCGATTCGCTGGAAAACGATTGAACTCAATGTTGGCGTACTTTTGCTGGTCGATCACAGGAGGCAAAGGATATTAAAAAATCATTCGAGCAATAGAAACAAGCAAAATATGCCAAAACGGGATTGAAGAGAATCGAAATTTAGGTCCAAATAGTATATAAACTAATATTACAAAAAAAATATTACGAAATAATATATGAGTTGTAACGCAAAACCACATATCTGAACAATCAGTTGTATGGGAGCTATATGTTATAGTAAACCGATTTCCTTGATTTTTAGAAATAGCTAAGGTAATATCAAAATACAGTCACGTGCAAAATTTTAGTAAAATAACCTTAAAACAGGTAATTATTAACAAAAAACCTAAAATTTAAGCAGATTTTCAAGCACCGTTATCCCGAAAACTAGAGCCAATCTGGAAAAATGGAGGACGCCATTCAATTTAAAAGATCCCAGTTAAGTAAGATCAGTTATCAAAACCTGAGCCAAGAAAAAACTTCAAAACCTGAGCACAGTGTTTTTAACGACGGAAAATTCACTTTCAGAACTCTAAAATTTCCCCCTAAATATCTCAAAATTTTGACGTGATACGGATTTTCTGAAAACGCCATCGTAATCTAGAGGCCAAAATT
>NW_023458557.1:9997850-10000859 GCF_013731165.1 Rhagoletis pomonella | reverse complement strand
ACTAGCATGCTGTAAATGTACGGTGACCATCCGTTCTGTTGTTTGCACGACCGTACTGTTTTTCAAACGTCGGTCCTGCGTAGTTTTTCAAACCTGAAAACCCTGAAAATGTACTGATTTTTTCCAAGTGTCCTGCATTTGTCCCGCATTTTATTCGTTATTTTAAAATTATCGGACAATGGATGGAATTTTTCAAAAAAGTGTTTTTTGGTACTTTTCGTAGCTTTTCTTCAATATCTCATGAAAAAATCTCCCAATCAACGTAAGCGACTTACAGCTCGAAGGGTATTGATGTGCCTCTTACCAAAATATATAACTTGTGACGACTTCAATGAAAATTATTAGTGCTACAAGCAACCATTTGCATTTTGTCGTCAAAGTCGAAAAAAGTGAGATTTTCAATCAAATACGCAGTTTCATTTGATTATTTTTTTTTCATTATTTTAAAAATTCGATAAAGAAGATATATCACTACAGTAAATTTTGAGCCAAAGATAATGAAAATCGGATTAGAAATGTAGATGCTATGGAGCGCAAAGGATTAGAAATGTAGATGCTATGGAGTGTAAAGGGCAGTTTGTAACTCGTCGTTTACGTCGGTTCATGACGTCGATTTTTGACAAATAACTGCGAAAAGTACCAAAACACAAAAAGGGTATTGTTTTCGTTTTGAACGACTCAAAATTTGCCTACAAAATAATCTTTTAAAGATTTTCACTTTTCGTGTAAGCTTTTGTAATTATAATATGTTTTACTATACTTTTATAAATATTCATGTAAAAAAGATTAATATCAATGAAGAAAACGTGATTCATTTTGAAAGTTTAAAATGTATTAAGAATTTAGAATCATGAATATTCTTTTGATATTTTTATACCACGTAAATATATGTAGGCATATTTTTCAAAAATTGTCCTTCATTTTGAATTCATATTTATGGTCACCGTATATAAATGGTACTTTATGCAATCTGAACCTGCACAAAATAAATACACTCCCGAATTCACATGTACTTCGTGCATTAGTGCGATGAATTTTTGGTGGACAAAAAAACGATTTTCGTTACCATTCGGTTTACCAATGATTGGGACAAATCCGGGAAAACACGAAGCTGAAAATTGTTATGCATGCACTAACAATACATTTAGTTTCAATCGAAAAAGTAAGTAAATTTAAATAAAACCATGAAATTATGTATAGTTTGCCCTCACCTTAATCGCTGAGTGTATGAAATAGGTAAAAGTTTCTGTATGTTTGGAAGGTACCACGCCTAAGTATAACCAACTTTGGAAAGTCTGCAGCAGATGTCCAAATTAAAAAAAAAAAACGGTGCAGAACTTTTTTAGTTTTTGTCCGCCGAACCAACAAACCCGTACATTTGTATATCGATGGCTGAGGGGAAGATCTACCTATCTCGGCAGCCAGTTCGAAAACACCCTATCTCAGAAAACTTTTCAACAACGCCCTACTTCAGAATTTGATTGAAGAACGCACTATTTCAGAATTTTATTGAAAAACATCCTATCTCAGAATTTTGTTGAAGAACGCCTTATCTCAAAATACATTGAAAATGTGCTGAGATAGGGCGTTTTTAAATCGGCAGCTGAGATAGGTCGATCTTCCACTCAGCCATCGATATATATGTACGTACATATACTCATAAATATTTAATTCAATAGATCGGTCTTGCATTACAAGTTCCAAATCATCCATCCGAGCTCGAAACTGTCTATGATTACAAACAGACTATGGCAACGCCATTACCACTTGATGATGGATCTGATTACATTTCGATTGAAAACAATTTACCGACTTTCATATTCCAAGAACACCTAAACAGCATGGTGCGTAAATTAAATCTCTCCCATAACAACGCAATGATTTTGGCATCAGAACTGAAAAGCGTGAATGTTTTAGCAGCAGGAGTAAAAGTAACGGCCTACAAACATAGACAAGATCCGTTTATGCCATATTTCAAGTTATCGCAAGATGGCACTCAGGCTTATTGCATTGATGTTGCAGGTTTGATGAATGAAATGGGACTGACTATATAAATAATGCCTTTCCAAAAATTTCCGTTGAAAAAATCCGTGAGAGTTTCCCAAGAAGTAAACGTACTAGGTTTTAGCCCAGCAAAAAATCGGTAATCGCTTTTAGTGGTAACGTGTTCTAGAAGGCATAGCGTTGTAATGCCTTCGAATTTTTTCGCTTTTTTTAGTTATTGTCGGTAATGCAAAGTAGAATGTCCTACAATATTTTATTTATTTCGCTTCATTGCTTCATTTCAGGAAATGCAAAGTAGAATGTCCTACAATATTTTTTGTTTATTTCGCTTCTTTTCGGGGAATGCAAAGTAGAATGCTGCATCCAAGTCAGCTGAAAAATAGAATGAATATCAAAAAAATCTTTTTCTACCGTTAGTTTCTGTGGAAATTTGTCTCGCATAAAAATCATGTTTTGCTTTGTTCAATTTGCAGCGAAGTGGAAGTCAGTCAATGAAGTGAAGTACATGAGTGAGGAAGTACAATTTTAAGCTTAATTAAATATGCATGTATGTACATACCGATTTTTAAGTAAAATCTAAATACCCCAATACATACATATGTTTGTATAAAAAATGATTTATAAAAATTTGAATTAATTTTAATCTTTTAAGACATTTTCTTTTTTAATATAAATAAGTATGTACTCATCTGGGCATCCTAAATACATTAGTTTCTCTGTAAGGCGTTCTTTGTTCGCTTCTCTGGTTCTGTTTATCCATACCTTCGTTTGAAGGTAATGCTGCGGGTAAGGGCTTACCGCCAATGACATGCCCATGTTAAAATAAGGCCTTCCTGAAGCGAAAGCGTAAGCGATTTCCATCGCCTAGCTCGTTTACACTTCGCTTCTGTGGTAATCGTGTGTTTTGCTGGGAGGGCTCACTGATCTCGAACTCTATATTACATAAAAATTTTTCAGTTGAAATCTGTCAAATCAACTGTCATTTTTAGTTGAGTAACACAATAT
>NW_023458557.1:9994760-9997750 GCF_013731165.1 Rhagoletis pomonella | reverse complement strand
ATTTTTAGACTCCCAAAGTAGTGGTTTCGGTCCATGATTGGACTAGTATTTTTCCGTCTATTTTGAACTAGTATGGGAATTGTTTATTTCTGACCGAAATCTGACAATTGGCGCACAGCGGTCGGAGAAGCTATGTTTTACGCGAAAGATTAGAAGGGCTGTTACGATTATAATAAAAATGCATCATCGTAGTATTTTTGTTATGCTAAATCTGAATATGCCATAAAAGTTATGGTTTGACAGTTGACAGCTGTCAAATCCACTGCTAGTTTCTCTAAAAATAAGAACATATTATTGAAAATACCACTTATTAGGTTTTTAGGCACGCTAGTCACGAATTTTATATCAAATTAAAAGTTTGTCAGTCGGCAGCTGTCAAATGGACTGCCAATTTTTATAAAAATCAGAGAATCTAGAGCATCTTTTTAAAAACGTTACTGATAAGGTTTATAAACATGATGATCATGAATTTTACGTCAAATTAAAGCTTTGAGAGTTGACAGCTGTCGAATGGGCTGTCAATTTCTCTAAAAATAAGGAGAGTTTCCCAAGAAGTAAACGTACTAGGTTTTAAGGCTCACTGATCTCGACCTCTATATTACATAAAAATTTTTCAGTTGAAATCTGTCAAATCAACTGTCATTTTTAGTTGAGTAACACAATATTTTTGTTAAGCAAAATTACTGCTGCTAAATAAAAATGTGCAATATTATAAGTGTACTTAATAAAATGTTTTTTATTGTATATTCATGAATTCATTTTATTTTTTGACTCCCAAAGTAGCGGTTTCGGTCCATGATTGGACCAGTATTTTTCCGTCTATTTTGAACTCGTATGAGAGCTGTTTATTTCTGACCGAAATCTGACAATTGGCGCACAGTGGTCGGAGAAGCTATGTTTTATGCGAAAAATTAGAAGGGCTGTTACGATTATAATACAAATGCATCATCGTAGTATTTTTGTTATGCTAAATCTGAATATGCTATAAAAGTTTTGGTTTGACAGTTGACAGCTGTCAAATCCACTGCTAATTTCTCTAAAAATAAGAACATCTTTTTGAAAATACCACTTATTAGGTTTTTAGGCACGCTAGCCACGAATTTTATATCAAATTAAAGTTTGACAGTCGACAGCTGTCAAACGGACTGCCAATTTTTATAAAAATCAGAGAATCTAGAGAATCTTTTTAAAAGCGTTACTGATAAGGTTTTTAAACATGATGATCACGAATTTTACGTCAAATTAAAGCTTTGAGAGTTGACAGCTATCGAATGGGCTGTCAATTTCTCTAAAATTAAGGAGAGTTTCCTAAGAAGTAAACGTACTAGGTTTTATGGCTCACTGATCTCGAGCTCTATATTACATAAAAATTTTTCAGTTGAAATCTGTCAAATCAACTGTAATTTTTAGTTGAGTAACACAATGTATTTGTTAAGCAAAATTACTGATTTATTGTATTTGATCGAACATATTTAAAATGAATTTATGATCAAATTATGAGTTATAACAATAATTATATTTATTAATGGGGGATAGCCTGCTATATGTTCAGCCCAAACAAATTTTTAAGATTTTTTTTTATTTTATACCAAATTGGTGATTGCCAAAACTAAAGTTTTCTCATTTTTAAATAAAGTTATTCAGGTTTGAATTTTTGTACATGAGAAATTAAAAAAAAAAAATACAACCTTGGGGGCCTAGTTGAAATTTCCGGGCGGAACACATAGCAGATGGCCCCAACTATCACCAGCTCACGTATGTATGTTCAAAACAGGGTTGTTGCGAATATTCGCATTCGCATTCGCATTCGCAACCGCGGAGCTTCCCCATTAATTTTAACATTCCCATTCGCTTTCGCATTCGCAATAATCAATGCGGAGCTTTTGCGAATGCGAAGGTTTTGTAAGTGCACCGATAAAACGTATATATGGCAAACAAAATGACAAATTGTAACCAATACTTTTGCCTGTGGTCGTGGGAGTATTTGTGTAACAAAACTGGTCAAATATCATATATATCAACTTGGATGAAAATGTCTTTAAACATATTATTTCTTAAGCTATATAACCGAGCTACCAATGGGCACTCATACAAGTTCCCACTTCTACTTGACCTTGACGTACGTCAAAGGGAACATGGTCCTTTTAATAATTTTTTTTTTCTGTGCTTGAAGTACCTGCATTGGTCTCTTTCTTTATTATGATTTTTTTGGACCGATCTTAAAAAAAACTACTAGATACAAAAGAAGAAAGTGTGCACTGTAATTCTTAACCAAATTTTCGAGATTTGCTTTTGATGTTACATATGTGTGTTCCTATGGAATAGTAGCTTATGTCGACAAGCTGGCTTTAGTATAATGCGGCATTCCCTTTATCCTTTCAACGACAAGGAATTTTTTGATGGACCTAATAAGAATATTGAATTGCTAGTATCGGAACTATTTCTTGCACGTTTATTTGCCAAAAGTTCTTCAACGGCTCGGCGCCAGTGAGTCACTCGCAATCGTATGCCGCGAATGCCGCATTATACTAAAGCCAGCCTTCCGACGTAAGCTACTATTCCATATGAACACAGATATATTCCTTTTAATGATTTAAAATGGGTCTCTTTGAGGAATTTATTTTCAGCAAACATTTTAAACCCCGTAATTTTGTTTACTTGTCGGGCAATATTTTTTTCATAGGGATATACATTGAATCCTTGGCTAAAAACTTCTGTGGCAAAACTGTCCCTTCTCAGCTATTTAAAGTCAAAGAGTAAGCTCCTTCAATAGGGATTTACAACAGAAATGATAAACGTCTGGCTATAACGATAATCGATGCTTAAATAAATAAAAAAGCTATAGGTCTTACCTTTAATTAGATAAGAATTACGTAACTATCCGAGATTCAAACACTTATAAAAAAAGCGGGGTGCTTTTTTAAAAAAATAACAATATTCTGATCCTATTCGGCTGGCAGCCACGAAACAGAACAGAAACAATTGAAAAC
>NW_023458557.1:9993648-9994660 GCF_013731165.1 Rhagoletis pomonella | reverse complement strand
CAAACCAAATTCTATTTATATTATTTTTCACTTTTTGGTCCATTTATGAAAGCGTGGTATATTAACAAGTATATTTATTTTATTTATTTTCAACTTTTTATTTTATTTTATTTATTTTACAATAGATGTTAAAATATTTCAACGATATTAATAGATTGGTGCTTACGCATATGTTAGTATTTAGCCGTGCTTCTCCTCTGATTTGTGGTGCGCGGCTTGATGTTTTCACACAAAGGAGAGGGATGTACAGTTTTACGCCGACTCCGAACGGCGATTGTATTTTTATGAAATGCTGTTTTTCATGGCAGAAATTCATTCGGAGGTATGCTATTGCCTGCCGAAGAGCGACCGCTACCCAAAAATATCGCTACGAGAAATAGCGAGACACGTTGGTGATGACCCCGTGATGCCAACCCCCCAGCCAAGGCAGGCATTTCTGGAGCGACCACCAGCGCGCTAGGATCAGCATCGACGAGAAGTACCGTATAATACGGCAATGAGAACCCCACCCCCGCAATATCTGCGACTTAAACTTTTAATACCGGCAACACATGCAGGAGGTTCGCCCGAAGGTGCCTTAACCCACAGAAGCTATTCTGTTGGAAATGGCTCAGTAACCATAGAGTACTGCCGGCGACGTCAGGGAAACGAAAGAGGGCTTCAACAGGGAACACGCGCGATGAAGCCCTCAAGTATAGCGCCAAACAGCCAGTAATTTTTAGACAGGAACACGGCCGCTACTACGTCCTAGTCTCATTGGGTGGAGAGCCCGCGGAAGCCGTCGTGGATACAGATGCTTCGAGGAGTTTCGTGTCCTTTAGCTTGGCGGGACGCATCCACTCAATATTAAACCTAACTGTACCTATTTTGATGTACTTATTTATCCGTATAAACTGTTTTACTATATAAGGGCAAGAGCAGCGGGATGATATCGTATTGAGAGGCCACATAGCGATACGATAATCATCCAAGATGATATATTCCAGCTGTAGTGCATCAGGTGAAGCAAAGC
>NW_023458557.1:9989890-9993548 GCF_013731165.1 Rhagoletis pomonella | reverse complement strand
CAATTTCAATTTATTACAATTTGAAGCATTAGTACAATAAGGTTTACAAACATCTTTAGCTCGCAGAAGAAAGTATTAAAAATGAATTATAAAAACTAAAATCGAAAATTGCTGATGAAGTTACAGATTCCCCAAATTCTGAAACAGCCAAAGAAATGAGAATGAAGAATTCTTTTTATAAAGCTTTAGAAAAACCTGACATACGATCTCACCATTATGCCAGATTCTAATTGTTTCTTATATATACTTGACATCCGCATTCGCATCCGCATCCGCGGATGTTAGCTGTTAGATATTCGCATCCACGGATGTCTAAAATTTCACATTCGCAACATCCCTAGTTCAAACGTCTACCAAACACCCTGTATTAACTAATACTACAGACAACAAATTAATAGACGAAATATTTTTTTACTCCTCTCTGCCACTTTCAACAAAAACTTATGCGTTTTGACTTGGTTCATGCAAAAGACTGATAACTTCTTCGAAAATGGAATATGGGTCGTCTCATACTGGATATAACAGTATCATATGTTATAATTAACATGTGAAATAAAACTTCGTTAGATTCCTTCCTGGTAATTTTTCGAGTGTTATGCTCGCGATACTATCTGAAATCCTTGTTGCGAGCCTCCTGGGCTTCCTCAGGAAAATGCCCTACTGCCAAATGCATACCAAAGGCAACAAATACCAAATGTCATGAAAATTTAGTAATTTTTGAAATTCTTGGGCGCCATATTGGATACAGAAGAATGACCAATGTGTCCAGTAAGGAAGAAAATATTTCTTGAAAAATAAGCAGCGTTTTTAATAAGAAAGCTATCAACTCATAACTGTTAGAACAAGCCACGATCGAATTCGTTAAATTAAATGGATTCAACGGCTTGCTCAACACATAAATATTATTAAAAATACTAACCAGCTTTGAGTTCGCTGGTAATTTCCGAATAAGAATGGCTTTACTCCTGTTAATTTATCACAGTTTAAATATAGGCTTTTTCGCGTAAAACATGCCTTATCCGACCACTGTATGGGGTCTAGTAGAAAATCCGCATATTAAAAATACCAGTTGATTGCATGGAAAAAATATAGTTGGCTGACTAGTTGGGCATGCGTTTCATACTAGTTGTGAGGTAGTTTGCAACTGGTACATTTGACTACAGGGATTGTGCGCATGTGTACTATGTATGTATGTATGTATGTGTACAATGCCGTTGCACGTGCGCACAATTGCTACTTTCTATTGCTATACTTATTGGCCTTACAATCGTTACCACATGCTGTGTGCATGCGCATTTTAAATGTGTGCGCTATGAATGCGCGTAACTAATCTTATGACTTGTGCAACAAGACTTAACATATTGCCCACGTTGAAGGTATTTACTTTCAAAAACGGTAAAATATATCTTATTCAATTAGGAGTTGTGAGGAATCCACTCAATATTCAACCTAACTGTACCTATTTTGATGTACTTATTTATCCGTATAAACTGTTTTACTATATAAGGGCAAGAGCAGCGGGAAGATATCGTATTGAGAGGCCACATAGCGATACGATAATGATCCAAGATGATATATTCCAGCTGTAGTGCATCAGGTGAAGCAAAGCGATGTCTTCTGAGAAATCAAAAATGGCTGGTGGCCGTGGAATGCCCAGGATCAAGTATGTCAACATAGTCCCTTTTACAGTAATCTGCTTCAGGGGCGGTAAACTACTGCTCATATTAATTGGGGGCACATTGTACTGACTGTTGGGCTTTGTGTGTCCAAACAATTACTATCACGGTTGTTAAGTGGCAGCCAGGTTGCAGTTTTATAATGCCTTGCTCAACTAAAATATGTGCCGTATAAATGTTGCCGCGGCTGACTTCTGCCTTTGTGTTTCAGGGACGGAGTATAGCCAGCTATTTGAGGATTTAAGCTGCAGCCAGAATTCTTGTAGAGGCATTATATTCACCACAATTGCTAATGGCAATTACGTCGAATTAGTTAATAGCTCCAGTTCGCACGAATGGTGTTTTAATACATTGTAGAGTGGTCAGATTTGGAGAAATAGCGTGATTCTTCTCATTTTCTGGAAATACGGATATTTAATATCTGTCAGGCTGCTATACATTCATTTTCCTTATTTACTACCAGATATTCATAAGCGAGTTTAAAGCTCACGAAGTAGCCGTCGTGCAGAATCGGATAACTGGTCAATGCAAATAACTGTAGCTGTTGCCTTTGCATAAGTGGTATTTGAATTTGCACTTAAAAAAAGCCTTGGTTTATAGTGGCTGTGACCCGTGATATGTTTGATAGCTCAAACGGATTGGTATCTGGCAATTGCAACTCATTTAAATTTGCCGTAATTATTGCTATTTGGGTTTGGAATCTGTGGATGGGTAGAATGCTTTTCAAGAAATTTCCTTTTGAATTCCAAATCAAATCCGTAATAACTCCTTGCAGTTGGTTTATTAACTCTATTGCTATGTTAATGATTGCTATATAATTTTGACAGCCTTCCATTACTAAGTCATTTTCAGCCGCTTTCTTTATTATCTGTATGGAATAAGATATTTGGTTAAAGTTATATCAAATAACTTGATTTTGTTTCTTCAAAACTTCTTATGTCTTCAATGGAGGATTGATTCTGGTATAGCTTAAGCAAGTATTCTTCATTTTTAAGGGTCCTTTTTTATTGTCTCAACCAATTCATTTGCGTGTTCTTCGTCCATTAGACCAAACAGTGAATGATACACGCTTCCAATGAATGGCAGTATAGTTCAGATGCCCTATTTCTTCCGTTAAATCTCATAATCGCATCCTTTTGGTTGACTTCTTTAATGCGCTGAATGACCTGACTAGATAAGGTATCAACCACCCTTTGAGAATCTGAGTCGCCCTTTTCCAGTAGTTTGGCAAATTTTTGTAGAGCCGAGGGTGTTCCCATCAGAAATCCGCTATGTTCACGTGGATGATAATGTCCCATGATGTTTTCGTCAAACCCAAACTGTCTTGCCTTTCTATTAATATCCCTGACTTTTCCCTAAAATTTCTATAATTACTTGACAATTGTAGAGTGGTAATACAAATAAAAAAGTTAACATCGTCATTAGAAATTTTTTATTTTTATACCTTACATGCCTTATGGTAGCGATGGGCATAATGTGCACATACGGACAAAATGCCCAAACGTGGAAACCGCGGGCAAATGTGCAAACCGTTGGGTAGATGAGTTGAGGTAATTATGCACGGGGGCGAAACAGAAAATTTTGCGCGAATTGCATCTGTATGTGTGCTCGGAATGAGAGAACAAGTGTATGTGAGTACAATGTGTGACCCCATGGCTGCCAACTTTCCTAAAAGCACCAAAACTTGGGACAAATCAAAACATCATACATATTTATGTGTATAAAAAGATTTTCGTATCCAGAATAAAATGCACTAAATAAGCACTGGACATGGCGGGAAAGGTATTCCTATAGTATTATATAGTTGTCGAATATTTTTAGGTATCTTCGGCTCAGATAACATGAAAAAAGCTGCATGTATGCATATCTATATATTCTTGATGATGATTTTGACGATGCAAATAAAGTGTGTGTATATACATTTTGATTAAATCAAAGGTGTATATTTAATTTGACGGCACTTGTGCAAATGCTTTTTTTTT
>NW_023458557.1:9954381-9989880 GCF_013731165.1 Rhagoletis pomonella | reverse complement strand
ATCTAAAGCAATTGATAACGATTCTTTTTGTGAGTTGCCTACCCTACTACTACTATTGCGAGAAGGCCTTGCGATCCTATGTGTAAATGTTTTTGATGGATTCCCTCCACAACATAGACACAATTTCACTGTACTGCAATTCTTCTGGTATACGAGGCGTAACTTTGTCACACAAAATATTATATGCCGCGGCTCCCATGTAATGCAAAATTAATTTTTGCTTGCGTGTAGCGTTCCCGTTGAACAATTCTACTGCCGTCTCAAACCTTTGGACACATCTTCTGAAAGATGAAACTTCCATATTAAATGGCTCGAAATTGAACGCCGTCGTGCGCATTTCGTTTGGTGGTCCCCCTCGGTCATTGTTAGCCGCAGCAGGTGGATTAACTTGATCCTCCATTTTATTTATTTATTTGTGTAAGTCGCTGTAGGTGACGATCTACTCGTCCTCGTCGCCAGCTATTATAACTTCAACTGCTCTGTTTGATTGCTATTTAACGACTGCTCTCTTTATTCATGTAAGCAGGTATTTATATCTGTGTTCATATGGAAAAGTAGCTTATATCGAAAGGCAGGCTTTAGTATAAATCGGCATTCGCAGCATAGGATTGCGAATAGCTCACTGGCGCTGAGCCGTTGAACAACTTTTGGCAAATAAACGTGCAATAAATAGTTCCTATACTAGCAAGTCAATATTCTTATTAAGTCTCTGCAAAAAATTTATTGTCGTTTAAAGAATAAAGGGAGTGCCGCATTATACTAAAGCCAGCCTTTCGACATAAGCGACTTTTCCATACGAACACAGATATATACATACATACATACAATACATATGACAATGTTTCATTTTGTGTTCGTACTTCATACCTAAATACACTGTAAACAATTGTAGTACATATGTATATATCAAATATACGACAATTATACCCACTACAATTTTTGCTTGAATATCCACTCTTTAAACATTTCGAGCATAAGTTATTTTTTCTAACCTTTTCCCATTTTTGTTTAATGGTAAGGTCTTTAAATTTTGTGCACTGAAAAAGGAAATGTCGATTATTACATCCCATGATGCATTCTGTTTGCCATTTTTTTAACATGGCCATCCCATTTGAATGACCCATCCTTTTTTGATCATTTATCTGCTGCTTGCAGTGCATAAAACTAATGATTTAAAAATTTCACCAATGAGTATTTTTCGTGAGTTTTGAAGTGGAGTTTCATACTTCAATCTTAATTCATTACTAATTTTTCGTACTAAAATGAAACTTAAAGGGCCTTGCAGTATACTTTCAGAACTCAATTTTGTTTCTGTTAGAGCTTGCAAATTTTCCTCAATTACTTCTTTCAATCTTTTTATACTTTCGAGATTTTCAGTAGTATAAAGAGCTCCCATTATATTTGAAAAATTAATGGCAGTTTGCGCTCTCAATTTTTTATATTTATTATCCAAGAGGTTTCAGGCAATTGCATAGTTTTCTGCACATGCTGGTAAGTCCGCGATCGTCATTGCCGCTTCCCCTCTTAGCTTCGATTTCAAACAAATCATTTTCTCTCTATCCGAGATACTGGCTGAACCTATTGATTGGGAAAACAATTTTCTAAACCTGTTTCACTGAATATGGTCCCCAGAAAATATCGGAATATCCATTTTTGGCAGTGCGTATGGCAGATTCTCATTTTGCGGTTTTTTATCTTCAGAACCGAAGTCCAAAGGCTCATCGAGTTTAAAACTTATGCTTAGAAATAAATCTTCTAAACTATTCTCGTCACATTCTCTTAAGTAATTGCGATACATCATTTTAGCTTATTTGGCACTTTCCAGCACAAGGCCGTATTTAGGGGGGGGAGGGTTTCTGATTGCCTCTCTCCTGTGCGCATTTGAGCCAGTTGGTTATCCGGAGCGCAGACAGCTCCTCCTGCACTTGGTTCTTTCTTTGCATTCGCGGGCGCCCTTGCTTTCGTTGTTCACCCATGGGTGCGGAGTCGGAGGATCTTTTCACCGGAGCTTCGTCATCCATGCGTACAACATGTCTAAGCCAGCGCAATCGCTGTATTTTTATGCGCTTATTTATGTCCATGTCGTTAAAAAGCTCATACAGTTCGTCATTCCATCTTCTCCGATACCCGTCATCCACGAAAACAGGGCCGTAGATCTTGCGCAGAATAGTTCTCTCGAAAGGCCCCAAAGCCTTTTCATCTTTGTTCGACATCGTCCAAGTTTCTGCGCCATATAAAAGGACGTGTATGATGAGAGATTGTGGAGCATGATTTTCGTTCGTCGAGATAGGGCTCTGCTTTTCAATTGCCTACCGAGCCCAAAGTAGCACCTGTTGGCAAGAGTTATTCTTCGCTTGATCTCCAGGCTGACGTTGTTTGTGGTGTTTATGCGGGATCCAAGGTAGACAGAGTCCTTCACTACTTTAAAGCTATATCTGCCAACAGTGATATATGTCCCGAAACGCGTGGACTCTTTATATGTTGCCAGGAGGTCCTTTGTCTTGCCCTCGTTCACCGCTAGACCAACCTCTTTAGCTTCTTTTTCTAAACTGGAAAATGCTGCGGTTACGTCTCTTTATTTCAAACCTACGATATCGACATCATCTGCATACGTCAGCAGCATCGTTCTTTTGCCATATATGGTACCGCTGCAATTCAGATTGGCAGCTTGGCAGCCATACATACGGTGGTAAAAAAATTGTAGCCGAAACACTTTTTGCCAAGTTCTAACGTATTATTTTTGTTGTTACTGAACTTTTGTTATTTTTTTATAAAAATATAGTTCTGTCGTTAACAAGACCCGTGTAATTCCAAGTTTCCAAATTTGTGCCATATTAAAAAAAAAATTCAACAAACTTTCGTACAAATTTCGAACTTTTTAAAGATTTTAAAAAATCAATCGAAATTTTTAGCCATTTGAAACTTGTACTTTATTCTACTAGAATTCAATGGGATACAAAACTGCATACTCAGAAATTAATTAAAAACTTCGAAATTTTACTGATTTTTTATTAAATTGCATAAATTTTTAAGGCAGTGTCACTCGATTGGTACCTTTGTACAGATTTGTACATTTTTATATTGGGCTATTGGTAAAAAAGGGATTTTTTTTTGTAGTCAAAAGATTGGTACAATACATCGATGTTCTATTATTATTTGAAATTAAACTTGCATTTATACAGACGTTTTTAAAGAATGGCATATAAAAAAACTAACCAAAATTAAATAACAGCAAAATAATATTTTAAAACTTGTGAAAATTTGGTGCGGCTATAATTTGTTCGACTAATAAACTAAAAAATTACTGTACATAAGTTTACTATGATTACTCGGCCGTACTATTATAGTAGCCCAATGCCTCATGCGATTATCGATGATATTTTTTGTTGTTTGTGTGAAATATTTTATTTTTATCAGTATTTTTCTTTTAATCAAAATATGTTGAACTAAAAGTGAAACTAAAAAAAAAAGTTTGCCTCTTCAATATTTTGCCCCCTAAAATTTTTTATCTCCTCATTTAGAGCAGAGATTCTGCTTGCAATGTTTTGTTTGATTTGCATTAACCGTAGAAGCCCCATAGAATTTGTTGTGATAACTTTTGATTTTGAAATTTTAGCAAAAGTCATTCTAAACAATTTGTTAGATTGAAAACGAAAAACGTGCTGCGCATGCAATACAAAACATTAGATTTAATTGACAATAGTGGAACTACATAACATAGACCTAAAACTTCTACAGCGCAAGTACAAGTTTGAGATCGATTTGGAGCGATCGATTTTCATATACTCACGTACATACATATATTATTTTTCATATCAATTCAAGTCTATTACATGCCCCCCACGCTTTTCATTTTCAATCTCATAAATTGTTTATAATGACTTTTGCTAAAATTCCAAAATGAAAAGTTATCAAACCAAATTCTATTTATATTATTTTTCACTTTTTGGTCCATTTATAAAAGCGTGGTATATTAACAAGTATATTTATTTTATTTATTTTCAACTTTTTATTTTATTTTATTTATTTTACAATAGATGTTAAAATATTTCAACGATATTAATAGACTATGACCATAGCGATCCTCATGGCCGATGGCACCAGGAACTAAATATCCGAGGTCGTGAAGATCGTAGTCTGCCTTGGGAGAACGACTCACAACGCCGTTCTGCATGTCATGCCTGGAGCAATTGATGACATCATCCTCGGCATGGACACACTAATAAAAGACGAAGGAACACAAGGGAGAGGGTCAACAGAATAGGACACGAGTACCCCAACCACGAGGTTGAGGCAGCCCGCACACGCGACTTCTTAGCAGAAGAATTATCGAATTTCGAGACTATGAGGTGAGTAGCCACGGTGGGGGAGCACCGAATCATTCATCGACACTTTCCACGCAACCCTGCAATGCAATCTATCATCGACACAGAAATCGACAAGCTACTCGCGAGGGGGTGTATCGAGATGTCTCGAAGTCCTCACAGCGCACCGATCGTACTAGCCCGAAAGGAAACGGCAAGTGGCGCCTATTCGTAGACTACCGCCAGCTCAACGACCTATCTGTACCGGACGCATACCCTTTGCCGAGGATACAGCACATATTGAACAATTTGCGCCAGGCGAAGTACATCAGTAGCCTAGGCCTCAAGAACGGCTACTGGCAGATACCCCTGGAGACAAATAGCCGCCCGTACATTGTCTTCACCGCGCGTCTTGCCGTTCGGCCTACTATCCGCACCCGCGACATTCCAGAGAGCGTTAGACCAAGTAACCGGTCGTAGGCTCCACCTTCGACGAACACGTAAAGCACTTGCAAGAGGTACTCCGACGACCCCAGTGGCCCAACTTGTGCGTTAACCCCGAGAAGTGTGATTTTTTTTTTAAAAGGAGCTCCGGTACTAAGGCTACGTCATTAGTGATAAGGGCATACAAACCAACCCCGAAAAAGTTGCCGTCATCCAGGAAATTAAACCCCAGAGCAACGTGAAGGGGGTTCGCCCATACCTCGGGGTAGCCTCCAGTTATCGTCGGTTCGTACCCGACTTCGCTACGCTAAGTCAACCCCTCACCGCCCTCCTGAAGAAGGCCAAACACTGTGGGGAACAGAACAACAGGAAGCATTCGACGTGATAGCGGAAACTCACCGTGGCCACCATACTCGCCTGCGAAGACTTCAGCAAGAAATTCATCCTGCAGACGGATGTGAGCAATTTCGGCTTAGGGGCGGTACTCACGCAGGAGTTGGAAGGCGGTTAGCGGGTAATTGCATACGCCAGTCGGAAGCTCAATAAGGCAGAGCTCAATTATTCGGCCATGGAAAAGGATTGCTTAGCCATAACCTGGGGAATATGGAAAAGGAGGCCCTACCTGGAAGGATGCCGATTTAAAGTCCTAACTGGCCACATGTCACTAAAGTGGCTGAATTCCATCGAAATCCCCTCAGGTCGCATAGCGCGATTTGCCCCGGAGCTACAACAACGCGCGTTCGACATCGAATATCGCAAAGGGAAGCTCAACTTAGTCGCGGACGCATTGTCTCGACAACCACTAGAGACACTTCTACGAAACGCAGTGGCGGAACCACGAGGCAAGTGGTGGCACAGGCACGTTGATGAAGTACGTACCAATCAGGAGAGATACGCCGATTACATGATACAAGAGAAACTCGGGAAACTGTGTATGCCAAGCGCTCTCCGCCAACGGGTACTACGCGAAAACCATGACATACCAAGCGCTGGGCACATGGGTATTCGCCGAACTGTAGCACGGATCGCCAATCGGTATTATTGGCCGGGAATGTTTCGCGACGGCGGCCGCTTGCGTGTAATTGTAAGCAGTATGCGCTTTCACTCCGCAGCGCCTGGGTTCAAGCCCTGGTCAGAGCATCACCGCAAAAAATATAGAAAAACGGTTTTTTCTTGACTGCGGTCATTCCTCGGCAGGCAATGGCAAACCTCCCAGTGTATTTCTGCCATGAAACAGCGACAGCTTCTCATAATAATACAATCGCCGTTCAGAGTCGGCATAACGCTTCCGTCAGATCCTTGCTTTCTATCGAGTGTAATGCAAGTGTGTTCTTTAACCAAAATTAGAAGTGATAAAAAACCATCAAAATGTCATATATGAAGAAGTAAGCATGAACTATTAGTTCAAACATCTTTGAACATGTGTGAATACATTCAAACATACATATATGCCTGGGTCTTAAAAACACAAACTTAAAATTGTAATAAACATTTCTAATCCTTGAATATACAAACGAGAGATAAAAAATGTGCACTTGCACCAAAACTAAAATACAGTCCACTGAAGAAAATATAGATAGAAGAAAATATAATTTGTACACTTACATTTACATATATAAATTCACTTTTTTCGCAAAATCTATCAAGGACTCTTTTATTTCTCAAAAATATCTGGGTAACAGTTATTCGTCGCCACGCTGTAAATTAGTACAAATTGTTAGTAATTTTCATTAGAGTTTGAATAACTCCTTTCACTAAATGGCTTTTAGTAACTTTAACGAGACCTTAACTTATTTTATTTTATTCATTTTAGTGCAGTTTTGACAAAACTTTCTTGCTAAAAAATCTCTTGTTACACTACTTCATGCTATTCCTTTAATTGTACAGGTTAAATAAAAGCTTGTTTTTAAAAAATATTTTTTTTACATAATTTTATTTTATAATTTGTAGTCCATTTATAAAAGCGTTGTATATTAAAAAGTGTTATTTTATTTTATTTAAAAAATTTTGCGATTGATATTAAAATAATTCAACTTGCAATGAAAGAGAACAGAAGACTTGGCAAGCAAAATGTTGTTTGCTTACGTTTTGTATAAACATACATATGTACATATAACAGCAGTTAATTTTATTTAAAGAAATGGCGTGTCGTCCATTTCCGCTGTAGCATGGCATATATTTAGGCGCAATATTTAACTGCTTTTGGCGGGGCGACATCTGGAGTCTTCTAATTCCTAGAACGAGGTTCATATCTAGACTAGGTTGATATTTAGAATTTGCCACAAATAGCTTTGCTACACTATCGCCGGCAGGTTTAACCATTTTATAGTGGTTTTACGTTCTTTGGCAAATTACGCTCTGTTAACCATAAATCTTACTATTTTTTGACCGCCTTTGAATCAAGACCCCTGGACCATATGGGGAATTCATTTATACATTAAATGGCATTGTCATCGTGATTGGAACTATGCTGAAAATTTCAAGTCTCTAACTTTTCGGGAAGTCAGTTTAAAATCGATTGGAAATTTCCGCGATTTGCGCGGGATGACCAAGTTAAATAAAAGCTTATAAAAATATAAACACACATAAAATGCAGCGCATACGGGAAACATTAAAAAGTCAATGCTGAAAATACATTGCCTATCAATATTCCCAACATGCAAAGATGTAGCAGAGGCGCAAAACTAAAATACCATAAGAAACAATGCACTGGTTTCTTATTTTATCTTTTGTAAACATACATGCACACACACACACTCTCAATAACACTCTTCTTCTTCTAAAATTTATTTTGTATGCTTTACTTCCCCCCACCAGCGGTAAGGGGTAAAGCATTTAATAATTTTTATTCTTCTTTCTTTTTTAAGGTTTTACTTCCCCCCACCAGCGGTAAGGGGTAAAACTTATAATGTTGAAAGTACTAACCTCTTATTTTATTAGACTCTACTTCCCCCCACCAGTGGTAAGGGGTAGAGAATTTTAGAATAAGAGTATTTGTAGTTCAAGCATTGCTGAGAATTACTTGTTACCCCCACCCGAGGTAAGGAACAAGTGACTCAGCTCTGCAACGAACATTTATAGAAAGCGTTTTTTTTATTTACAAAATATGATAGTGACAAAATATTAGTTAAAACATTAGTGACTCTATTGGTAACAAGTAAGAATTAAAAACAATTGTGCATGCTATATAATTTAAGTGTTTTTTTAAGTCCATTGCCATATGGGTGTTTCCAGCGGAAGGTCCACCACGACAAAAAAAATAAAAGTTTTATATCTAACGTGTTTACGGGCCGATTTGTCTGCTTTTTAAAATATATACTGGCTATATAAGTAAAATCATGTTTGCGTAAAATGGTCTTCCTAGGTGGTGCCAAGGTCGAGATATTTCGAAAAACCGTATTTATGGTCCGATTTGGTTCGAATTTGGCGTATGTATTTGAAACATAAGAAATCATAGATTTCCAACAAATTGACCCTGAATTGGCGCTGAAGTCAAAATATAAAGTATATTCCACGTAAAATACATGTTTTATTTGCGTTAAAATTTCATTTAAAAGCAATATTTACAAAAATATAGCGATGGAAATTTATGTCACGTGACGCCACGTCACGTCACGTTTCACACTTGGGGTTGTTAAAGAAAATTGAAACAATTTGCATTAATTCAAAAAAAATCTAAAAACAACTAGAATTGCTCCAAATCATACTAAAATACGTTTTATGAAAATAGCCATCCACAATTCACAGAGTTTTGCGATTTTGTAAGCAAAGAAAAAATCAACTTCAATTTTTTGTCACGTAACGACCCTCTCTTTAAATGTTTATGTTTCAGGACCAAGCAGTTCGATTAATTTCATTTTTCGGTTAAATATAGAGTTAATTATGTGCTATACAAGGGCCCAAAAAAGTTAAAAAAACAAATGGTATTCCTTTTTTGGTATTCACATTGAAACGTACGACTGTCACGTATGCGACGTATGGAAATACCCATATGGCAACACGGGGTGTAATGTGAACTGTTCTTCTTTTTACTAAATTTTGATATGTTCGCTAGCCCAAATTGACCCCGTGTTGCCATATGGCAACTCAAAATACCATCATGTATGGGACGGTGTAAACAAAAATCGTTTGCACTTATTTTTGCTGTTTTGCAGGTGGTTAACTCATTCCATCTAGCTCTGAACTGCCTAATCATATTATCGTATATTTCATTGTACAAGTGTTGAATTGGTATACAAATGTAGTTTGTCTGTTCCAGGGAAAACTGGTGGCGTCTTTTGCATTCACATCTGCTACTTCATTATCCTAGATTCCCTTGCGACCGGACAACCCATAGATATGTAGCCTTTTATCAGAGTCTAGCTTGTCAATGGCTTCCCGGCTGCGAGGGACGTTTATGGATGAAATACTATATCAGGAAACTGTCTTGACTGCCGCCTGGAATAGCTTTAAGTTTGAATTGATTGTCGTTTCGGTGAGGGCTAGCTCTGTAGGTATCCTCATTGCGAAAACCTCTGCTTGAAATATGCTGCAATGGTCAGGTAGCCTTATTGTCCGCCTGACGTTCAGTTCCCGCCAGTATATCCCACCATCCCGTAATCATTTCAGAGCCGTCCGTGAAAATGTTTAGGGATCTATGGCTAGGTTTCATTTCCATCACACTTCTTCAATCGTTTTGCAAAAAGTTCGTTTCCACTTAAAGCTAGGTGCCATGAAGCCTGTGCTGCTTGTGCTTCCCGCCCAATTAAGTGGTGCCCAAAGGTTCTAAAATTTAATTTCCCTATGACCGTCAATCTACGTGCGGGTTTCGCGGCAGGGTTTTTAAAGAGCAGCCGTCGAAGTGGACCTCAGCGCTCCCGCGATGCACAGTGCCGCTAGGCGCTGCACCTTCGCCATTGGCCCGAGGCATAAGGACTTTTGTGCGGCATTCCAGCACACAAAAGCGCCATAGAGCAGTATTGGGCTGACTATTGCTGTGTAGCGCCAATGCATCACAGCAGGTGATAAACCCCAAGTGACTCACAGCATTCTTTTACATGCATAAAGGGCGTTACTGGCCTTTTTCTCTCTTTCTTCAACATTGTGCATCCACAGCAGCTTACTCTCCAAGACTACTCCCAAATACTTTCTGTAGTCTTTAATTGACAGCTCGATGCTGAATACCTAGCCTCGGGGGTCTCCACACTGGGACCTTATATCTTTTTGTGACTACACCACTGACCCATACAAATTTACAAAAAAACTTCTTTGTGCTGGTGAAGCATGTAAAACTATAGGACGAGTAGCCTTGCAAAATGTGATGTGGGTTTATGTTTGAAATGTTTTGCTACTTCTCATTAACTTCTTCATCCGCTTTGCACGTAGAATATGCATATATTATCAATAAATGTATTAAAACTTATAAACAATGTTTCTATTATTTCATATTTTAACCACATACTGTCCCCTAACAATCCATCTGGAATATGCCCCGTGTTGCCATTTGGCAACGGCCGATATCGGAAGAACTATACTACTCCCAAAGTTTTAGTCATATTTTTTCCTTTACTTTAATGCTACTTTTACCCTGTATATAGGTGAAACCAAAAAATTCTAAAAAAATTAATCTGGGACAATTTGGGTTAAGCTGGGCAAAAATAGTTCATAAAAATCATACTTCTTAAAGGAATTTAAATATTTAAGGTTCAGATTAAATACCATTTAATGAGGCTTAATATGCTTATTGAATTCTATTTGCAATGCTAAATAATATAAAGATATACTTAAGTACATTCGCGAAAATTGTAAATAATAAACTCCTTTCTAGGAAGCATGAAGGGAAGCACTTTCTCAGCCCTTATTAGGTGAGTCTTTTAGAATGGCTTCACTTCAGACAGCCTACCTAAATTATCCTTAGGTTATGCAATACAAAATGGCAAAAACAGGGATGGTAGTCATTATGAGAAAAATAATTTAAATCAGCATGTAATCATTATTTTACAATTGTTGAGTTTTTATTAGTTTATTTATTAGTTTGTTTTTTTCGTTCAATGAAAATAATTATTGGTCGATTTTTATTTCTTTGATCACAAATAATGAGTAAGCGAAAAATTAAAACTCAGTAAAAATTTTTATCTTTGAGCGAAAAAATAAAAATCATAAAATAATTATTATTTTTGATCGAACAAATAAAAATCAAGTAACAATAATTTCCTCCGAGATAAAAATTTAAACTCAAATAATAGTTATTATCTATAATCTTTGTTGGTTAAACTCAAAAAACAAAAAATCATTATAAATTACAGTAGGACAGATAAACACAAATACGTCAGTATAGTTAAACGTATTTTACGACGATTACGCGTTGTTGCTGTTTTTGGTTAAAATTTATAAAAATAATGATTAAATTTCATCCCTGGGCAAAAATGATCACGAAGGGCATTGTAGGATATGTGGAAATTTGCTAATGGTGGTAAGCCAAGCATTCAAGACCACGTTAAAAGCGCCAAACATTTTTCCAAGTTACGTCACCGTCAAGAGAAATTTGTTATTTTATGATTTAAAGAAAAATCAGAACTTGTGCGTTTCATCATCATCAATCATTCAGCTCTAGGGATTGTGCCAAAAAGCTACGTTGCTTATAATATCAGAAAATACTTAAAAATTAGTTTCCTGGTCGATGGGTTGAGGATTATGGCAGCCCTAGTGTAGTGTCAAAAAATAATTTCAAAATAGGCAAAACTTTAGTTATGTACGCCCATTTATCCGCAGTCAGTGTATTTATAGAACAACTATCAACCGCAAACACATTAATCGCTAGTTTTTGCTTTAAGAGCCTTTCCAAAATGGTAAAGGAACTATTCCATCTAGTTGGAAGATCTTGTATTAATTTATGTTGTTGGTAAATGAAAGAATTACTAATTGGATTTCAAATATCTGCTGGCTGATTCACTTCTATGAAAGCGGCACAATACTTTAAGACATTTCTTTAACAATAGTTGCGTTCCAGATGCTTTACGATATTCACGAAATTCACGATTTGCAGGAACAGCTGTTTTCCCCATTAATAAACCTTATGGGAGGTGGTCACCTGGAACGACTTCCTGTAAAAACCTGCAAATCGTGAAGCATTTGGAACGCAACTAATTCTAGAGATGCGAAACAACAACAATATTTTAACCACTTTCGTAAAATAATGTAACTTCACGACAAATACAGCACGTTTTGAATTGCTTGATTGTTCGGCATTTTCGGCCGAAGGCCAAACCGAAGCCGAAGATAAAAAATCAGCCCAATAAGCCTGTTGAGAGCATAATGGAGTTTTCGGAGTAAGTCTCCACCTCCGTCAACGTGGCGCTCTGGGGACGCCGTGTCAGTGTGGCCAAAGGACCACACGGTTGCCTTGTCGAAAGGTAACAGCACAGCAACATCAGCACAGTCGTAGAACATCCGCCCCCGCGTACATTGTGCATACTTACAAGTGACAAATGTTCTTCTTATGCCTGGTAACCACCTGGAAGATAATTGGAAAGTACCTGTCAAAATGTACAAATATCTTGCCAAAATGTTAGACAGGGTGTTTAAAGTGATGTAAAAAAAGGCAAAAGTTATTAAAATAAAGTAAAAAATTGCCAAAATATGCATATAAATATATGAATTCCTGCATTTATATGCCATTTTATTATTTTAAAACATTTTGGTCAATAACTCTTACACTTAATAGAACTTTTTTGTTGTTTTTGTCAGAGTCTGTTTAAAGTTTTTTTTCTAGATATTGAGTGTAACCCTGTAGCAAATAAAAATAGGTGATCCCAGCTGTGAGGTATTTCTGCAAAACATCTGATTCTTTTTTCACTTGTAAGTATGCACAATGGCCGGGTACGTTTGAACCCGCTCGTGTGTTATTTTGATAAATTGACTTTGCTCCCTCGCATGGTCTTTTGGTGCCAAAAAAGCAACCCGCGACATTAAAAAAAAACTTAAATTTAATACACATACATATGTACATATGTGCGTACATAACGTCGCTGAGCCAACAGTTATGTGATATTTGTCATTTTTTTATTGCATGTTTTATTAACACTATCTATTGCCCACATTTCTGCATTTACCGTTTTCTTATATCTCTTTTGGTTTAGAACTGATCAAAAACAGCTATGTGCTCGCAGTACTAGAAATAGTCTGAAAAAACGGGTATACGCAGACTTGCTTATAACTGTTTTTGATCACAGATGAGTGTGCTTTGATTTCGATGTAAAAAAATTATAAACCAACTAAATCCATACATACATATGTATGCACATACCACTTACACTACATATGTATATTCTACTATTTAATTTGATCGCTTGCAATTGCAATTCAACAATTAACAAAGGTAAAAAGTATGGAGGTAGACAGCGTCCACTCTACATTAGAAAGCGTATTCAATCCAACAATATATCTATTGACTAGGGTTGCCAGACTTTTTTTGCGTGAAATCAGTACCCGAGACTTTTCCTTGCTACAAAAATCAATACTTTTCAGTACACTTTTATTCAAAGCAAAATTATGAATGTTAGTAGCAGAAAACACTTTGAAATATCGGAGTACTCGTTTTTTAACAATATTTTTCTATATAAATAAAATGTAGTTCATAAAAAATAAAAATGTTATTCATTTTAAGATAGTGTACACATTAACTTTATGGAGTATAAAATAATATCATTGTACACAGGGGCCAATGAATTATTTAATATTTATTGCATTTTTGAATAGCAATAATGAGATCATTTCCACTTTCAGTTTTTAAATAATCAAAAAACTCTTTACATTTAATTTTATAATTACTTTAAATTTGGAGTTCACTTTCAAAAATTTTAATTAGAAGTGGGTTTCTCTCTTTGCACCAGGAAGGAAACATATACTTAAGGTCCTCTCAGTTCCTCAGTCCTCTCAGTCGTTTGAGTGTGGCATTAAAAAAAAAAAGTTACTGCGCAAAAATTTTGAAAGGCTAAGAATTCGATGTCTTGTATGCAATGTCAGTAAATTTAGAAAAAAGTATGGTAAGTTTTAGGCAAAAGCCATTCAATTATTCTAATTTGTTGTTAACAAGCTGAAAGTTATTTTTGAGATAACACACAACACCAGACAAAAAAGGTCAGGCCTCTTTTTAAATAAATTGTAATCCATCATAGTGTGGCAATTGGAACGTAACGACTCGGCGATATGCCCACAAAACTCTTTTTATACCCGAGCGCACTTGTGCACAAGGGTATTATAACTTTGTTCACATAACGGTTGTTTGTAACAGGCAAAACGAATCGAGATAGATATAGACAAATGTATACATAAATGATCAGGATGAAAAGAGAAATCGATTAAGCTGTGACTGTCTGTCCGTCCGTCCGTCTATCCGTCCGTCTGTGCACACGATAACTCGAGTAAAAATTAAGATATCCTAACGAAACTTAGTACGTGTACTTCTTTCGGGCGTAGGACGGACGGTATTGAAAATGGGCAAAATCGGACAATAACCACGCCTACCTCCCATATAACGGTAATTTTCAGAAATACGAAAACTGCGATATTTTAGTAACTACTGAAGATTATTCACTCAAAATTGACATTTGCAATAACTTTTAGACGAAAAATAAGAATATTATAAATTTTAGGAAAATGGGCGTAGCCACGCCCACTTATGGTTACATGTGTATATCTTGGTAACCGCTGCACCAATTTCTTCCAAACTTGGCACAGTTGTTGGCCTTAGTACAGCATACTAAATGGATGAAAATTTTAAAAATCGGACAATCACCACGCCTACCTCCCATATAACGGTAATTTTCAGAAAAACGAAAACTGCGATATTTTAGTAACTACTGAAGATAATTCACTCAAAATTAATATTTGCAATGAGTTTTAGACGAAAAATAAGAATATTACAAAATTTTGGCAAATGGGCGTAGCCACGCCCACTTATGGTTACATGTGTATATCTTGGTAACCGCTACACCAATTTCTTCCAAACTTGGCACAGTTGTTGGTCCTGGTACAGCATACCAACTGGCCGAAAATTTCTAAAATCGGACAATAACCACGCCCACATCCCATATAACGGTAATTTCGAGAAATACAAAATCTTCGATAAATCAGTAAATATTGAAGCTAATTTATTCAAAATTGATGATTGCAACAATTCTTTACCAAGAAATACGTTTATGACAAAATTTTGGAAAATGGGAGTAGCACCGCCCACTTGTGATCACATATATGTATCTCGCTAACCGTTCTAGCAATTTGTACCAAGCTCGGTATGGTTATTGTGCTTGCCACATAAAAGCAAACCGTTGAAAATTGTTGAAATCGGAATAAAATTGAAGCCGCTTTTCATATAACGGTAAATTTCAGATATGCTTGAAATTTCAATATTTCGAAATTTAAGGACGCTAATTTACTTAAAATGTATACACCCCGGCTTATCATGTAGCGGTAGCTTTCGGAAAGGTGGAAAACATATATTTAATACTTGCGCCGGGTATTTAATTTTCGGCTCCGCCCGAACTTAGACTTTCTTACTTGTTTTCTTACTTTTTATACCCGAGCGCACTTGTGCACAAGGGTATTATAACTTTGTTCACATAACGGTTGTTTGTAAGAGGCAAAACGAATCGAGATAGATATAGACAAATGTATACATAAATGATCAGAATGAAAAGAGAAATCGATTAAGCGGTGACTGTCTGTCCGTCCGTCCGTCCGTCCGTCTGTGCACACGATAATTCGAGTAAAAATTGAGATATCTTAACGAAACTTAGTATGTGCACTTCTTTCGGGCGTAGGACGGATGGCATTGAAAATGGGCAAAATCGGACAATAACCACGCCTACCTCCCATATAACGGTAACTTTCAGAAATACGAAAACTGCGATATTTTAGTAACTACTGAAGATTATTCACTCAAAATTGATATTTACAATAACTTTTAGACGAAAAATAAGAATATTATACATTTTTGGAAAATGGGCGTAGCCACGCCCACTTATGGATACATGTGTATACCTTTGAACCGCTAAACCAATTTCTTCCAAACTTGGCACAGTTGTTAGTCTTGCTACAGCATACCAAATGGCCGAAAATTTTTAAAATCGGACAAAAACCACGCCTACCTCCCATATAACGCTAATTTGGAGAAATACGAAATCTTCGATAAATTAAAAAATATTAAAGCTAATTTACTCAAAATTGATGCTTGCAACAATACTTTACCAAGAAATACGTTTATGATAAAATTTTGGAAAATGGGCGTGGCACCGCCCACTTATGATCACATATATGTATCTCGGTAACCGTTCTACGAACTTGTACCAAACTCGGTATGATTATGTGCTTGCCACATAGAAGCAAAACGTTGAAAATTATTGGAATCAGATTCAAATTACGACCACTTTTCATATAACGACAAATTTCAGAAATGCTTGAAACTTCAATATTTCGAAATTAAGGACGCTAATTTACTCAAAATTGATACACACCGGCTTACCATGTAGCGGTAGCTTTCGCAAAGGTGAAAATCATATAGTACCTGCGCCGGGTATTTAATCTTCGGCTCCGCCCGAACTTAGACTTTCTTACTTGTTACAGTACAGTTTAGGCAAGTTCCAACGTTATGTAAAAGCCTAAAAAATCCTACAGTATTTTGTTTGTGTGAAATAATATTCCACAAACAAAATACATGAGGAAAAATTACCAAACACCAAGTTACTGAGTACAAATTTGTATGCTCAGAATTGAAAATTCAGTACAAATCAGTACAAATTTAAAAAAATCAGGACATTAGCGTACTGATTGAAGAAATGAATAATACTGATAAAGTTAGTACGTCTGGCAACCGTAATATTCACCAATGGACTACATAAGTCGTATGCGCAGGCGAGGTCATCACATCCTTATATTGTTAATTATTTAGAGTGTACATATGAAATTATTTCTTTTATATACGAGCTTTCATTGGATATCACCCATCGAAACTGCATGCTATGTCGATAACTTGCTAACAAAATAATTTGTAAATTTCATAAATAAAAATGTGAATACGTGGATTATCTGGTTGTTTCGCCTTGAGGCGAAGTTAATTTGACAAAATGTAGGTAATTAACTCTATTCCTTAGGAAATTAAAATATTTAAAAGATTGAATTTTTAATATATGTATGTATATCTTTAGCTTTATGATTTCAGGTATTTTTTCACTTAACACTTGAAGATTGTTTGGAGCACTTTCTGAGGCGAGTGATAACGAGCGAGTGACTCGCAGGATTTTGTTTGCTTATTACTAAACCATTTAGAACACGGCGAATTCGCATATGAAGTTATGCTTAATTTGCAAGGTGTTTCAATAAGGCAAGTACAAAATTCAAATTATAAAGGTAAGTACATTCTTCAATTCAGGCAAGTATTCAGGTAAGTATTTAGGTAAGTATTGATTATATATATAAAAGTAAATATTTCAATGTGTTTAGATATTCTTTACATACTTAATTATAAATTAATTAGATTCAGACTCATGTCCTCAACATGCCGGCGGGGCTGCGGCGACGTGACTCTACTAGGTTCTGGAGTTGTTCAAGCGTTTGCCACGCCTTGTCGAATAGACCACGGGCGCGGCGTTGGAAGGGGCTATTGCTTCGCCTTGAAATTCTACCCCGCTCAGTTTTCTGCGTCGGTTTACGTTAGTCTTGTTGTTTACGATGCTTGCTTCGATTTCGACTAGTAGCTTGTTTAGGCTCGTACTTTTTCTTGCGGTCCGGCGGTGTAGATGAGGATCGGTGAAGTAATGTATGATGGGCTAATCCGCAGCGATGACAACTGTCCGGCGAATCACAGGCGCCCGTCACGTGAGAAGTAGTCAAGCAGTTGATACAGTAGCATTGTGCTCGGGCCGACTCGTAACGCTCGTCAGGCGTCATTGCGAGGAACGCACGACATTGCGGCGGCAACACAGCCGACATTTTCCGAAATCCCGAGTTCTGCAAATATAATAAGTTCGAAAGAGGTTGTAAGTGCATTGGATATAAGAGAAACAGTAGAGACACATAGAATAGACATGAGGACAATGGGAGCTGAGCTACGCGGGGGGGTAACAGACAGAGTTCTGTTATGTTGCGTGTGACGGTTCCGGATGGGGTTCGGATGTCGACTACGCGAACATTTTGATCTGGTGCGGGGTGGAGTTTTGTGATTCGGCCGAGTCGCCATTAGTTAGGGGGGCTGAAGATCATCCTTAATGACGGCAAGGTCTCCTTCCTTTAAGTTGGGTCGATGTCCTTTCCATTTGTATCGTTTGTGGAGCTCTTGCAGGTACTCACTCTTACAGAGTTTGCTGGATTGATGGTGGAGTACAATTAATTTTTGCCATTTATTAATTAGGGAGAGGTTTTCGGAGTTTGGCTCAGGAATGGAGAGTAGCGGGGCACCGCGTAGAAAGTGACCTGGTGTCAAAGCTTGGAGGTCATCGGGATCTTGTGACATCGGGGATAGCGGTCGCGAATTCAGAACCGCTTCAATACGGACAAGGAGAGTGTTGAACTCCTCATACGTGAATTTATGGGTGCCCGCAACTTTGGTGAAATGAATCTTGAAACATTTCACTGCTGCTTCCCAGAGTTCTCCCATGTGTGGGGCGTACGGAGGAATGAACCGCTATGAGAGGCCGTGGGGGGCATATTTGTTGGCAATATCCACTGAGACTTCCTCAAGGAAGGTGGACAATTCCCTCTTGAGACTTCGCTGTGCTCCTACAAAGGTTTTTCCATTGTCGGACATCACTTTGTGGGGTATTCCTCGTCGTCCGATGAATCGTGTGAATGCTGCCTTAAAAGCTTCTGTTGTTAAACCAGAGCAAAGTTCGAGATGTGTAGCTTTTGTGGAGATGCATACGAAAACGCAGACGTATGCTTTGGAGTGAGATGCTCGACGAAGAGTAGAGGTTTTTACCAGGAATGGACCAGCAAAATCAACACCAGTGGTTTGGAATGGGAGCGAGTATGTAGAGCGTTCTGGGGGTAACGCGGCCATCATTTGTGACTTCATATTTTGCTTGTAGATGGTACATGTCCTGCAGTGAAAGATGCATGTCTTGATCTTCTGCTTGAGGCGAGGGATGTAGTATTGCTGCTGGACCATGCCGATCATCAGCTGTTTCTCGGCGTGGAGTAGTGTTGAGTGGAGGAAATCGAGAAGGAGAGAACCTAGCTTTGAGTTGTCTGGTATAATAATGGGGTGCCGCTCATTATAACTGAAGGCGACGTAAGTGAGGCATCCGTTAACGCGCAGTAGGCCTGACTTATCCTAAACTGGGTTACGGGTGAGCAATGGGTAGTTTTTGCTGATTGGGTTTTTCGCTTCCAAGGTTGCCATCGTTTCTCTGTAATATTTGTGTTGAGCATTCCGAAGGAGAAGCAATTTCGCCTGATTTATTTCTGCATACGTTAAAGTGATGGTTTGTGGGACATGCAACCTTTTGGCTTTGTTTACAAACCGTAACATGAATGCTACTACTTGGAGAGCTCTTGAGTAGGAGGAGAAGCGGTGTAAGAAATCGGTGCTTACGGCTGCGTGGAATGCTTTTATGTGCTTTTGTTCTAGAGGAGATGGGTGACTTTAGGCCATAGTATGGGGGGCTTTGTTAGCCATTCGGGTCCTCACCACCAGAGAGAGCAGTCTACGAGGTCGTGAGGTTTGGCTCCTCGTGTGCCTCGATCTGCTGGATTGTCGGCGCTGCAGACATGACGCCACGTAGCATTGTTCAGTTTTGTAGGATCTGGGATGTCTTGCTTGCTACATACGTCTTCCATATCCAGGGGGGTTTTCCAACCAAGCTAGCGCGATGGAGGAGTCATGAGAAGGCAGATCTAGTTGGGCTCGCACCTGTTTCACTAACTTCGTGAGGAGGACTGGACCGCAGAGTTCCAGCAGTTTCGCCATGTTGAAGTTTTAGATATACACAAGCAAAAAAGGCCTTTTCAGAGGCATCAGAAAATCCATACAGTTGGATTGGGTTATCCGGGCTGAATTGTACCCAACGGATACCCCTCAATATCTTTGATTGCCGAGATATTTTTCTGGAAAGAGTTCCATTTGAGAAGTGAGGTGGGTTTGACAGCTTCGTCCCAGTCTGTTCCTTCCATCCAGAGCTGTTGGAGGAGAGTTTTCGCTGCTATCATTATGGGCGATAGCCATCCTGCCGGGTCGAAAAATTTCGCGACAGCTGATAAGATCTGTCGCTTCGTGGCAGTGTTTGTGTCAGGGAGCGGATCTACTGAGTACGGAAACGTGTCTGTGAGAGCGTTCCATTTAATTCCAAGGGTTTTCGTTGAGCTTGCCTTTTGGAATTGGAGCAAATCTGTGTCTAAGAGATCAGACTGAGGAATATCTTTCAGCAGTGATTTGTGATTTGCCGTGATCTTTTTCAAGGGGAATAGTGCTGAATTTAGGACATCGATAATTTGGGATATCGATTCGCTGGCTGAGTCGAGATCGTGCCCGCCTGAGAGAATGTCGTCAACATAAGTTTCGTTGACTAAAATTGCTGAGCTTCGTGGGGATTTTTGTTGTGTGTCTTAGGCCAATTGATGGAGTGTGGCAATACATTTTTTTAATGTCGCCATTGAACACAAACTTATATAACCTCCATTTGAGAATTTTAAGCATTATGTCATTTTGGAGAACGGGACCTGTGTGCAGTACGTCATTCAGTGAGAGGCCAGAGTGAGAGAGTTTTGACGCATTAAAAAATACTCGGACTTTAGTAGTTTTGCTATCAGGTTTAATCACAGCGTGATGTGGCAGGTGACTTTGTGGGCTGCATGTGGTCTAGAGTTAAGTATTCTTCGAGGACCTTTGAATATATGGTTTGGAGTTCCGATTTCTTCTCGATGCTCCGTTCGATGCTGAGGTATTGCTGCTGAGCTGCGGGTCTAGAGTGCCCTTGTACGGCGGAGTCGGGAAATGTTGACTTGAATGGGAGCTCCTCACAAAATTTATCATCGTCTGTGTGAGTCGGAGCCGATGGAACCTCCTCCTGTTCCCAAAATCTTTTGAGTAGATCTCCTAGGGAATCTGTTGAGCCTTCAACTACCTGGGTGGAAAATGTCGAGATTTGTTCCGCAACTGGGCCGCTTAATATCCACCCAAAGATGGAGTTTTGGGCTACTAAGCTTCCGCCAACGTTGGTCTTGAGACCTGGAATTAGTATTTTGGGAAGTATGTCGCTACCAATTACCATGACTATCCTGGCGGGTGCGAAGCAGTTGGGATCAGCTAGAGGCAGTGAGGCGTATTCTTGGAGATCAACGTATGCCACCTTGAATGATGGTAAAAAGTGCGTCAATTGGCGGAATATGGAGAACATATTGTGAGTGAGCAAATTTTATTCGCATTCTGAACTGTTCGCCCGCCCATTCCCAATGTTTCAAAGTTTGTTTTGGTTGTGGGTAGACCAAATAGCTTTTGTATACGAGAAGTTACAAAAGTCTTTTGGGATCCTTGGTCTATGAGAGCGCGAATCTGAACAGTTTCTCCTTTGTGGAAGATCGGAATATTTGCCGTAGGGAGTAAAGTTCTTTCTCTACTACTTGAGAAATGTGAGAGCACCTTATCATTGTTGCTTTGAGATGCATTTGCTGCGGTGGCTTGGGTAGAGGTACATGACATTTCATTGTCAGATGTGACGTAGTTTTTAGTGGGGTTTTTATTGTTTGGCGTTTGGGATTTTGCTGGGAAATGAAGGAGAGAGTGGTGTCGCTTTTGGAAATACACACAAGTGAAGTTGTTTTTAAAATCTCCCTCTGAATGAGAGTACGCCAAACAATTTTTGCGATAACTATTTTCTTTCACAAACTTATTCCGATCAGTTCCTTGAATTTTTAGCACATCATCATTGAATGATTGGAATTGCATAATTTGCACGAGCCTGACTTTCTTTGTTCAGTGTGGAACGACTGAGTTTTGTTCCGGAAGTTGAACGACTGAGGAGCTGTTGATGTTGCCCGTGGGATGAAAGTGGGTGAGGCTATTTTGGTTTATTTGGCCTGTATGTGCCAAGCCGTTCTACAACTTCGTGTCGAGTTGTAAGAAATTGGTCCATTTCTGATCAGAGGGGTAACTCTTTTCTTGAGTTTAGAGATTGCTCCCGTAACGCTAGGGTTTCGTCTGGGAGCTTTGAGGAGCAGAGATATATGAGCATCGGGTCCCAGCTGTCAGTGGAAACTCCGTTTGCTTTTAGAGTAGAGAGGCAGTTATTAATTATCGTTTGAATTTGTGGAATCTTTTCACCGTTTTCTGTGTGTGCGGGCTGAAGGTTAAAGAGAGTTTGAATTTGATTGTCAACGACAATTCTACGATTTTCGTAGCGGGATTTGAGTGCGTCCCAAGTGAGAGAAAAATTGAGATCATTAAGGGCATCATTTTTAATAAGGAGGGCTGTTTTCCCACGAGTCTTTCGCCTCAAGTGGTACATCTTTTGAGCTTGAGATAATTTGGGGTGATTTATGTACACTGCTGTGAACATGTTCCTGAACGATGGCCAGTCTTCGTATCCTCCATAGAAGACTTCAGTATCACAAGCAGGTACTTTCAGGTTATTGTACGAATCGGGTTGGGGTTGGGGCATCATCACAACGGATGTGTTGTTTCTGGTGGGTTCCAAGTTTTGCTGGAATTGGCTGAGCAACTCGTTAATTCTCAGCTTTGTGTTCAACCCGTTGTCGCTGGAGTTATCGTACGAGAAATCGAACGTTTTCCGCGTCTTCCCATCTACATTGCTCATCTGTATTGCTTCGTTAGCTGCGTCTACCAGGGCCATGTATTTGTTGAGGTGCTCCAGATATGTTCTCAGTCCTGCCTCAGTATGGTCCGTTTCGCTAATGCTCCACCACTTCTCGCAATATTTGTCCAGTCTCGAAATTTCATAAATGAATTTTTTATGATTGTAAGCGATTTCATCTTCTTCGGCTTAGGATTTTGACCTCGTTATGCGTTGGTGGGGTGAAGGGATTGCTTTTCTTCTGTCATTTTGAGTTAGGGTTGCTTTATATGTAAGTGCGAATTGATTGAGTTTTTGAGTATTCAGTGGGAAGTTTCTATAGCGAGAGTTTATTTTAACTTTAATTTTATTTCAATTATTTGTTTTTATATGTTGATATTTAATTTAATTTTTATTTAATTTGTTGCTTTCGTGCGTATATTAGTGTAGCACACTTATTTGGGATGGGTGCTAAATTTTGTTACACACTCTACTGTCTCAGCGCGTCTGAGTCCAGTAACAGTTCGCTTTTTCTTTGTTTGGGATAAACGGGTATGTGCGTTTGTATATACTACGCTGACAATGCTTTGTAGGGCGAACAGCGAATGAGCGGGATTAGTAGAAAGGAGAAAAATCACTTTGGAGTTGGAGCGGCGTATTTATGTACATATGTCCGTATGTGTATATGCACGGGTTGGGGAAGAGTAGCGGTGGTTTTGGTTATGTGCCCAGTGGTAAATTGGCCAACTGTAATTTTTTGCGCGAGTGGTCTTTTTGGAATGGCTTTGGGACCATTTTCATATATATACGTGGAGAGAGATATACATACGTATAGGGGTTATATATGTATGAATATATATTTATACTTAGCGCATTGTTTTTTTTTGTTTTAGTATGTATGGGGCTAAGAGGAAATGCGCGGGTTTTTAATATATAAATATTAATATATATGTGCGCAAAAATGAGCGGGTAATCAAAATTGACGGTTATTATTTTTACCGTCTTTCGGGTGCGCTAAATATATATAAATACATATATACATAAGTGAATTGGTTTAGCGTATTTATTTTTTATTTTTTTTTTATTTGTGTGAGGTTATATAAACTGCGCGGGAATGTTCGCAAAAAATATATGTATTTATATAGAGCGTTATTTGGGGTACGGTGTATGAAGAGGGGAGGTTTTCATACACGGTTTTGGGGGAATCCGCTAAACTTTTTATATGTGAGTAAGTAAATGATGCACTTACTTTGGCATTCCGTTTCTTTGTACAAACCGCTATGTAGAAATTTCTGGAGGTAGAGCTGGTTGCCTGTTGATTATTGTTGGGGGGCTTCCTTTTCGATTTACGTGCGCGGCTACTGTGGGGGCTACTTGTTGCTGCTATGGGGCTGCTTGTTGCTAAGGGGCTGCTGGCGCCCTTCTGGCTGCCGGCTTCTACTGCTAATTGCCTTTAGCTTCTTGCTGTTGTTGTGCTGGGTGCTTGACGGCTGGCTACTTGCTTGGGGTATATCGCATATACTTGCTGTTGATTGTAGTTGTTGCGAAGCCAATACTGCGAAGTTTTTGTGTTCTGTTGTTGTTGTTGGGCGGCCAATTGTGGACGACTCTGGCTGGACGGTTTATTGCGACCACTACCTTTTTTAAAAATTATTAATTTGTTTTGTCGTCGTGCACTTTTTCTCAAAACTGGCAACTTGTTTTTTGTATGTTTGTATTATTTCGCTTCTTTTTCTTTTTTAAGCTTTTAGCAACTATTTTCAGCCGTTTTATATTTGTTATATTTTTACATGTACTTAGTTTGGCAAGTATTTTATATATGTATGTACAATGAAAACTTATTGATTCACACAAACTTGAAGTTTTCTTTATTTTTTTGAGTAGCTAAATATTTTTTTTTATTCACTTTATGCTTTCCGCAATTATTTAAAATTTTTGCCCGAGCCGAATTTTATTTATTTATAATTTTTTTTTTATAAAATTTTTTCAAACAATGCGCACGCAGTTGAAAACGTAGACTGACAGCTTTATTCTGTATTACGAACGATAGGCAACACGAACGATTCGTCTGCAGAGGAATGCTTCAAAAATTAGTCCGGCGGCATCATTTTAACCGGTTTAAACGCAACTGAGATCATTGCAACGTAATGTATGAAAAGCGAGACGAAGACGACCGATAGACGAATCGTTCGTTTTGCCTATCGTTCGCTCGCTACTTTTTTTTCGTTTCAAGTGTTGTTAACGGACTTCGCGTATAATTGTTTGTGTTTTTAGCTTATGTACTTTGTACATAAATTTATTTCTATTTGAAATTGGTTCTTTTTATTGAAAGGGGTTTCGGCACCATGTTTAACCCCTTTTCCTTAGGAAATTAAAAGATTTAAAAGTTTGAATTTTTAATATATGTATGTGTATCTTTAGCATTATTATTTCAGGTATTTTTTCACTTAACACATGAGGATTGTTTGGAGCACTTTCTGAGGCGAGTGATAGCGAGCGAATGACTCGCAGGATTTTGTTTGCTTATTACTAAACAATTTAGTACATGGCGAATTCGCATATGAAGGTATGTTTAACTTACAAGGTGTTTCAATAAGGGCAAGTATAAAATTTAAATTATAAAGGTAATTACATTCTTCAATTCAGGTAAGTATTTAGGTAAGTATTGATTATATATATAAAGGTAATTATTTCAATGTGTTTAGATATTCTTTACATAATTTTAAATCAATTAGATTCAGACTCATGTCTTCAACACGGTTCTGTTTCAAGTTGTTCTCGCTAACTTCAAAGTAATTTCATTCAAGAAGGGTAAAAACCTGGCTGTAGGCCACAATGAACGCAAATGGATTGAACGGTAGACTAATAATTAAATTTATAGTTCAGTTGTTTATTACTTTGTCTTTACGTTTGTGGCTACTAAGTGTACATCGAAAGTTTGTATGAGAGAACCAATCTGAGATTATTGAAAAAACTATAGACCGGTTTGGTGAACAGCCAAGTAAGTCTTAAGTAATTACATCCTAAAACGATGTATAAATTTTTAGTTTATCTTACCAAATAGCAGAGGTATATTACATAGTATACCAGAGGTTCCCAAACTTATTTTTCTCGTAGACCCCTTTCAAAACTTTATTGGTTTCGGTGGACCCCCTGATGCTCATTTCTCACATATTCCCAAAGCTCATAAAAAATTTTGAAGATTAAATATAACGATGTAATTTTGATTGCGGGTGAGTTCCAAAAATAAATTCGGAGTGGCAAACATAAAAATAAAATATTTTTCTGTGTTATATTTAATAACAATGTGATTACACACTTGCAAGTTTTAAAAAACAGAGCTCGTAAAGCCATGAAGGAAATATCACGTTCTGAGGAGCTATATTTTTTAAAAGCAATAAATTAACTCCTCACATGTTCGGCTCACTCGTGAATTTGCATGTGATGTATTTGTCAAAATAGTTTGTTTTTGTTGATGGCATCATTTTTATTTTTATCCCTCCGAGTTTTAAAGTGATGTGAAAAATATTCGTCACTCGAATTTTTAAAACACAAAACTTGAAACAACAAAACTGCAAAACTTATTATGCCAAACATCAAATTCAGAAAGTGATAAGAAACAAAAGACCGAATCTAGATAAATCGATGATAAACAAACAAACAAGCAAGAAGCTCACGAAGTGTTCCATAGTCTCATCCTCTTCACAGCAGGATGGCAAAATGGAGTTCTCATTTACGCTTATCACAGTCAGGTGTTTGTGCCACGTGAAATGACCAGTCATCAGTCCCGTTTTCTCTGTGAGACGAAAAAACTAAATAAACCTCTTGAGATTGAAGGCAACATGAGTTTCGCCCACCTGCATCAACTCGATGGCCCCCAGTGATTGCTGATCAAAGCATTAGCGCACACAAGGGGTGGGTTTTGGGGTTCAAAACCGCCCCCCCCCCCCTAAATCTAATAACCTGAAATGCAAACTGTATGCTAAAGCCAGCTCTCAAGAAAAATAACAAGAAATATTTTTTATTAAAAAGCACTTTGGTTTTGCAGTAAATTTTCTTGAAGAAATAAACATACGAGCATTTTTTTCTTGAGAGATGCAAACTGATTTAAGAAATTTTGATAGAAGAAAATTTCTATTCCATTTCTGCTGCGTCATTTTATATGATTTTTTCGTTGTTCTTGAGAGCTCTTAAAAGCTTAACTGCGAATGAAACCATTGTCCTAAAAATATGCAATGCATACTCACTTACTTTTGTTTTTTACATCTTACAGCTTAAAAGAGTTTACCACTGATATGTACTTAACAAGGATTCGAAGATTTAATTTACCAAATTCGAATTCGTTCCACCAAAATTACCTACATAATAAAAAGGAAAGTTCATTTAAATTTTCCGGTAACTATTCGAAATATTAAAAAAATTAGGCAATCATGAAAAATCACCATATAAATCGAAAACCAGAAACCAGAAATCGAGGAAAACGAACATTAAAACTATTTTTTAAATTTTTTTATTACTTTTGAAAGTTGAGCGCATCTTGTGTTTATAGAACTTTATATTAAACAAGTAATTTTCAAATTACGGGACGACCCTTGAGGTACCATCTTTCCGATTAAAAAAAAAAGAATTATTGAAATCGGTTCACGTGGTTCAAAGTTATGCGGTAGCATACATTAAAAAGAAAAAAATATTCCGACGAACTGAAAACCTCTCCCTTTCCCGACTTCGGGTTACAAATGTTTGGGTTCGTTGCTAATTTTATGTAAATAAAGTGCAATTTATGAAAAAACTTGTATAAATGTACCTTAAAGAGCATATTATCTGAAGCGAATTTTCAGAAGTATAAACCCCTCCCAAAATATATTCCTGGGTGCGCCACTGGATCAAAGTATCCACCCAGTTTCTGATGGTGGCTTCGATGGCCGAAGTAGGGAGTGCTATAACTGGTAGCGGATCGAAGAATGTCTGGTCTAAGCTAACTGTGGCCAAATGGTCAGATGTCTCATTGCCAAGCACTCCCGACTGACCTGGCACCCAGAGTTAAGTGAGCTTGTTATGCTTGCGACAATCATTTAGTCGAGACTTGCATTGCCGAACTAGTTTGGAAGTTTTTAGATAGAAGGCTGGCCAATGCCTTAAATGCTGGAAATTTTCCCATTTTGAAATGAAACAAATATTTGAAAACAATTACATTCAGTCTCGAAAAGGAATTAAGGATTCATATCTTAAAGCATAGACAGACTGCAACGTTGATCCGGATTAACGCCATAATTGATCTGATCAAAATTGGGCCTTGACAGACGGCAGTAATGCCGACTAACGAGCCGGGAGGTTGTAGATTCGAATCCCGCGGCCAGTAGAATATTCATTTAATTATTTTTTTTATTGATTCAATTATAACTTCTATATTTTTTTAAGTTGTTTTTGACTTTTTTATTAAAATTAAACTCCAAAAAATTAAATTAACTAATAATAAAATAAAAAATGTGAAACAAAAAAAACAAACCCAAATAAATTAAATAACAATTGAATATATAAATCAAATAAAATTTAGAAAAATAAAAGAAATAATAAAAACAAAATTTGTTTGGCAATCGCTCCAACCGAGGATCGAACCTGGGACATACAGGCTTGTAGTACGCAGCTCTCACCTCTCGGCTACCGCGGATGAAGGAATCGGTTGCTAAATTTGCTCAGTTAGCGTAGAACACAAAGAAACTGCAAAACTACCACAGACATCCACCCTGTCGTCGGTAATGGTAAAAGGTATATGTCCATGCTAATTTTGCATTTTTCCTGTATTCTACGCTCTCTGAGTTTTGGTCAGTGTTGTCATCGAAAATTCCTTTGGTCCGAGTTAAGTTTGGAAATTAACTCTAGGACTTAATCCGGATCAACTGCAGTTCATTCCAGTGATAATTCCGAATTAACGAGTTGATCCGGATTAACGCTGCCGTCTGTTTATGCTTTTAGTGTAGTATAATCCGCATTATTTTTAATAATGGTAAAAAAGTGACCACTAAATCTATGGTGGCTTACGCTTCCTCAGTCTTGTTAAGGGTTCTTGAAATGAATATTATTGGTCGGTTTTCTTGCGTTAATACCGCAGCTTTCGCGTACTTTGATGTGTTGGTCGTGAGGTGAAATTCCTTGTTATAGTCAGGATGTGGTAGCACTACATCTTCTGTCAGTAGAGAATTTTTTACTTTTTGGAATGCTTCGACAGCTTCATTGGAAAGAGAAATGCATTTCCTGCTGGTGAGGTTTTTGGACACACGTCCTTCCTCCCCCCTTAAAAGGTATGTCAGGGGTTTCGCTATTTTGGCAAAATCTTTTATGAAACGGTGATAGAATCCTGACAGACCTAAAAATTACCTGAGGTCTTTCGAAGTTTTTGGATAAGGAAAGTTCATGTTTGCTTCTACTTTCGCTGGGTTGGTTCGTATTCCATTTTTGGATACAATGAGACCAAGAAGTTCGACTTCTGTTTTTAAGAGTTCGCATTTGTCGATTCGCACCTTCATGTTTGCACCCTGTAGAGATTGAGAAATGATTTCAAGATTTTTAAAATCGGATTCTGTATCTTCACTAAATACAATTATGTCGTCGATATATACGTAGTATATTTTGCCTATATGCTCACGCAGAATATCGTCGAGCGCATGCTGAAAAATTGATGGTGCGTTTTAAGGCCAAGTGCCGTCTTTTCTATATCGCTTTCTTTAAGCGGGATTTGATGAAATCCACTTTTAAGATCTATAACGGAGAATAATTTGCTCTTTCCTAATTCAGAAAGTACTTTACTGATGTCAGGTATAGGATACCGATCGGGGATGGAGACGGTATTTAGTTTCCGATAATCAATGACGTGGCGATATTTCTTTTCGCCTGAAGCATCTATTTTCTTTGGTACTATCCATACCGGTGAGTTATAAGGGGACCGTGAAGGTCGGATTATGCCGTTGGCGAGAAGCTGCTTTATTTGTTTTTCAACTTCGTCTTTAAGGGAAATTGGATAAGGGTAATATGCCGAGTATACTGGCCTGTCGGTTGTAGTCCTGATTTCACCTCTTACAACTGTGGTGAATGTAAGCTTTTCGTCCGGTTCAGTGAATAAAGTCGCATATTGTTTTACTAACTTCTCGATTTGAATTTTTTCCTGCTCCAACATATGCTCTGTTCTGATTAGTGATGCAAATTTTGAGCAGTAACATCGATACATCGATGTTTCGAAGCATCGGAGAAAATAACATCGAGGCTAAAATACATCGCTAGAGAAATATCGATATATCGATGGTTTCCGATGTTTTGCAATTTGTTAATTTCTAGTTAAATTTAAAGTAATATTGAATACTTTAATAATTATGAATGTATTTTCCTGTATTTTATTATCCTTTCTATACCCTTTCTATTATTAGAATCAAAATCCACACCATCGTAAGTTCGTTCGGGCCTAAAGATCCTAGGCCTGATCTTGTTGAAATTCTAAGGGGTGTTTGGTTCTGTTTTAACGGCTAGGTTATTAGCATTCAAAATGAGTCAAACAATTTTATTGAGCTTGGGGCCGTTTTTTATGAAAAATGTTGTGGAAAAGCAACAATAATTTACAAAGGTAAGAAGTTATAGCTGCTATTTGGGAGATCACACTACTACTACTAATCACAACCGCGGACACTGAGGAGAAGTGGTGACATTGTTCATAAAAAACGGCTGAATATAATTGTTATAAGGCCATAAATAACAAAAAAATTCTTAAGGAATAATACATTTAAGGTCAGTCAAACACACCGAAAGAAACTCGGAGAGTCTCCTTAATGTCGATGTTTAAAACATCGGCAAAACTTCCATCGATGTATCGTCAATTTCTCGATGTTAGTAAATTGTAAACCTCGATGGCAAACATCAAAAATTGAACCGATATTATCGATGTTTCAAAAACATCGATGCATCGTTAGCATCCCTAGTTCTGACACCGATGGCATTTACAGAATTTGAAGGTTGCTGTTTAATTTTGATTTTATAGTTATTGCGGAAAAGCATATAATTTTCCTTTGCATGAATTATGGCGGATAGTTCTTTAAGGCTATCGTTCCTTAATATTCCATCAAATGATTTAAGAGATGGTGATAGAAAGAATTTAAGATTGATATCCTTTTGTTTAAATAAATTGACCATTGTGTGGTGAGTTATTTTAACGTTGCCAGCTATTGAGTTTGCATAGAAAATTTTCTCATTAGGGATGGGCTTCTGTACATGTGTCGGTTGTATGTAGTTTCTGTTGGAGCCAGTATCTACGAGGAATTTGAGTAATTCACCACTAGCCGTTCGGCATTCGAAATAGGGAAGTGATGAATTCGTTAACCTAAAAAATGTATATCTGTAAAGTCTTCGAAGTCGTTAGCCGATACATTATTTGCCATATCTGACTCATTTAAATATTTTTCTAGTGTTAGTTCGTAATTGTTTGGGTATGGATCGTCTTCAGCTTCTGAGCTATTGATATGATAATTTCTTTGCAATTTTGCTGGCTTTTCGTTATTAGTCTGTCCGCCTATTGTTATTTTTCCTGCGTATCCCTGGGCAACGGGTCTATTCGCGTAGTTAACCTTTGCCGTTCTTAGGCTTTGGTCAACTTGCACAGGTTGCGGTGGTTTGGAGGTGGTTGGTGTAGGTGGTGGTTATTGGGTGTAACTGTTTCCGAATCGGGGTTGGTTATTTGGTTGAGGATTTTCATTACTTAGAGTTATTCATAATGGGGGTATTCTTTGAGGTAATGTGGTGGATGAGGTATTTGGGGATAAAAAGGATATTGATAATTTGTCAATAAGTTTGGATTGTATGTTTTGGGCATTTGAACACGATTTGGTGCTGGGAATGTTGGATGGGGTAAATGGGTATAAGGAGTTTGCATGTTGTGAGTATATATTATGGGAAATTGGCGGTGACGGGTTTGTGCCAAAATTTTTCTCAATGCCACATTTATGTTTGGCATACTGAGCCCTGTCTTATTACCCCTATATTTACTATTCATCACTTCGTCCGTATAAATTAGAGGGTTGGTCTGTGTTGTAGATGTCATGCCTTGTGTAAGGCACACACTGGTCGCTATCGTTGTTATTAAAGCTTCTAGCTTTGGTGTCGCGTTGACTTGCGGGGGTGTTGTTAGGTTAGAATTGTCGGGAGAGTTTGCGGGAATGTTGAGGTTGGGGTTACCTGTGTAAGGTACCGATAGGTTGTGTAGAACTGATGGGCGTATAAGGTTGTTAGGATTGGCAATTTGGTATTCTGTTTATAATTCTATTAAAAATATTCAATTATCAGACTGAGAAAATTATAATTATTTATATTACCACCCTGGGGGTGGTGAGTCGCAGAGGCAGTTTATTTGTTATAAGAACCGAAAGATCCCGAAGGTGGTGAATCGCGGTCCTTTTTTTAAGTGATAGGCTGAACGAGCCTCTAAATTATTACCAGTATTATTAAAATTAAATGGAGTTATCTAACTCTGGAGGGTCCCCCGAAGGTGGTGAGTCGCAGAGATACTTTATTTGTTATAAGACCCGGAGGGTCCCCCGAAGGTGGTGAATCGCGGCCCTTTTGCTTTGTTAAGTTATAGACTCTACGAGCCTCTAAATTACAATTACCAGCAAGTGTTTAGTTCACTTTTTCCCAACTTACTATTTTAAATTTCATAAAAGAAATTACTTAATCTTACGCTCAAATGATTTCACAATTTTAATCTGTATTTAATCAGCTCTTTGTTTTCTTCAATTTATGTTCGGACTTTTCTTTTTGTATTTTTAAATTCACATTATGCACTTACAAAAAATAGATGACGCGCATGGCTGGAGGATGTAGTCCGGTTTGGAAGTCTTACCAAGGATGCTCGTTGGCCACTTTGTGCTGCGCATTTCCATTCCTCATGCGTGGGTAAGGGATGTTGAGTTCTTATCCACGGCATGTGATCTAAAGAAGCAATCCTCTTTTAATGTATTGTGTTCAGCAAAAACGGCAAGCCTCTTGGGGTTGACTTATGTCCTTTCTACGCGTGACTGGGGTTCCAAGTATCCAGGGAGTGTGATCTGAGGCAGCAGCCCTCTTTTAATGCATTGTGTTCAGAAAAAACGGCAAGCCTCTTGGGGTTGACTTAGGATTTTTCACACGCGTCTGGCGCCAGTTAACGAAAACTACATTACGTTTTACTTTAGGAGCGAATCGCTCCTTCTTTGTTGAGTTAGAAAAACCAACTAAACTAAATCCAAATCGAAAACCAAAACCGTAGTTATTTCTGTCACAGCAACACAAAGTGGCAGCGGACGGCGTCGGTAGCAGCAACGGTGGCGTGATATTATTTAGCGCTCCTACAGTCTGGAAGACGCGTAGTCAGCGAAAATGTCTTGCGCATGTAACATATTGGGTTGCAGAATATTTTAGTATTCGCACAGTCTGGAAGACGCAAAAATGTCTTGACCGTGTAGTGCATTAGGCCGCCGCGTATTTCTAAACTTATTATTTGTTAACTAATGCACAAATGTAGGTAAGAACAACATAGCAGCAAACGACGCGACCTGAGGATAAGCAACATCACGCCATCACCGGCTACATATTTAAATACATATACTTTGTTATATATCGACAGTGCATACATATAAGCACAGCATTTGAAAGGGTATTGGTACACCACAGTTATTATCGGCAAATTTTTTCGGCAATTTGCTCAACCCAGAGCCAACAACAAATCCACACGTGTATATACATATTACTGCTTGTACTCAGACGCGCTAAGCCAAGTGCACATTATCCCAGCTAACAAAACAACGGGACCCGAAACAAAACACATCCCAGCGAGCAATTATAAATACACATATCAAAGTATAATCAAATTTTATTCTATCAAGAATTTCAATTTTAATTAACTAATTTTTAATCAAAGAAGAAAAAAATTAGCGAACACTTCGGAGAATACAAGCTCCCGGACGGAGCGCTAGTGTGCGCTTCCCGAAAACTTTTTAATAGTAAATTATTTCCGTGAAAATGTAGGGCCGTCGTATGCTCCTACAACAATAAATACGAATAAACACTTGCTAATTAACGCGCAACTAATAAATTAAATTAAACTTTGCGGCAAATATCAAACTAACGCGAGCGAAGCAAAGAAAAGGTATTGACCGGTCCGTTGTCTTTTGTACAATAATTCACTTTATTTGTTAGCAAAACGAATATAGCCTCGTTGGTTCTTATGTACTACGTATATATGTATACTAGTGTGAGTGTATATTCAGCGGCCACGCAGGGCTGCATTATTTACAAAAATATTAGGGCTGTTCAGAATGTTGTGGAAATGGTCTTGGATTTGCAGTTGGAATTGCATTTGCAAATATTTTGCTTGCTGCCTGGCAACCGTGTGCATTTTATTGTTGTGAAATTACAAATGCAACGAATATGCAAATTCAAGAGTTGTCAAAGTTGAGGAATTTTAAAGTGCATAAGTTTGTGCAACTATGCATAAGGGGTGTTCAGGATCTTGTGCATGTAATCATGAATTTGCGTGATTCAATTCTTTTGTAACAACTGCAACAATAAACTGCAAACATAAAATTTGTAACAGCTAATAAAAATGCGAATCCAAAATCATTATCACAACACACTGAACAGCCCTGTATGTAGTATTTAAATAATACAATTCACTTAATGTTGTACTTATGTACATATAGTGGCAAAATAATACGTAAGCACTACATTCGAAGATTATATTGAGTATTGGGTTTAGCAATTCAAATATTAGTGTATGATTATATCAAGAAACTAGCGGTACCCCGGTGTGCTTCTCTACACCAAATATTTAAAAATGAATGAAAAATCCTGGAATTTTTCTATTTGAAATTTTTTTTTTACTATATTGCAGCCATGTTTATACTTGATATTTATCCTAAGAAAAAATAAACACAGCACATCATAGCAACAATTTTTCACTATGTTTTCGATTTTTCATGTATCTGCTGTTGTACCATATACGTGGTTCATGTAACAGACATAAACTGTTATAGATCATGAACCGCTGGACCGAATTCGGGCACACTTCACATAACCCATCTGCATATACCGTTTAAATTTGGTAGAATTCGTGCACTTATTTTTATACCCGAGCGCACTTGTGCACAAGGGTATTATAACTTTGTTCACATAACGGTTATTTGTAACAGGCAAAACGAATCGAGATACATATAGACAAATGTATACATAAATGATCAGAATGAAAAGAGAAATCGATTAAGCGGTGACTGTCTGTCCGTCCGTCCGTCCGTCCGTCTGTGCACACGATAACTCGAGTAAAAATTGAGATATCTTAACGACACTTGGTACGTGAACTTCTTTTGGGCGTGGGACGGATGGTATTGAAAATGGGCGAAATCGGATAATAACCACGCCTACCTCCCATATAACGGTAATTTTAAGAAATACGAAAACTGTGATATTTTAGTAACTACTGAAGATAATTCACTCAAAATTGATACTTACAATGAGTTTCAGACGGAAAACATGAATATTATAAATTTTTGGAAAATGGGCGTAGCCACGCCCACTTATGGTTACATGTGTATATCTTGGTAACCGCTGCACCAATTTCTTCCAAACTTGGCACAGTTGTTGGCCTTAGTACAGCATACTAAATGGATGAAAATTTTAAAAATCGGACAATAACCACGCCTACCTCCCATATAACGGTAATTTTCCGAAAAACGAAAACTGCGATATTTTAGTAACTACTGAAGATAATTCACTCAAAATTGATATTTGCAATAAGTTTTAGACGAAAAATAAGAATATTACAAAATTTTGGCAAATGGGCGTAGCCACGCCTACTTATGGTTACATGTGTATATCTTGGTAACCGCTACACCAATTTCTTCCAAACTTAGCACAGTTGTTGGTCCTGGTACAGCTTACCAACTGGCCGAAAATTTCTAAAATCGGACAATAACCACGCCCAC
>NW_023458557.1:9918613-9949381 GCF_013731165.1 Rhagoletis pomonella | reverse complement strand
CTGCAAATCGCGCGACCGGGAGAATTGTTAAAATAAAAACACTTCAGCTTTCAATTTAAATGACGAACGCACACGTTTATATGCTTTTATTTCAATTCGCGGTACAAAAATTTAACTTTAAGTACAATACCAAAACAAGTGCCACAGTTCAAAATCGTGTGGTTTTTCGACAAGAGAAGATATATATGTATGTATACATATGTTGCTTTGACAGCTGGTGATCGTTCAAGTGAGCGAGTAGCGCACGCGTTGCCAACTACCCGGTTGGCTGTTAGGGGTGTTCCCGTTGCGAGCTAATTATTAGTTCAAAAAAGTTACATTTCATAGAAATAATTCAAGTCTAGATACTTCAATAAATACGAATGGTTAATGCGGGGTGCGTGCGCTAGTCACTCACTTGAACATCCTGCCCCGCCTAGGCGCGCTAGACGGCTAGTGCCACTTTCAACTGCTCCAGCGCTCTAATGGCCTCATCCATAAGCCGATTTGCCGTCTTTTCTCGGAATGCAGCGGTATGGAGCCCTGTTGCCGAACATTTGACGGTGCGTGGTTGTGTAATGGTGGCTGCAGTCGGATTGTAGCGATGGGTAGCGGCCTGGGTAGGTGGGTTGCGACGATTTTGTTTTGCGTTTGAGCGGGATGCAGGTGTCGGAGGTGTTTGAGCTGGAGGTGCTGTGGTACGGCGATGCGGCTGCGGTGGCGGCGGGGCCCGATGAAGCATCGTGTGGTGCGGCAGTGCACATATCCTGCACGTGATCTGGGATGTGCATTCGCTGGTAGCGTGCGACAGTGCCAGGCAGTTGGTGCAGTAGTTATGGGCCCGCGCCAACAAGTACCGCTGCGCTGGCTGCATCCTTCTAAAGAGCGGGCATGTTCGTAGCGCGTGGTGACGCGCGCAAACTCGGCACTTCTGATAATCAAGGTTTGGGCGCCCCCCGCGGTCGCTAGCGGCCACAAACACCTGCGAGCGGAGTGATGTTCTTGGTGCTGGTGTGGGTGCTGAATCCATTCACGCCTGTAAGTAGTTGTGTAGATATATAATTTTAGTGGGACGTATATCGAGTATCGTGGGTCATGAGACAGAGAAGTATATAATTGTTATTTTGGAGAAAAGGCGCGTATGGTGATTGGAGGAGAGACAAATTTACGATCAAGCGGTTTGTGGTATAAGTGGTAACGAATCACGATGATGGTGTAGGGTTACTCGGTCGCACTGGGACTGAGCTGAAATTCGGCCGGTGGCAAAAAACATAATTTAACTATCGGCCGTGTGAGAATGCCGGTTTGAGTGCGTGCCTCGACAACACGAACATGCCCATCCTTGCCAGGGTGCAACCTATCGATGCGGCCCAGACGCCATTCCGTGGGCGGGAGTGTGTCATCATTAATGACTACGCATTCTCCGATTCTGGGTTCGACTTGAGCATTCTTCCACCTGTGTCGCTTATGTAAGTCTTTGAGGTAGTCTTCCTTCCATCGTTGTGCGAATTGGTGGTGTAAGACCTTGAGTTTTTCCCATCTATTAATGAGCGAGAGGTTTTCGCGACTAGATTCGGGGAATGATAGGAGGGGAGCACCCCGGAGAAAGTGGCCAGGTGAGAGCGCTGTAAAGTCCGTCGGGTCTTGGGTGAGTGGGGATATCGGACGAGAATTTAATACAGCTTCTACTCTTATTAAAAGGGTAGTAAACTCCTCAAACGCAAATTTATGGGGCCCGGCAGTTCTTTTAAAGTGAAGTTTAAAACTTTTAACGGCAGACTCCCATAAGCCACCCATGTGCGGGGCGCTGGGAGGTATAAACTGCCAATTAGTACCCTGGGGTGAGTATTTTTGGACAATATCACGGGATGCCGTTTGGAGGAAGACAGAGAACTCCTTTTCAGTGGCTCTTTTGGCTCCTATAAAAGTTTTGCCATTGTCGCTCATCATTTTAGCGGGGTAACCACGCCGACCAACAAAACGAGCAAAGGCGGCGAGAAATGCCTCTTTGGTCAGGTCTGAGCACAGCTCGAGGTGTACCGCCTTTGTTGTGAAGCACACAAAAACGGCCACATAGCCTTTCACTAAAGTGGGGGATCTTAGCATGGAGGCTTTTATTTGAAAAGGCCCAGCAAAATCAACACCGGTGGTGGTGAAGGGCGGAGCGAAGGTGCATCGTTCGGGCGGCAGGGCAGTCATAATCTGCGAGCGCATTTGCTGTTTGTGAATGGTGCAGGATTTACATTGATAAATGCATTTTTTGATGAGGGGCTTGAGCCGGGGAATGTAAAATTCTTGCCTGGTCATCTGCTGCATAAGTCGTACTTCTGCATGGAGGAGTAGATCATGGAGAAACTTTAGATAGAGGAATGCGAATCGGGACTTTTCCGGAATTATAATGGGGTGACGTTCGTTATAGCTCAAGGTAGCATGAGCAAGGCGTCCATTGACGCGGAGAACTCCATTTTTATCCAAGAAGGGGTTAAGAACTAATAGTGAGCTCTTTTTTTCAATGGGTTTGGAGTCTTCCAAGCGGGCCCTTTCATGGGAGAAATGACGGGTTTGCGTGGTTATAATCAGACGGATTTTCGCGCAGCGGAGATCAACATGTGATAGCGGGGATGATGCGCGGTCATGACCTTCTGGCGCTTTGTCCTTTAGTCGTCTGATGAACTTGAAGACGTAGGCCATCACTCTCAAGGCTCGAGAGAAAGAGGAAAACCTGTCCAGAACGTCGGGATCTCCTTCGGTGGTGAGTAGTGCCTCCACTCTTCGCACTTCCGGCGGGTTGACATTTCGAACTGGGGGTTTTGGCCATTCTTCGGGGGGCTTGGATAGCCAATCAGGACCGTTCCACCATAACGAAGACGCTGCTAGGTCTAGTGGCTTGCAACCCCTTGTGCCCATATCTGCGGGGTTGTCGCTGCTGCGTACATGCCGCCAGGTGGCGCTTCCAACGAGTTCCAAGATCTCCGCGGTTCGATTCGAGACGAACGTTTTCCAAGAGTGGGGTGGTTTTTCCAGCCATGCCAATACTATTTCAGAGTCCGACCATAGTACCAGTTTTCTTTGAGAGACGTCGAGATGGGACTGGACAGCTGCGAAAAGTTTGGCTAAGAGAAGAGCACCGCAGAGCTCGAGCCGGGGTAAACTAGTTGTCCGAAGGGGTGCTACCTTGCCTTTGGAAACCAGAAGATGGGAAGAGGTACTGGAACCATGAGTAGTTCGAACATATACGTTGGCACAATATGCCTTTTCTGAGGCGTCACAGAATCCATGGAGTTCAACCTGCTGGTCAGGAATAAAATTTACCCATCGTGGAATTTGAATGATCGAGATTCGAGAGATCGAACTGAGACCATTTAACAAGACGGAGGGGTTTGACTTCCCTGTCCCAGTCAGTTCCATCGATCCAGAGCTCTTGTAAGAGAATCTTTGCCTGGATCATTATCGGCGTAAGCCACCCTGCGGGGTCAAAAAGTTTCGCGACAGAGGAGAGAATCTGTCGTTTAGTGCTTGCAGATGAGGCTGGGATGGAGTCGATCGTATAGCAAAACGGGTCTGTGAGCGCATTCCATTGGATCCCTAGAGTCTTTGTGGTACTTGCTTTTTCGAACTCGAGAAAATTAGTATCGAGCAAGTCCTCTTTCCTCATATTTTTGAGAATGTCTGGGTGGTTCGCTGTTATTTTTTTCAAGCCTGCTGAGTTTAGAGCCTGGATGACTTGAGTGAGAGATTGAGTGGCGATTGCCAGATCGTGGCTACCAGAGAGTATGTCATCCACATACGTTTCTTTCTTCAGAATGGGGGCTGCCATTGGGTAGTTGGTTTTTTCATCTTGTGCTACTTGGTGAAGTGTGCGAATGGCGAGGTAGGGCGGGCAGTTTACACCGAATGTGACCGTTTTTAATTTATAATCTTGAATGGGACTGGTTGTGGGTGAACGAAAGATTATTCTTTGAAAGTCCTGGTCTTCGGGATGTAGCAGTATTTGTCGGTACATCTTTTCGACATCACCATTAAATACAAATTTATACATTCGCCACTTGAGGATGAGAAGCATCAAATCAGGCTCGAGAGTTGGTCCGGTATATAATACATCGTTAAGAGAGTAACCGGACCCCGAAATCTTTGAAGCGTTAAAGACAACTCGTACTTTTGTCGTTCGTTTTTCGGGCTTTATGACCGCATGATGAGGGAGGTAGAACGACATGTACTTGCCTGAGAGGAGTTTTTCTTGAGACATAGTTTTTTCCATGTGGTTTAGGGTGAGATATTCTTCCAGGACATTATCATATGAGGCCTTTAAATCGCCCTTTTTGGTTTAGGGTGAGATATTCTTCCAGGACATTATCATATGAGGCCTTTAAATCGCCCTTTTTGAGGAGGTTTCTCTCAATTCCGAGAAATTGCTGAAGCGCTGAGGAGCGAGAGTAACCTAAAGAGATTTCTTTGGGGAAACTTGGCTTGAACGGAAGCCTGACCACATAACGACCATCAGAGTTGCGAGAAGTGGTGGATTTATAGAAATCTTCGCAAAAGTCGTCTTCAGGGGTGGTATGCTTGAGGTTTGGAACTTCTTCTAGTTCTCAAAACCGACGCAATTGTGAGTTGAGGTGCTCATTAGAAATTTCCTCTATTTGTGTAGAGTATGAAGCTATGTTTTCGTAAATCTGACCACTAAGTATCCAACCAAATATTGTCTTTTGAGCTAGCAGAGTTGGTGAGATTTTTTCAATGCCCTCCTCGATTATTTGAGGGATGATATCACTGCCTAACATGAGGTCAATCTGGGCTGGGGAGTGGCAGTTTGGATCTGCCAGTTTCAGATGAGACCATTTTTCTTTGTGGTCATGATTAAGTGGGAACTTGGGGAGCATTTTTGTCAGCTGTGGTAACACGATAGCTTGAGCATTTATTTGAGTTTGGAGATCGGCGGAGACCAAGACTAAAGAGCATAATTTGTTCGAAGTTTGAACAACTCTTCCACCCATGCCCGAGATTTCAAATTTTGAGGATTTGCAGGGCAGCCCTAGCTTATTCTGAGCTTTGGTGGAGATAAAGCTTCGTTCGGACCCCTGGTCTATGAGAGCTCTGAGTTTAAATATTTCTCCTCGGTGTGATACTGGTACCATAGCTGTAGGGAGGAGTATTCTGCTCTCATTCTCTGAGTAAAATGTTTGCACCTGCGTACCTGAGTCTTCTTGTTCGTCAGCGTCTGTTTGAGTTGAAGTTTGGGCACTTAAGTTTTTGGAGGTTGTGGTTGCCACTTGTGAGTTGGTTTTTTGCACTCTTGGGGGTTGCCTTTTCGTTATGGAGTTTGTGGCTTCATGGAGCACTGAGTTGTGCCGTTCATTACAATGGCTACAAGTTTGGGTGCTAGGGCAATCTTTCAACGAGTGTGACTGAGATAGACAATTGAAGCACATATTATTTTCTCTTACGAACTTCGTGCGATCAGGGATTGACAACTTTCGGAATTTGAAGCAGTTCCACAGCGAATGAGAGGAGTTCTTACACATCGAACATTTGTGCATTATTCGCTGCTCTGCCACGTGAGATTGTATTTGTGACATTGCTCTGTTTTGAAAGCTTTGAGAGTGAGGGGGTTTAAAAAGTGGTTTGTTATGCGAGAAAGGGGGCTTTGAGGAGCTATTGGGCTTACCAGGAAGTCTCGTCTTCGGCAGGCGCCATTGATCAACTCTTTCTACCACCTCATAGCGAGTAGTCAGAAACTGGTTCATCTGGGACCAGTTGGGGAGGTCTTTTCTGGAGATGAGGGATTGTTCCCACAGAGTTACTGTGTTCTCCGGAAGTTTGGAGGTGACCAGATATATGAGGATGGGGTCCCAACTCTCTGTCGAAACTTGCTGGGTAGCGAGGATTTGAAGGCAGTTATTTACAGAAGATTGTAATCTCTGTATATCCTCGCTATTTTCAACTTGAATTGGTTTCAAATTCATTAGGGTTTTTATTTGGTTATCTACCAAGACTCTGCGATTTTCATATCGTGCTCTTAGGGCTTCCCATGCCAGTTCGAAGTTGTCATCACTTAACGGGAATTGTTTGACTATTTGGCCGGCTTTGCCTTGCGTTTTGTACCGGAGGTGGTACAACTTCTGAATTTTTGTGAGTTTTGGGTGGTTAATGTAGACCGCGGTGAACATGTCACGGAAGGACGGCCATTGTTCATAACCCCCGTAAAATATCTCAGTGTCGCAAGGAGGGACTTTTAAGCCGAAGCCAGTTTCATCTTTAGGTTGTGATGTACCGGCATGGGGAATGGGATCACTCGTTTGTTTGAGTAACAGAAGTTGGTCACCTATCTGGGCTTTTGTGTCTTCATACATTATAAGACAAGACCTGTATTTATTGTACGCGGCTGACTTGAAATCATCGGGGAGGTCCTGATCTTCAGTTTCTAAGACCGTATCGTAAGAGATTTGGACCCGATTCCAAAAGTTATCGCAATTATTGTCTTTTATTTTCAGACTTGACTCGGTGTTGTCTTGGATTGGGGTGGACTTGAAACGAGTACAGTAGTCCATGAAATTATCAGTTTCTGATATAAATTTGATAGAAGCGAACGATTGCTTGGATTTCTTCGAGGTTGACTTTCCACTTGTGCGCGTTAAGCGTTGGGACTCCGTGGAAGTACCTTGGGCTTTTTCATCGTCACTCATCTTTGGGCTTTTTGATTTATCTATTTGAGGGGCACCAAGCATTTATTAATTCAAGGGAAAAGGGGAGTGAGTTGATCAGTTATGCGAAATAAAATGACCGCAATATAGTGTTCGCAACACGAGAAGTAATAGAAAAATTTGTCGCTTCGAAATGTGTGTTCGTACCACTGTACCCGCTTAAGCAAAAAATTCAATCGCCGTACCGCACTTTTTGTTATATTTGTATATATGTATAGGTATATAAGTATATATTAATATTTTATGAGGGGTTAGAGATAAGCTGATATTTGTGGAGTTTATTAAGTTTTAACTATTTAATATTTAAGTGACCGTTTATGTGTGTGCATATATGTATGCGCGCTCATATATCAAAATTTATGTGTGGAAAAAAATGAGAGAGCAAGTAAATACTCGCAGTTATTTTCACTTTGTTCGAAAATACATATAGAAATATGCACCGTTTGCTGATTGCGCGGGAAAATATGAATATTTATATAGGAGATCTCCACAAATATTGCTTCTTTTATATATATATGTTTTTTTTTTTTCTTTTTTGGGCGTAAGTGGGGTTAAAAGAAATTCGTTTCTTACTTACGGCTTTATTTGGGCTTTGGGTACTTATATGGGTGATGATGATCCGCCTGGACTGTTGCGGGCTGGTGTCAAAAGGAGGCGACGAAGGACCAAATCGCAGGGCGTGGGGGCCTGCGTTAGTTGTGGGCAGCGGAACGGTGGATCTCTAGGATTTGAGGCTAGGTGGGGTGGTCAACCGGAGGCGATGGGTTGGCCTTTGCTGGGCAGCGCTGAAGGTTATCCGTTGGGGTTGAACGGCGTCGGCTAGTTGCTGGCGGTGGCGCAAAAACCCGGCGGCTGCTGGAACAAAATGATGCTACTCTGTCACTGCAAATCGCGCGACCGGGAGAATTGTTAAAATAAAAACACTTCAGTTTTCAATTTAAATGACGAACGCACACGTTTATATGCTTTTAATTCAATTCGCGGTACAAAAATTTCACTTTAAGTACAATACCAAAACAAGTGCCACAGTTCAAAATCGTGTGGTTTTTCGACAAGAGAAGATATATGTGTATGTATACATATGTTGCTTTGACAGCTGGTGATCGTTCAAGTGAGCGAGTAGCGCACGCGTTGCCAACTACCCGGCTGATAGGGGTGTTCCCGTTGCAAGCTAATTATTAGTTCAAAAAAGTTACATTTCATAGAAATAATTCAAGTCTAGATACTTCAATAAATACGAATGGTTAATGCGGGGTGCGTGCGCTAGTCACTCACTTGAACAGTAACTACTGGAGATTATTCACTCAAAATTTATATTTACAATAATTTTTAGACGAAAAATAAGAATATTATAAATTTTTGGAAAATGGGCGTAGCCACGCCCACTTATGGTTACATGTGTATATCTTGGTAACCGCTGCACCAATTTCTTCCAAACTTGGCACAGTTGTTGGCCTTGGCACAGCATAAAAAATCGCCGAAACTTTTTAAAATCGGACAATAACCACGCCCACATCCCATATAACGGTAATTTAGAGAAATAAAAAATCTTCGATAAATCAGTAAATATTGAAGCTAGTTTATTCAAAATTGATGCTTGCAACAATTCTTTACTAAGAAATACGATTATGGTAAAACTTTGGAAAATGGGCGTGGCACCGCCCACTTATGATCTCATATTAGTATATCGGTAACCGTTCTACCAATTTGTACCAAACTCGGTGTGGTTATTGTGCTTGCCACATATAAGCAAAATGTTGAAAATTATTGAAATCGGACTAAAATAACGGCCGCTTCTCATATAACGGTAAATTTCAGAAATGCTTGAAACTTCAATATTTCGAAATTGAAGGACGCTAATTTGCTCAAAATTGATACACCCCGGCTTACCATCTAGCGGAAGGTTTCGGAAAGGTGAAAAAACATATATTTAATACTTGCGCCGGGTATTTAATGTTCGGCTTCGCCCGAACTTAGACTTTCTTACTTGTTATATATAAAATAGAGGCGCCACGCCCGCTTTTCCGAATTTAAGCAATTTTCACACAAACCATCTGCATGATAGCCCGAATATGCCGCACAAATTTGATTGAATTCGGTGAATCCGTTCGCAAGTTATATGGTCACACCAAAAACGTTCAAATATTTTTATATTTTATTAGTATGGGTGGTGCCACGCCCCCTTTTCCGAATTCTGGCAAACTTCGCGTAAACCATCTGCATGATAGATCGAATATGCCACATAAATTTGGCTGAATTCGGTGAAGCCGTTCTCAAGTTATGAGGTCACACCAAAAACGTGCACTTATTTTTATATACAAGATATGAAGTATTACATACATAGGTAAATACAATTCATGTGCAAACAAATATGAGTTCGATATGCAAATCCTGATTCGCAATGGCATGGATTTCATGTAAAATGAACATACTATATGTATATATATAAAAAGGAAAATAAATGAAGGTTAAGATGGTAATGGCGTGCTCCAACATTCCGGCCCATTGAAGGACCTGCGATCTTCAATCCACATTTGTTGGAAGCATTGCTAATTTGTGTATAGCATGGCGACGGATCCCGGACTATGTTTTGATGTCAGCCACCCGAACCTTACCGTCTGCGCCAGTCACGGACGGTTCTTACCACCCTTCCTAAAAGCCACTTTTGGGGCGGCGAATTGTCGGCGTGCACCAGCACGATTGTGCCAACTTCTAGGTTGCGTTGCGACCTGTACCATTTGGTTCTCGCCTGGAGGGTGAGGATATGGTCCCGCTGGAGGGCGGACCAAAACCGAGCCTTCAGGGACGAGAGCCGCGGCCAGCGATCTAAACAACATAACTTCTCGGTTGAGACCCGTGCCTCGGGCACGGCCATAAGCGACTCTCCTATTAAGAGGTGGGCCGGGGTTATTGCCTCGGCGTCGTTGGGGTCGTCTGTTGCTCCTCCGATTGGGCGGGACTTCATTATTGCCTCTACGTCTACCATAATGCTGGCCAACTCCTCGAACGTTAGGGTAGCGTTGCCGATGACGTGCATAAGAAGGTGTTTGGCGCTCTTGACGGCCGCTTCCGTCCGCGATGGCGATGGCGCCCACGAAGTTCGCTGCGTTGTCGCAGTATAACTTCTGCGGAACTCCGCGACATCCGACGAACCTTTTGAGAACAGATAGAAATGCATTAGTTGATAAATCATAGACAGGCTCTACATGTACAGCCTTTGAATTGAAACAAATAAAAATGGCAACGTAAGATTTGTAAGGCGGTCGGCCCCATATTTTGTGTGTGGTGTATATAGGCGCACGAAAATGAACTCCGGAAATAAGAAAGGGTCTAACTGATCTTAACCTATCTGGTGAGAAATCACCGATTATTTGGTTCATCATGAATGATGACTTTTCAGAACGCTTTTCTGATGATTTAGTTTCTTTGTATGAGGTCTTGTTTTGCTTATGGTCATTTACCTCTAGTGACTGACAACGCGTTATAAGGACTTTAGCACAATCATTCCAAGTGGGGAGTTTCGAATAATCAAGTAGGTCATTCAATTTTGCTCGTGTAGCCCCACCGACCTTTGACATAGCTAAATGAATAAATATTGTTATATTTTTTTCGCTGCCCAACGAATGAAGCGAATCATATATAGCCGAGCTAGTATCAACGGCATTGCGGAGGAGTGACGCACTTGGGTGAGAAATTTTTGGAAGGCTAAACACTTGTTCTACACTGTCAAAAAATATGAGGCACTTCTTAAAAATCTCCTCTCTCAATTAAGTTTACACGGTAGAGCAACTCTAGGAGATATTCATTCTAGCTAGAGACAAAATAGAGAAATCTCAACTTTTATCTATCACGTACTCTACAAGCTGTGTACACGGTAGACAATAGTTACCTCTCGCCTGGAGCTAGTATTCTATCTTGAATTGTTGTCAACGCTTGTTGTATGTATATATGTATTTATATCAAAGCCACGATGTAGAAAATATAGTTGGCGCCATCAGCGCAGCGCTAACCCTTCGTCGATTTGACAGCATTCACCTATTTTCTGACGTCATAAAATACATTTTCGCAATATGAACAAGAATTAAATTTTCAAATTGTACTTATTTGCCGAATAAAATTTTACCTAAAAGTAGACAAATGAACCTAAAAATTAAACATGGCAACCTCTCTCTTCGGTACTATGTGTACTTTTGGACTCGCATCAAACAACCTTTAATATTTAAAATTCTCATGAAAGGAGTTTCCCCGAGCAGTTCGAGCCAAACTACTATATATATGTATGTAGGTATTCATCAAGTTGAGCAAGTGGCCTGGCACTCTGACAAAACAGCAGATAACTCAAGCAACGACTATTGCCAGAGTGCTCAATTTGTGAATACCCCTTAGGTTTCAACTAATAATTATGCCCCTTTGCAAAGGACGGAGGCTATCGGAAAAGCCATTGAAATATCAATGAAAATTAGAGGATGATTCTCGGTACATTATTTGACTACGTTTTAATTGCATTTAAAATTGTGTGCTTGTATCGAATATACGGTTTAATGTCGTAGCCATTTCATAATTTAACAATCTGTAATGAAGTTCATTGTCAAGACTTTACTATTTATACGTATCCGTAGAGCAAAAAGTTTATTTAGCTTGCTAAATAGAGCGTGGAGTTGTCGTAGAGTTTTCGATCTAGCTTCGTTGGACTGTGTACACGGCGAAGTCTCGCTAAATAACTCTCACATAGACTTTGTAGGTGAGTCTCTCGTAGAGCTCTATTGAGTGTTTACACGTCTCTAGCGAGATTTTTGTCTAAATTTCGCGTTTTTTCTCTTCCGTGTACACTTAGTTTAATGCTTTCGGATAACTCTCTTCCGTAATTTGAAATGCCTTAAAGCTAAGCGTACACGATAGAGAAATCTCTCGAGAGTTTTACTGAAACAAAAAACTCCTCTCTCAATTAAGTTTACATGGTAGAGCAACTGTAGGAGATATTGACTCTAGCTAGAGACAAAATAGAGAAATCTTAACTTTTATCTATCACGTACTCTACAAGCTGTGTACACGGTAGACAACATTTACCTCTCGCCTAGAGTTAGTTTTCTATCTCGAAATGTATGTATATATGTATTTATATCAAAGCCACGATGTAGAAAATATAGTTGGCGCCATCAGCGGAGCGCTAACCCTTCGTCTATTTGACAGCATTCACATATTTTCTGACGTCATAGAATACATTTTCGCAATATGGACAAGAATTAAATTTTCAAATTTTACTTAATTGCCGAAAAAATTGGACCTAAAAGTAGACAAATGTACCTAAAATTTAAACATGGCAACCTCTCTCTTCGGTACTCTGTGTACTTTTGGACTCACATCAAACAGTTTCTCCGAGCAGTAAGTTGAGCATGTGGCCTGGCTCTGACAAAACAGCAGATAACTGAAGCAACGACTGTTGCCAGAGACTATTAGAAAAGCCATTGAAATGTCAATGAAAATAAGAGGATGATTCTCAGTACATTATTTGGCTGCGTTCTAAATGTACTTAAAATGGTGTGCTGGTATCAAATATACGATTTAATATCGTAGCTATTTCAAAATTCAACAATATGTAATGAAGTTCATTGTCAAGACTTTACTATACGTCTCCGAAGAGCAAAAAGTCTTTTAAGCTTGCTAAATAGAGCGTAGAGTTGTCGTGGAGTTTTCGATCTAGCTCCGTTGGACTGTGTACATGACGAAAAAGTCTCGCTAAATAACTGTCACATAGACTTTGTAGTTGAGTCCTTCGTAGAGCTCTATTGAGTGTTTACACGTATCTAGCGAGATTTTTGCCTAAATCTCGCGTTTTTTCTCTACTGTGTACACTTAGCTTAACAGTGTGTAGAGCCTCGCCAGACAAACAACTTAGTAAATGGTTGAACCTTTCTGTAGTCGTAAGTGACTGCTCCTCATGAACTAAATGATTAAATGTTCCTCTAAAATTTTTATAATCGGCATATTTTCCGTTAGAATTTGACAACTTTAGGTTAGGGAAACCAGTCACAGGACGCATTGTTATTCCGAGGGTTGTTTCCATCATTGGGCTGGCCCTTATTCTATATCTTCCAAGCAACGAGAGTAATTTTGATTTGACCGAAATCCTCTAGCTCACCCGTCTTCTCATCTTCAGGGTAAATGTTCTCTATTTCAGACTGATACGCCATAATTTGCTTTATATATGAATTCAATATATCAGGTCTGCACTCAAGGTCTATCGGGGTCCACACCATTGTAGAATTAAGCAAGTTCTTAATACGGGTTATATCTTTACGAGACGTGGCGCGTTGTTGCTTCAGTGCAGCAAGCGAAATTGCTTATGACTTAGCATTATCAGTGGATAGTGGCATTCTGAATTAGATTTGTTTCAATTAAATCGAATAAATCAATAAGAACAACGAAATGAAGTGGTATCCAGTATACCTTTGTTCCAAAAATACCAAACTGTATGCAATCTACTGTTTGGTTAAAATTAGCTACGATTTATTCGCAAATTTTTCCAAAAGGTTTTCAATAACCTTGGATTCGAACAAAACTCACAATAACCTACAATAACACCTACGGAAGTTAAATAACCAGCAGCCCCTCTTGCTCCGGCAATAGATCCTTTAAGTTATACAGCTCCTTTTCAAGGCATATCGCATACGTAAACCTTATTTACTTGGTTGTATTGATTTTGTTCCGGTTACTTGCAACAAGCAAATATACATATATACATACGTCGCTTAATTTAATTTTTGGTGATAGTACTGCAAAATATCTTCGCTTCAGTACAAACAGCAGCAGATACTTTTGCGCAGGGTTCAAATAAAAAATTATCTGAAGAAAATTCACAACAAAAATATTACGGCTGCAGTTTCACTCTGCCCTCTGAGAAGCGAACCATCAGCAGCTGCACTCTTTGTATCTACGCAGTTGTTACCTTCACAATAGTGTTTTCCAAGGGAAAGCGCCAACAACACAGCAAATTTCACAACAATGGCATGAGTAGCAACCGCAGTGGTAACGCCAATATCTTCGACAACAACAACAACAACTAGAGAATTTACCTAGTGAAGGTGCTAACAATTTAAGTCTTACTGGTGAGCTGCATTGTTCTCGTTTTTTTAATATACATATACTAGTATAATTTTGACACTTATTTTTGTTAGAAGTGGAGACACAAATAAATTGTTTGATAATATCCTGTTTACTTTAATTTTTAATATTCATTAAATAACTAACAGTTTGTAAAAATTGTAAACACTCCTTTTAGAGATTATTTGTGTGAAGTTATCATAATGTTTCGTTCACCCCCACATGATACACACACATCTACGCGGACTAATAATTTAAATGACTCGCTTATAGATTTGCAAAACAACTCTTTTCAAGAGGAGTTGACAAATCCTTATGCTAGTCAAAATAATAATGAGGTGTATGCAACCTCAGTGAAGCTTCCGCAATTTTGGACAAGTTGTCCAGAAGCTTGGTTTATTCATACAGAAATGCAATTCAACATGAAAAATATTACACAAGATACTACAAAATATGAACACACAATCACAGCGCTTCCGCAAGAAGTCATAGTTACGATATTAGATTTCATTCAAAATCCTCCGCATAACAACAAATTTTCAGAATTAAAGAAAGTCTTAATTGAAAGGCATTCTTTAAGCGAAAATAAGAAATGAGATAAAATTTTGTCAGATTCAGAGATGGGTGATCGTAAACCCTCTGAATTTTATCGGTCGCTCATGTTGCTTGCTGGTTCCAATTTTAGTCAAGATATTTTAAAGAAACTTTGGCTGAGAAAATTTCTAAAAACTCTTAGTGTGATATTAGCTAGTTCAAGTACCAATGATATAAATGAATTGGTGAAACTAGCTGATAATATTTGGGAAGTGATTAATAAAACCGAAATATCAGCTATGAGTAGTTTTCAAAATTCTAAATCAAAAGACACAATTATTGAGAATTTAGTTAAAACGACGAATCTTATGTGCGAAAATTTTCAAAAACTTTCCTTTGAATTAAATTCTACTAAGCAACAAATTAATCAAAATTCTAGATATAGATCATATAATAGGAATTGTTTTCGAAGTCCATATAGAAGTAGATCAAAATCTCGTGATAGTCAAAATTGGTTATTTAGATACCATTACAAATTTGGTGATAAGGCTCAGAAATGTCAACAGCCTTGTGCTTTTTATAAAAATAAAAATTCGTCAAACTAAAGTCATCCGTTGTTGTGGCGACAAACAACGGAAATTTAGACAATACCACGCGTCGCCCATTTATATTTGATAAAACAAACAAACTAAATTTTTTGATTGGTAGTGGAGCAGAAATTTCTGTACTCCCGGTAACAAAATTTCCTCATACAAAACGTTCTTCCCATATAATTCTTACTACAGCCAACGGTAAGAAGATTTTAAATATAAATTTAGGTTTAAGACCCGAGTTTTCATTTACATTTCTCATAACTGATATTGCGAAACCAATTATAGGTGCAGATTTTCTTTGCAAATACGGTCTTTTAATTGATATGAAACACAAACGTTTAGTTGATCCAGTAACAGGTCTTTCGGTTAACACGGTTTCATGTGTTTGTAACATTTCCCTTCCAAAAATTTTTGTAGTAGAGAACAAGTATACAGGATTGTTGAAGGAATTTCCTTCTTTGATCGCTGAACCAGATTATTGGAAACCGGTTAAACATTCTACGGTTCACATACTTTTTACTGAAGGAAATTTGCCATTCTCAAAGCCAAGGCGCTTGGATCCGATTAAATTCAAAGTAGCTAAGACTGAGTTCGATTTTTAGTGAGGACAGGGATTTCTAGACCTTCAAATTCTTGTGTAGCATCTGCACTTCATCTAGTACCTAAGAAAGAACTAAATGACTGGCGTCCTTGTGGTGTGTTTCGGAGACTTAACGTTGTGACTGTACCGGACCGTTATCCTTTACCTCATATTCAAGATTTTAACATCAGAAATAAGTATATATTTTCGAAATTAGATTTGGTGAGAGCCTACCACCAAATTCCAATGGCAGAAGAGGATATCTATAAAACTGCAATAACGACACCTTTCGGTATGTTTGAATTTATACGAATGCCTTTCGGACTAAGAAATTCAGCGCAAACTTTTCAAAGATTTATTAATGAAGTAGTTAGTGGTTTAGATTTCGTTTTTGCATATATTGATGATCTATTGGTTGCAAGTGAAAATGAAGAACAGCATTTTAAAGATCTCCGTATACTTTTCCAACGCCTAACAGAGTACGGGTTAAATATCAAACCAAGTTAATGTACTTTCGGTGTTACAAGTGTTGATTTTTTAGGGCATAATATTCCTGAGGCGGGAATCAGACCCTCTGATGAAAAAGTGATAGCTATTCGTAGTTTTGAACGTCCAAAGTTAATTAAACAGGCACAAAAGTTTATTGGTATGGTTAACTATTATTATAGATATATATCAAAATTAGCTGAGTCTACTGGAGTTATATCTGATTTAATTAATAAAACAAGTAAAAAACGAGACAAAATTTTGAGTTGGGATGACAAATCCATTAAAGCTTTTGAATGCATTAAAGAGAAGTTTGCATCTAAGATTTTGCTAAATCATTTTAGCAAAGATGAAAAATTGTCTTTAACGGTAGATGCATCGAATACGGCGATTGGTGGTGTCATACAGCAGCATTTCAATAATAAGTCTGAACCACTTGCGTTCTTTTCAAAGAAACTCTCTTCTGCAGAAATGAAATTTAGTGCTTTTGACAGGGAACTTTTAGCAATTTATTTGAATATTAAACATTTTCGGTATTTATTAGAAGGACAACAATTTACTGTTTTCACTGGCCATAAGCCCTTGACTTTTGCTCTAAATTCCAAAACCGAACGTAGTCCAAGGCAAACCAGGCATCTTGAGTTTATTGCACAATTTACGAATGATGTACAGTACATTAAGGGTGAAGCAAATGTTGCGGCTGATACTTTATCTCGAGCTTTTGAAGTTGAAGAAATAAAGAATTCAGAACTTAAATTCAAAATTTTACAAAGTGAACAACAACAAGATAATGAGCTAAACAACCTTGTATCTGGAAAAACATTTCGAAATCTTAAGATAGTAAAAATTCCTCTTTTAAATTTCAATATCTGGTGCGAATCGTCAGGAGAGTATCCTAGACCATTCGTTCCAAATAGTTTGGGAAAAAAAGTATTTAATAAGTTACATAGTGTAGCGCATCCGGGTACCAAAGCTACTCGTCGATTAATCATCAAAAAGTATTTTTGGCCCAATATGAATAGAGAAATTAATGCATGGTCAAGAGAATGTATCAGTTGCCAAAAATCTAAAGTTCATCGGCATACAAAGTCTCAAGTGAGTAAAATTCCAATACCAAAAAAAGATTCGAGCACATTTATTTGGATATTATAGGTCCTTTGCCTGTTTCAAAAGGTCATCGTTATATTTTGACAATAATTGATAGGTTTATTCGCTGGCCAGAGGCATATGCATTAAGAGATATTTCGGCTACAACGATTGCAAATAAATTTTTTACTGGATATGTTTCACGATTTGGAGTTCCATTAAAAATTACGACTGATCAAGGAAGTCAATTTACATCCAAATTATTTTCAGAGCTTATATCAATTACTAGGTAGTCATCATATTAAAACATCTGCACACCATCCGCAAGGCAATGGTATGGTTGAGAGATTTCATAGGCAATTAAAAGCTGTTATTATGGCCACAGATGGAACTCGAAGGTGGTATGAAGAACTACCGATAATACTTTTGGGATTACGATCTGTTTATAAAGAAGATATTTCAGCTACACCTGCTGAAATGGTTTTCGGGCAAAATTTACGTTTACCTGGTGAACTTATTGTTCCATCAGCGGAGAAGTTTTCTTCAACTGAGATTTTAGATTGTTTGCGTGAACATTTTCGAAATGTTAATTCAAATTTAAATCATCATCAAAATTCCAGCACTTGTTTTTGTATTCCAAAGGATCTTCAAACCTGAAAATTTGTTTTCGTTCGTTCTATAAATAAATGTTCATTACAACAACCGTACGAAGGACCCTACAAAGTTATCGAAAAAGATAAGAAATATTTTAGGGTAGAAATAAATAATGAAGTTAAAACAATTCCGATAGATAGACTAAAACCAGCAATTATTGAAACAGAATTTATACCAGAAACAAACACTAATATAATGTTTATGTTAATGTATTTGTGTTTTTGTCTTTTATTGTACTGTGTTAATTTCAACTTTGTAATTTTAAAAAATTTTATACCTAAGTGATTTTTGTAGTTCAAACATCAAATAGAAAATTTTCATTATTCAAACTTTTCTCGAATTGTTAACAACGTAAAATAAAATAAGTTTTGTTAACTTGTAATAATTAAATTTATTTAAGAATAAATACCTTTTCAAAAACCTGCAACCCTAATATTGGTTTTATGCCAAAGCTATTTAATAGTGCCAACTGTACTATATTTGCACTTTCGGAACGGTTTTCGTATATATGTATTTGCATATCGCCTGATGCCGGCTAACGCTAATTTTCGTGTAGATATGCATTTACGGTATTAGATGTATATGCAAACTTGCATATGTACCGATATACATATCGTCGTAACGTCATTCTGCAAAACCGCGTAACTGACATTGGCTGCCAAAAATTGAATTTGCTCACACAAGCTCTTGGCTCAATCCTTATCCATTCGTCCTGAAATATACTAGCCAGAAATGCAATTACTTTATAAAAAAGATAACCATTTTTAAATATAGTGTTTTTACGCTCTAGAAAATAATTTCTACAACTTCACATACGCGGTTTTGCATTTTGCAAATACTCGGTTTTGCACTTTAAACGACGATATGTACCTATATAGCACTGGCACATTAAATTAAACTTTTTGCAAATAAAATTAATCTTTTGGTAAATAAATTTAATCTTTTGGCAAATAAATTTAATCTTTTGACAAATAAAATTAATCTTTTGGCAAATAAATTTAATCTTTTGGCAAATAAAATTAATCTTTTGGCAAATAAATTTAATCATTTGGCAAATTAAACTCTACTATAGTGATAAACAGTGTTTTTGTAAAAGTAAAAAATACACTAAAAAAACTGCTGTTGCTGTGCTAGGAAAGCATTTTTTTTAACTTTTGACGCTAAGCTTTACTGCGCCAATATCAAGAGTTAACCTATAGGATACCTGAAAAGTGTTTTTATAAGCTTTTATTTAACTTGGTCATCCCGCGCAAATCGTGGAAATTTCCAATCGATTTTAAACTAACTTCCCGACAAGTTAGAGACTTGAAATTTTCAGCATAGTTCCAATCACGATGACAATGCAATTTAAAATATAAATGAATTCCCTATATGGTCCAGGGGTCTTGATTCAAAGTCGGTCAAAAATTAGTAAAATTTATGGCTAACAGAGCGTAATTTGCCAAAGAACGTAAAACCAGAGCAAAGCTATTTATGGCAAATTCTAGATATCAACCTAGTCTAGATATGAACCTCGTTGTAGGCATCATATCAAGGAGACACAATTAGAAGACTCGAGAAGTTTCCCCGCCAGAAGAAATTTAATATTGCGCCTAAATATATGCCATGCTACAGCGGAAGTGGACGACACGCCATTTCTTTAAATGAATTTAACTGCTGCTATATGTATGTATGTACATATGTATGTTTATACAAAACGTAAACAAACAACATTTTGCTTGCATAGTCTTCTGTTCTCTTTCATTGCAAGTTGAATTATTTTAATATCTATTGCAAAATTTTGTACACAAAATAAAATAAAACTATTTAATATACAACGCTTTTATAAATGGACTAAAAATTAGAAAATAAAGTAATGTAAAAAAAATATTTTTTTTAAAAATAAGCTTTTATTTACCATGTTTAATCAAAGGAATAAAATAAAGTAGTGAAACAAAAGATTTTTTAGCAAGAAAATTTTGTCAAAACTGCACTAAAATGAATAAAATAAAATAAGTTAAGGTCTCGTTAAAGTTACTAAAAGCCATTTAGTGAAAGGAGTTATTCAAACTCTAATGAAAATTACTAACAATTTGTACTAATTTACTTCGTTTTTAAAAAAGCTTGTCGGCGAATTCAGCGTACATGCATAATTGGTTAGGTATGTATTAGAGTCCAGCGCAAGTGTATTTGCCGCATTTCGTTCAATAAGTACTCCTTGCATTGTACTCTACTCCCAACACATTGTTACTCTTTTTCCGCATACATACCCTACTTGGCGTTGAGAGAGTAAATATTTGACGTACTTGCTATTACTCCACCAAAGTACGTACTCTACTTTCTCTCATCGCGTACGCGAGATATTTGCTGCTGCCAAAAGGGAGTAGCAAATCTACTCTCTGTATACTTGTAGTACGGTAAGTACTTGCGTATTAAATTTCAATTCTGGTTGTTAGCCTACTAGTTGATATCGTTTGCGGCGCTGGTCAGTGAAATTGAAAGAGTAAAAATAGAATATGGAATTTGACGATGTAAGGAAATGTTTACGGCCTTATTTATAAAAAATAGCGTAGATGTAGACATTTGTTTAATGTGACATTTTCATAAAACTTTTGTATTTAAGCAGCTTTTTAAATCTATGTATGTATGTACTTACATTTTTATGAAAGTATTATTTCTCGTTTCTAATTTTCTATAAAACTATTTGCAGTCATTAACCAACAAATAAGTTGTCGAAAACAATAACTTAAGCAATGCTGTTATACGAAATAAAATTATTAGTATAGTAGTGACGAGATGTACCAGCATTTTTTTCTTAAGAGCTGCATACTGATTTAAGAAATTTTTTATAGAAGAAAATTTATTTTCCATTTATTGTGCGTAATTTTATATGAATTTTTAGTTTTTCTTGAGAGCCTTTACAAACTAATAAAATTTCGGAATATGTACATACATACGCAGCCATATAACTTGATTTCAAGAGAAACGAATTTTCATTTGGTACGTTCAGAAAGCGAAACAGCTCAGTAACTGGTGCGATGGCACCTTCTGAACGCGTTGTTGCGTACTTCTGGTCAAATGAATAGTTGCGTGTTAGATGATCGTAATATTTTTCTGATCATTTGAGACAACATGTTGGTGTGTACCTTTGAGAGTTGAATTTGACAGCTAATGTATGAAGTCGTTCAAAAGACGCATAACGATCATTGATTTTTGTTTAGCAACGGTTGCGCTCAACTGCTGCGCCTTCTGAACCTACCTATTGATAACTTTTTTTTTTTTTGATAACACTGCGACAGCTCAAATTGTTATTGAGTAAACCCAAATGCAAGATAGAGTTTTTGAATATCATTGAGTTTTTTTAATAAATACTAAAATTAGAGGTGTATGAATGGCGAAAGAAAAACTTCATCCGATTTTTTTAAATCGAAACTACATTTTAACATATGTACATATGTCCATGCATACATAAATATATTTAATATGAACCCATGGTTTCAATTGTACGCATATCGTTAGGGTTTTCCCCACAACTTGGTTTTGCTGCAGTGAAACGACAGAACAAGTGACGAGAAAAAATATATGCGGACACTTACATATATATGTATCTATGCACATACGTATCTATGCACATACGTATCTATGCACATACATACATATGTACATATGTAGGTATGTATCAGAGAGCTGCAACGGATACCTAGATTTTGTGTATACTCGATCATTTACTCGGGCTTTGTATGATCGTTCGTTTATATTCAATAACAAGTAATGCGCCGTTAGCTCATTGCGCACGACGATTGCGGCAACACATTGTGCTCGCTTCAACCACCAAAATGGCGTTAGCGTGAACGAGTATAGAAATGTTATATGTACATACACATACTCGCCGTCACCACAGCCAAGGCATGAAACGTTTTGTGGCGCGAGCCACTCGAATTGTCCTTGCATGCATCAGTTGATCGTCGTCGTTGTCGTGTTATTCTTTGCATGCATTAGTTGAACAGCGATCATTGGGTGCATTTGCTAATTTTTGAAGTTGTGTTATTCTTTGAGTGCAATAATTGATCAGCGGCCATTAAGTACGTGATTTATAATTGTAGTTATCGTGAGATGGCAGATACAATAGAATTCGTTTCTGAACAAATTGCAAGTGGCAATTACCATTTGTCCGGCCGTCGAAAGGGCGAAAGCTTTGTTTGGAATGTGGTTGCTGAAATCCTAAAGCCGGATGATACTGTAGTGACAGGTTTGCTTTACTGCCGCACTTGCTGTAAAGTGCTGAAGTATACCAGTAGCCAAACGTCTAATTTGAATCGCCACAAGTGCTGCAAAAACATGAAGGAATCGCAAGTTTTGAAACCTGTCACAGCATTGGACAAAAATGAGGCCATTGAGAAATGCACGTTTTGGGTCATTAAAGATAGCCAGCCCTTTTCGGCAGTAAATGGTACCGGCTTTGCCAAATTGGCGAAGTTTTTAATTAAGATCGGCGCAATCTATGGCGAACATGTTGACGTGGAGAACTTACTGCCAGATGCAACAACGATTTCTCGTAACGCGAAAAAGTATGCAAAGGAAAAAAAACAAGAACTGGGTGAAGAAATAAGGGACGTTGTAAGCAGCGGTGGGGCCTCAGCTATAATTGATATGTGGACGGACAATTACGTGAAACGAAATTTTTTAGGCGTCACATTTCACTATGCAAAAGATTTCAAATTATTTGACATTGTGCTGGGAATAAAATCAATGGATTTTGAAAAGTCAACCGGGGACAATATAGTTAGAAAGCTTAACACTCTATTTAATGAATTTGGCATTGAAGGCATTAATTTAATTAAATTTGTAAATATTGTTAAGGCTTTAGAACATAATGTACGTCTTAACTGCAGCAGCCATTTACTTTCCAACGTATTAGATAAACCGTTCGCTGAAACAGCTGAGTTGACACACATCTTGGATTCTTGCAAAAAAATTGTGAAATATTTTAAAAAAGCTAACATGCAGCATCTTTTACCTACTTCTTTAAAAAGCCAATGCCCTACTCGATGGAATTCGCACTATATAATGCTCAAATCTATATGCGATAATTGGCTAGAAATGAACAGAGTTCTCGATGGAAATGAACAAAGCCAAAGATTATTACATATAAATATATCGATAATTAAAGTACTCGTTGAACTATGTAAGGATTTTGAAATCGTGTTTAAGAAATTACAACTTTCTAGTTCTCCCTCACTGTGCTTTGTTTTACCATCTGTGTTGAAAATTAAAAGTCTTTGTGAACCGAGCAGTGAGGATGTAGCTCCAATTTCAGTTTTGAAAGAAAGGGTTAAACAAAATATTGATGAAATATGGGTAGCCAATTTAAGTTATAAAGGACTTTTGCATTTCTCGCATTAACGAAAGAACTGTTATTTCTCAACCCAATTCTGCACAATTTAGTGATAATGAACTTTCAAGCTTGACCACTCCTTCACCTCCCTTGGCATTACAACCTTTAGTTAATCAAAATAACTCGGATGAAAGTATTTTAAGTTACACAGGTTCCTTTCCTGACAACTCTTTGCCTCCTAACAACGATGCCCAGTTCTTTTTTTCTCACTTGTTCAGGCGACCTGTTTCACAAACAATAGAAATACCTGAAGATGAAGTGGAAAGATATAGTAAGGAAACAATGGAAATGACTGAAAACTTCAACGTAATTGAGTGGTGGAAAGAAAATGGAAAAAAGTTCCCTCATTTGTCGAAACTAGCGATGCAAATCCATTCAATGCCAGCTAGCAGTGCAGCTGCTGAGAGAACTTTTTCTCTGGCTGGCAATATCATATCAGAGAAGAGTAACCGGCTAGCGCCAGGCTCGGTTGATAGCTTGCTATTTTTAAATTCCTATTTTAAAAACTTTAATTCTTAGAAATCTACACTTTATGTAAAGTCACTTGCAAAAATAATTTGGCATTTATTTTTTACCATATTCGCATTGATTTTTATGCTAAATATTTTTATGTTAGCTTGTTATGAATATAGAGCTCATTCCACAAAAAACCTAGTAAATCAAAATTTGAAGCTTTGGACAAAATTAAGGAAAATTCAGCAAATTTTTATAAAATTTTTAAACTATTTAATCATAGTTTCTAAAATAAATTCCAGTGCGCAGTTTTACGGCTCACTAATTTTAGTATGTATAATAAAAACAAAGTTTGAAGTTGCTAAAATATTCCTTTGATTGTTGATAATTTTTTCGCTGACGGTGTTGCGCATTTTCTTCTATACAAAAAATTCGTTATATGGAAAAAGTGCGTTGAGCGAAAAATATCAAATACCAACAGGAATTTTTAGCAACTTCAAACCTGCTTTTTATCACAACAAATTTGAATGGGCCGTAAAACTGCGTACTGGAATTAATTTAGGTATTATGATTAAAAAATTTTACATTTTCAGGAAAAATTAGCCGAATTTTCCCTAATTTTTTTTTCAAAGTTTAAAATTTTTTATTTGCATGGATTTTGTTGCAGATTGACTTCTAAATGTGTGTAAAAAAACTTAACGAAAAAAATATTGCATGAAAATCAATGCCAAAATGCCTTTGCTGTAAATATTTAATCTCATTAAATGTGTTCTTTGTTTTATAATTTGAATGCGTATGTATTTATTTTAAGAATTTTAGAAAGGTGAAATTTGGAACTTTAGTTTTAAGTTTGTACCCCTAGATCATAAGATTTTTTGAAACTATATTAAGTTAAATGAAATGTTTTTCCATAGCTTTTGATTTTAACTCGTTGAATTTAAGGTCTTTTTTTATATTTAGCATAAATGTTGGATCTCATGAAATATTTTTGTTCAATATACATATATTAAGTATGAATTAACCTACATACTATGTATGTTACGTCTTTCAACTTATTTGTTTTGTTTTTGAATCACAGCGCGCGATAGAGCGCGAGTGACGAAAGCAGCAGCTTTCCAACGATAGGAAAAAATGTCGCTATGGTTAAAAATGAACATATATTCGTCTAATTCGGTTACTTTAACTTTTTTTTTCATAAACAACACACTAAACTCCGCGAAAAAAACTGTCCATTCCCGCTAAACCGAAATTCCCCGCAAATTGGGTAATTCCCGCGAGTTGGTTTCCCCGTACGCGATACATAGTTTGTGCAAGACGATTGCCACAACACACATACATATGCTCGCTTCTTCCACTAAAGTGGCGTTAGCATGAACGAGTATAGAAATGTTATATGTATCACACATACTCGCCGTCACCACAGCCAAGGTTCGAAATGTTTTGTGGCGCGAGCCACTCGAGTTGTCCTTGCATGCATCAGTTGAACAGCTGCTAGTTGTCGTGTTATTCTTTGCATGCAGTAACGAGCCTCCGCCACGACGCATACACAAAAATACAAATCAGCAATCATGCCAACTACACAAACACGAAAATAGAATGTTGCGTCTCGTACATGCCCGCATAGCTGGCGACGATCGTGTTTACATGTACCAAATTTAGGGGATGATGATCGAGACGGCGCGATCATACTCGATGCCGGTCTCTGGTATGTATATCAGCATTTTAGTTGAAAGTACGTTTTGCTCGTCGCTCTCTTCATCGCTCCACTACATTCCTGTCCTTAGTTTTTTTCAGATACCACAAATGCGTCATCCAGAAAATTCTTCTATCATTCTTGCCACAAATGTATGTTTTCTTCGAAAATACTCAAGTACTACCAGTAGAGTACTCTACTGTCAAATACCTTTTACTCGCAGTAGTTGCGGAAGGCAAAGTAAATACTTTACGGGTCTTGCTATTGATCGGTAGTTTACGTACGCTTGCAGAAACTGATTTATGCTTACTCACACTTGACCCGAACGATGAGAGTAAAGGAGGGAAAGTATTTGCGCGGCGATCGGATGTCTTGTTAGGCCCTTTAAATGGAATTGCGCAGGAGTTTAGTATGTATGTATGTATTTATATGTATGTATGCAGATATTTAAATGCCGGTTTGCTATTCGCACGACAAGCTTTTTTAAAAACGAAGTAAATTAGTACAAATTGTTAGTAATTTTCATTAGAGTTTGAATATCTCCTTTCACTAAATGGCTTTTAGTAACTTTAACAAAACCTAACTTATTTTATTTTATTCATTTTAGTGCAGGTTTGACAAAATTTTCTTGCTAAAAAATCTTTTGTTTCACTACTTTATTTTATTCCTTTGATTAAACATGTTAAATAAAAGCTTATTTTTAAAAAAATATTTTTTTTACATTACTTTATTTGGTTTTTCTGTTCTGTTGATTTGACTGCTCACTTTCAAACAGTTCTGTCACACCATGGTCTCAAATATTCGTCAAACTTGCTGGCGCATTTTATTTCAACCAAACCACGCATTATGGCCAAATGGGATAAAAAAAAACATCAAAATGCTACAAATCTTGAACTCCCTTAATATAGTTTCAAACGCAGGTACAAAAAAAGTTTATTTATGTGCATACGCACATATGTACATTAAGGTGCTCATCAAAAATGTTTTTTTTTTGAAAATTTCAAGACGCTACCCACTAATTTTATTCGTTTTTATGAGAAATATTATTGCCTATTTTTATAGATAGTTTAAAGGTCATCTAGAGGTCTCGACCTGTCGATTTAGGTTAAAAAATACGGTTTTGTAGATTTATGAGTTTTTGAATGACTATTTTTGACTCGATTTCAAAGGCCGAATGTCATTTGAGAAGAGCATATAAAGGCCTTTAAAATGGTATTTAATAATCTATTTTCGGACTTGGCTTGTTGGGATTTTTTATGGGGTAAAATAAAAAAAAATCCAAATTTCTCTTAATTTTTTAAATTTTGACGATTGATAATTTCCACAATTTCAAAATATGTAGTACTGTCTAAAATTAAATCTATTTTCAAATAAACTGATACCTCATTAATTGCAATCGCATTAAAATTGTCGATTTAGGAGACTTTTCTTAAATACGGCCTTGAATTTATATTGTTTATGTACCGGACTTTCTGATTTTTTTAATAGTGTGGCTAAGAAATTCATCAATATTCATTCAAAATTTATATATAGATACAATCGTTCTTTAGCAAAAAAGTGGTTTTCAGGAATTTTTAGGAAAATGGGGGTGGCACCGCTCTCTTATATGATATATGCGTATCTCAAAAACTACTTGACCGATCTCGACCAAATTTCGTAAAAACATTGTGCTTAGCCTCCTTAAGTAGCGTCTTGAAAATTTTTGAAATCCGATAAAACCTAAACAATTTGAAAAATTTTCAATGTAGCACTTAAGAAGCTTTAGCGATTGTATCTATATATAAATTTTGAATGAATATTGATGAATTCCTTAGCCACACTGCTCGAAAAATCTGAAAGTCCGGTACATAAGCAATATAAATTCAAGGCCGCATTTAAGAAAAGTCTCCTAAATTCGACGATTTTAATGTGGCTGCAATTAATGGGGTTTCAGTTTATTTGAAAATAGATTTAATTTTAGACAGTACTACATATTTTGAAATTGTGGAAATTATCAAGGGTCAAAATTTAAAAAATTAAGATAAATTTGGTTTTTTTTTTATTTTACCAAGCTCTAAATGTTTTTATTTGTCGTTTTTTAATCAAAATGCCATAATTTTTCCACAAACAAATAGCTTCTTCATATCCATCTAATGCATATGGTACCGCAAAGAATTTACAAAGCAAACAAACAATAAACAAGTAAGAAAGTTTAAGTTCGGGCGGAGCCGAACATTAAATACCCGGCGCAAATATTAAATATATGTTTTCCACCTTTCCGAAAGCTACCGCTACATCGTAATCCGGGGTTTATCAATTTTGAGTAAACTAGCGTCCTTAAATTTCGAAATATTGAAGTTTCAAGCATTTCTAAAATTTACCGTTATATGAAAAGCGGTAATTTTAGTCCGATTTCAATAATTTTGAACGTTTTGCTTTTATGTGGCAAGCACAATAACCATACCGAGTTTGGTATAAATTGGTAGAACGGTTACCGAGATACATATATGTGATCATAAGTGGGCGGTGCCACGCCCATTTTCCAAAATTTTATCATAAACGTATTTCTTGGTAAAGAATTGCTGCAAGCATCAATTTAGAATAAATTAGCTTTAATATTTACTGCTTTATCGAAGATTTCGTATTTCTCTAAATTACCGTTATATGGGATGTGGGCGTGGTTATTGTCCGATTTTAAAAATTTACGGCCATTTGGTATGATGTACCAAAGCCAACAACTGTGCCAAGTTTGGAAGAAATCGGTAGAGCGGTTGCCAAGATACATATACACATGTAACCATAAGTAAGCGTGGCTACGCCCATTTTTAAAAAATTTGTAATATTCTTATTTTTGTCTAAAAATTATTGTAATTATCAATTTTGAGTGAATTATCTTCAGTATTTACTAAAATATCGCAGTTATATGGGAGGTAGGCGTGGTTATTATCCGATTTTGCCCATTTTCAATACCATCCGTCCTACGCCAGAAAGAAGTACACGTGCCAAGTTTCGTTACGATATCTTAATTTTTACTCGAGTTATCGTGTGCACAGACGGACGGGCAGACGGACGGACGGACAAACAGTCACCGCTTAATCGATTTCTCTTTTTATCCTGATCATTTATGTATACATTTGTCTATATCTATCTCGATTCGTTTTGCCTGTTACAAACAACCGTTATTTGAACAAAGTTATAATACCCTTGTGCACAAGTGCGCTCGGGTATAAAAATAGCTCAAAGGGGACCATCCATTCTTTAATTATGCGCCGTCTGATGTACGCAACTTTGGTATACTCATGGCAAAATTAAAATTACATAATAATCTAAATATTTAAATTAAATAATTAAATCAAATTCGTTTTTGTATTAAAATACCACGATACACCATTATCCAGGCCTTTTTGTAGAATTTCGCTAATTTAGAAAGTGTGATTGAATTCTTTCCCTTTTTCTCATGCTTCCAAAAACCATCCCTGCGGGTGGGAGTGTAAAATTTTAGAAAATAGCTACTTACAAAACCTTTAATAATTGAGTCATGATTCAATAATCAAAGGTTTTGTAAGAAAAACTTTCTCTCGCTCTAATTTTACCAATGACACTCCCACCCTACTCCCAAAAATAAAAACAGTGATATTCCTTTTCCAAATTTCTTCGCAAGTTTTAAGAACTTTTTTCAATTTTTAGTGGTGAAATTTTTACTTTGTAAACTTGTAGGCGTGTTTGTTCTGCATGCGCTGGCGACAAGAAGACAAATAAATAATATATATATATGTAAGAAATACCACCAAATGCTAGGTCTATTGTTCCTGCTTTTTTTAAGGCAAGCAACTTTTGTATTTGCTACCGCCAGAGACTTTGCTAGAATTCAGCCGCAATTTACCGCGTATCAACAAAATGCAAAACTCCGTATCAAGATAATGTAAAACCGCGTATGTGAGGTTGCATAAATTATTTTCTAGAGAGTAAAAATACTCATATTTCGAAATGGTTCTCTTTTTTATAAAGCAATCGCGTGTCTGGCTAGTATTTATATTTCAGGACGAATGGATAAGTATTGAGCCAAGAGCTTGTGTGAGCAAATCCAATTTTCGGCAGCAAATGTCAGTTAATTGGTTTTGCTGAATGACGACACGCGGTTTTGCACTTTAAACGAAGATATTTGTATACATATGTACATATGTAGTATATGTTTATTCATGTAACTGCACCGGTTATATGTATTTTTATATGCCCGTATGTATGTATGCGGATACATAACTTTGCACTGGTTTTTATGTATCTATTGAGGTGCCTTTAAAGTTACCGCAAGAAATGTTCCGCTGTTTAGCCAATTTTTTCTAGAAATTTTCTAATACCAGAGTTTTATTTTAATTTCATAATTTATTTTCTTTAATTGCCACTTTTATAACGTCATGCATGCAAATTTATAATTTAATTTATTAATTAATTAATTATTATTTTATTATATATTTAATCACACAGCACATACCTCATCGATGCCCATACACATCTTGAATCTCCGCCAATGCAGCCACTAATTCCTCCACACCCACAGGTCCACCGTCGACAACACTGACCCGCCAACACCCACCGCCGTAACGAAGTAACCAGACACCTTCTTGGTAGGAGCTCAAGTTTGGCTCCAAACTGCACCGCCGAACGCACTGACTCGTTGGTACCACAGCAGCAAGCAAACAGCTCCTCCAACCAACAACAACAGTAGGACCAATGTCGCCCCAGAACAGCAGCTTTTGTTATCGGTGTATCCACGTAACCGCGGAGACAATTGCAGAAATTGACAGAACACTGGATTGTGTCCTGTCACGGTCGCCAAGCACTAGTCGACGGAGCACTAGTTTGCGCTTCCCGAAAACCTTTTAATAGTAAATTATTTCCGCGAAAAAGCAGGGCAGGGAATAAACACTTGCTAATTAACGCGCAACTAATAAATTAAATTAAACTTTGCGGCAAATGTCGAACTAACGCGAGCGAAGTAAAGAAAAGGTGTAGACCGCTCCGTTGGTTTTTGTACAATAATTCGCTTTATTTTTTAGCAAAACGAATATTAGTCCGGTCAATTTAGACAGGTTACGAAAATACCCACCCAGCTGATAGGATTGGTAGGATTGTTCAAAACACCAACATAAATGAAATCTAAAAAGTCCTCATCGATCCGATACCTGGAAAAAAAGTTACTCGGGGTCAAAGGTCACAAAAACGGGATTTTCGCTATTTTTAGCAAAACGGTAAGTTTATCATAAAATTAGTTTAGACAAAAATTGTAGATCAGATAATTATCTATAAAAAATATCAAAACACTTGTTTTCCTAAGAGCCACCGTTTCCGAGATATAACGCTTCAAAAAGTTGGAAGAGTTGTAATCAACAAATGCATATTATTGGTTAGACAGAACCTGGGGCGGACAATAACCGACTTTTAGTTTCAGGCGCTAAACGGTTAAGTAGTATATCAAGCAACATTGATGGGACTTCAACAAGTACTGCTAAAAGTCGTATAAGCAGGGAACGGATTTTATGGAAATTGCCTTTTTT
>NW_023458557.1:9872734-9903613 GCF_013731165.1 Rhagoletis pomonella | reverse complement strand
TACTTAAAGCCATTTCAACTATATTAAACAAATGCAAAACATTCGCATCAGAATCACGAAAAAATGCAAACTTTGACAGATCATATCTCCGAAGAAAAACAAGGAGAAAAAATTCATCGAAAACGTGTTAGCTTATTTCATGTGTAGAAGCCTTAAAAAAATTTGAAGCGAATCGGAGACATGACATAATTTTTTTTACGATTAAACCTGATTCACATACAACTTTCTTCGCTTTGCTTGACAGTTCATTGCTTTGACATATAAGATCGATGTAGGAATATGCATGAGTATGCTCACATAAAAAACGTTTGAAGCAAAGCAAAACGAAGCAATATCTGGGGCAACTCTCAACTTTTGCCTCTACATGTATCTTTTCTCGTGCGCTTGCATCTGCATTTAATGACAAAAATAGGGTAAATAGGAATTTTTGTTGCTATTGATAATGCATATTATTATATTGTTATCTATTTTACAGATAAAAAATATGGCGGAAAAGGAGAGCGCAAAAGCTGTCAAAGCGTTTGTTGTAGCATACCTTCTGCGTTTCACGCTTTGTTGTCAAAGTTTGAACTGTTAAGCAAAGCGAGGAAAGTCTTATGTAAATGGCCCTTTAGAAAAGAATGTCTCAATATAAAGCATTACATACAAATATGAGTTCGATATGCAAATCAATAATGACACGGATTTCATGTAAAATTAACATACTACATGTATATGTATAAAAAGGAAAATAAATGAAGGTTAAAATGGTTACATCTGCGGACCACTGTAAGAATTTATTTATGACAGTAACCAATTAGAGGTTTACTGTTAAAAATGGTCCCCTTCTTAAGCAACTGACTTGTCTGAATGTTTACCAAAAGTAAATTAGATGACCTTGAGAAAACATGGGCAAAGGTGCTAGAGTCGCATAGAGAAATCGGCTTCTCGGATAGCTATACAGAACTGAGCGGCTCTGTCGAACAGAAATTCGCGAAATGCATGGAGAGCTAGCAAACATACAAATTAGAAATGTTAGAAGCCCTACAACTTTTTAGTACTGCTAGCACCAACCAACAAGCATCTTCCAACCACCCTACAAATGAATCCTACTCCGATGGTTTTTATCTTAAGGTACCACCGTGCGACACCGAAGTCTTCCACGGTGAGTACGAAGAATGGCCAGCATTCAGAGACATGTTCACGGCAGTCTATAAAATCCACCAAAACCAACACCTGCTCAAGAACTTTACCACCTACGACTAAAACCAAAAGGACAAGCGGGGCTTATGGTAAAACAATACCCATTAAGCAATGAAAATTTCGAGCTTGCCTGGGAAGCGTTGAGATCACGGTACGGAAATCGTAGGATATTGGTCGACAACCAGCAGAAAACCCTATTAAACCTTCCTGCAATATGTACATAAAATGGAGAACAACTACAGAATATGCAGACCACAATCAACAATTGCATGTCCATCCTAGCAACACAAGGAATCTCAACAACGGACTGTGACTCCATCCTCGTATTCCTGTGTTCATCCAAACTGCCGAGTGAAAGCCTTTCACTATGGGAATAGTCGCTCAGCTACCGGAAGGAACTACCGCTTTGGGCAGATATGAATAAATTCCTTATCAGTAGATACGAGGTAGTATAAAGGTTATGTACCTATAAACCAGGCAAGGAAAAACCCCAATTTTCGAGTAAAAATAGAACTCGTGCATATCATGCGATGAAATCTTGCGTCAGGTTTAAAAATCTTTCGGTATCAGATCGCCTGAAATTCGTGAGAGTAAACAATTATTGCGAAAATTGTCTTTCCTTTTCACATATCAAGAATGAGTGTCAGAGCAGTTTCACGTTCGTCTATTGCCAAAAGAGGCATCACTCTTTACTGCATACGCAGCCCAGGCCACAAGCCGACACTCTTAGCAGAACGGACAGCGAGCGGCCCTTATCATCGAAAAGCGCCGCCAGGACGTCTTCAGCCGTAAGTCCCGCACAGAACACAAAAATGGTTTCCACTCACTTTTCGAGTAACAAAGGAACCACCCAACCCCCAACAGCAATAGTCCCCATATACTTTGCTGGTGAATTCCATAAAATTCGCGCCCTAATTGACCAAGGCTCCCAAAAAACGTTTGCATCATCCCGAATAAAAAAGCTCCTTGGACTACCCACAAAAAAGTCTCTACACCAAATATCTGGAATGGGTGGAATAGTGGTAAGAAACTCAAATGAGATCTCCGAAATAACATTTTGTTCGTCAGATTTCGCCCTAAAAGTAGACGCACAAGCAATAATACTGCCAAAAGTCACTCACTTCACAGGCGGATTTGACATTGGCTAACTCACATTGTTGGACACCATCTAAAATCGATATACTAATAGGCAGCGATATCATCCCGAAAATTCTTACTGAAGGACTGCAACACAATGTACATGGAACATTGCTCGCCCAAAACACGATCTTTGGATGGATATTGAAGGGTCCAGTAGCTGAAAAAGTCTCACAGTACCCACGTCACGGAATGCTCCGATGACCCACTCAATCTACTTTTAAGACAATTATGGGAACAGGAAGAAGTGCGCCCCACCCCGCCACGATCAGAAGAGAACAACCACAATCCGCCAATAAGATGGACGTTATATAGTAAAATTTCCATTCAAAGCGGGATTCCCGGAAAACCTGGCACTCGGTCACTCCCGGCCAGCAGCACAGCAGCAGTACATCAGCATCGAGCAGGGCCTAGAAAAGAAACATGAACTACGAGAGAAATATTTTGAAGTCCTAAATGAATACTTGACCATGGATCACATGGAACCCGCCTCCCCTCAAGAAATAGTAAAAAGCGGGAAACATTTTTCTTTTTACTCTCCCCATCATGCTGTCATAAAACCAGACAGCGAAACCACAAAAGTGCGAGTTGTCTTCAACGCCTCCAAATTATCTCACTCTGGCAACTCATTGAACGACATTCTCCACACAGGCCCCATACTACAAAATGACCTAATGCTCGTTATTCATAGAAAAAATTTATCGCCAAATACGAGTTCACAAAGATGACCAAGATTTCCAGCGAATCGTCTTTCGCAAAGACCCTAATATGCCAATAGAAGATTTACGACTGAAGACAGTCACATTTGGTGTTAACTGTGCACCATATGTCCATACCTTTAACTATTCTCTGGATGGCGTTGATTTGTTGCGTAAATCCGAAATTAAGGATTTAGGAATTATCTTTGACACCAAATTAACTTTTTCAAAACATATTGATCTGGTCTCATCTAAAGCGTATTCGATGGTAGGTTTCATAATTAGGAACACCAAAGATTTTAAGGACCCTATGACTCTGAAGACACTCTATATTGCTTTGGTAAGGAGTATTTTAGAATATGGGGCGATTATATGGAACCCATACTACACAAAGTACTCTGATAAAGTAGAGATGATTCAAAGAAAATTTACCAGATTTGCTATGAAAAGAGTGTTTTTTGAAAATGATATTCCAAGTTACGTATCAAGGAGGAAACTCCTTGGCTTACAATCTCTAGCGGACAGAAGGTCGTATCTGTCGCTGCTATTTGCTTACAATGTTTTATCTGGCAATATTGATTGCCCAGAAATATCTGTTCTTTTTCGAGTACAAGAATCTAATATAAATCTCAGAAATCCCAGAAAGTTTATTGAGGGTTCACATAAGTCGCTTTACTCTTATAACGAGCCGATAGCCAGAATCATTCGCCTTTGTAACACATTCGCTCCGCAAATTAATTTTAATGTTAGCCTTTCTTGTTTTAAGTTAAGCCTTTTTGCACTGTTTAATTAAATATCAAAACATGATCATAGTCTGTAAGAAATTCTGTTTCGATGACTGAAATAAATAAATAAATAAATAAATAAATAAATAAATATTTGGCAATAAGAACCCTACACCAACTCGCTGAAGACTGCCAAAGCAAATATCCGCTCGCAAAAACATACTTTTACATGAAACGTATACAGTCCACTCTAAATGCGGTGTCCTAAGTTACCGAAGCCCTGAAATCAGCAGTATTCCCTTTGAGAAAAATGCCGCCAAACCATCCGGAAATTCTAGAGCCAATTCACGACTCTGGTTTACTAGATGTCGATTTTCTCAAATTCCAAGATGCAAGCTCCACAGAAACGCTCGGATTCCAAAGGAATGTATGAATATGTAAAGGTGTCTGGCATATTCATGCGACCCACTTTTAGCAGCACACTCATGCACAAAAAGACAGACTTCATCAGCAGTAGCGAAATTGTTCGATCCCGCTGGATGGCTAAGGCCAATAATGATCCTTGCAAAAATGCTGTTACAGCAACTGTGAATGGAGGGAACTGATTGGGACGAGAACATCAAACCCGGGGCCCTTCAAAAATGGAATGCCTTTTACGACAATTTACCCAAATTTGAGAACATTTGAGTTCCCGGTTGAGTACAGTATACCCCCGAAAAATCCTTCCAACTGCATGGATTTTCAGATGCCTCCAGAAAGGCCTTTTGTGCTTGCGTTTATTTAAGAGTGCAAAATAGCGAAAACACATTTTCATCGCATTTGCTAGCCGCTAAAAGCAAAGTAACTCCCCTAAAAACCGTAAGTCTTCCACGGTTAGAACTCTGCGGAGCAATACTACTCTCCAAGTTAGTAAAGCAACTTCGGGATGATCTCAGTCTACCCACCCAGGAACTCATACTTTGGTGCAATTCCTCCATAGTACTAGCGTGACTAAAAAACCTCCACATAATTGGAAAACTTATGTAGCCAATCGAACGTTACAAATTCTCCAAAACTTGAGCAATGCGATTTGGAAACACATTTCCAGCAATGAGAATCCAGCGGATTTGGGCACTCGAGGCTGCAAACCATAGGACTTGGTGGAATGGCCACTATGGTGGGAAGGACCCAACTGGCTCATACGGTCATCAACATCGGGGTCTAAAGCTGTGTCAACAGTGACGCGTAGAGGTATTTCACACCATGGAAGATAAGGATATGGATATACTCGACCGGCTCTCGCCGTTTTCTCGCGCGCTCAGAACCATCGCCAATATGTTTCGACTTATTCGGAAGGCAAGAAAACAATCCGTCTCATCCATAGTTACCCTAACCCAAGAGGAAGTGAATGATGCAACTCACCATCCAAACCCGATGAAGTCATTATGGGGACACAATAGCACTGCTCAGAGCTTCGAAGCCAATCAGGAAGGAGAGCCCCCTTTTGACATTAAACCCAATATTGGTCAAAGCAAGAATACTGAGAATAAATGGTCGATTATCCTATGCCGCCCTCAGCTACAAACGGCACCCAATAATCATACCCGGGAACTCTCGTTTCTGCTTTCTTTTTTAGACTTTCTCCATTCGACCCTACTACATGCGGAGGAACAGGTAATGGTCCGGATGGTACAACAAGGGTACTACATCCCCCGTTTAAAAAAAAGTGTATATTTCACTGCAAAAAATGCACCATCTATAAACAGTAGATGAGATCGCAGGTAGTGGTAGCCTTGCCGCCCGAGAGGTCAACATACTCCTTGCCCTTTCTCACAAAAGGAGTCGATTTCGCTACCCCGTTCTTAGTAAAATCGTGCCCACTTCGACGAGCTTCATATGGGAAGGTGTATGACTCTGTGTTTTCATGTTTCTCGACAAAGGCCGTTCATTAAGAACTATGTTCAGACCTAAGCACGAACGCTTTTAATGCACCCTTTGCACGCTTCACCGGCCGTCGTAACAAACCCCGCCAGACCAGACGTTCCTCAAGGAAGCAGCCACAGACGTCGCAGAAAGATATGCCCTTCATGGATTCTCATGGAGTGTCAAAAATTTATCGTTTTAAGAACTCGCTACTCTTCTGGTTCGGATAGGGGCGGTCCTCAGTTCCAGACCGCTCTTCCCTATGTCAGAAAATCCGCAGGATCCCCTGTGTTAACCGCAGGACAATTTCTTACGCGGAGCATCACTCCTATCACTGCCCGAACAAAACGTTGAACATCTTTCCTTTATCAACAAATGGCAAACACCTAAGGTACTGCATCATCAATTTAGCATCCGATGGAAGAACGAGTACCTCAAGGAGCTGCATAAACCCTACAAATGGAAGCGCCTACAGCCGAATGTCGAAGAAGGTGGTCTAGTGGTAATAAAAGACGATTTATGTTATGTATGTTACCAACTGCCTAACGCTATACTTACCCATCAAACTCTACATTTTGTATCCCATTATTATTTACCATTTAGCCGTATGTATAAATTAATAGCACCTACCCTTTATCAACATATTTTCTTCTCACCCATTTTAGTAAATACTTGATCCAAACGTCTTTACTATCAATACCTGTCCTTACAGAACTCGCAAAAAGCCAGAGCCACAGAAGTGCCGTCTGTGTGGCCAGCGTCATGTGGTGAGGCAGTGCCGGGCGTTCTTAGCGATGAAGCCGGAGGAGAGGTTCGAGTGCGCTCGGACCCATCGGTATTGAATCAGCTGTCTCGCCGTTTCTAATACCACCAGAGCGTGTGACTGCACGTCCAGCTGCCGACGATGTTCGCTGGGTCATCACACGCTTCTACAACGGGCACTCAGATGCGCGGCGAACTCAAAGCCGCACGCAGGCACTGCAGAGCCCGCAAACAACGCCAACAAAAACTACGGCGGCTGGTAGCTGAGGCAAAGGCGGCCCTGGACAAATTAGATGCGGCCCTAAAATCAACAACGCATCCGGCGGTGGGGAGCATGTTGAGAACATGATCGATTTTTCGCAGTAAGTCTCCACCTCTGTCAACGTGGCGCTCTGACAACGCCGTGTCAGTGTGGCCAAAGGACCACACGGCTGCCTTGTCGAAAGGTAACAGCACAGCAACATCAGAACAGTCGTAGATCATCCACCGCCACGTACGTTTGAACCCGCTCGTGTGTTATTTTGATAAATTTACTTTGCTCCCACGCATGAGTCTTCTTGATATTGAAATTAATAAAACTGAATTTAATTATTGCAACCAAGAACAGGTGCGTGTTCTTATTTAGCGATGAAGCTAGTTCAAAACAAAGCCGAATACCGAAGCCAGACCGTACCTTCGGTCGGATACACACGCATGCACATAACGCACTGGCATTCAAATTTACATATGTAGTCTTTTTGGATCGTCTTGAAGCGAAATAGTAGAGAAAATGGATTAAGAACAATTTATAGTCATTTACATTTATGTATGTTTCCTTACAGTTCCAGTGTTGAAAGGCCTTCCAGCGTTGTAGTTGCAATTTTCTTCGATGATTTAAGTGCTTGTTTAAAAGATTTAAAATTTTTCTAGTTTCGCTTGACTTAAGATTAAATGCACTTATATTTATATTTAATTTCACTTTCTATATTCTTATAATTCAATATTTTAAGCTTCTTATAATTAATAAATTTTTCGTGATTTTTATCTTTTTTTTAATACAGAAATTCTAGAACTAAATTCTTTTTCTTTATGCGATTAATCTAGGTTTGCTAACTCGTCATTGGGAAAGTTTTTTTTGTTCATTCTCGCACTACTAGGATTTCAATTCTTTGTTTAAACACTTAAGGCTCTGCCACGTTTTTGCTTTGACAGCTAAGATAAATACATACGTTTATATTAAACTGTTCATATAGACAATGCTGACTCCAAAGCAACACGAACGCTGGTTAACTCTAGCCGTTTTGCGCGCGTTGACAGTCCCTTGATGAAATCAATCACTTTTTGCTTATAAACACACATAATCATGCAAAGAAAAGACGACTAAGGACCGCGACGACCAAATGCTTCTATTTTAAAAATGTTTGAATAAGTTTTAATTGTAAAATTCTAATTCAAAACCCAAAAATATTTGCTGTCAGTGCATTCTGCGTTGCTGTCAAAATGAAACAACGCCAAAGCGCCGCGAAAGCTGTATATGACAGAGCCTTTAACCGTTTTCTCTACGTTTTCTTAACTTTTACAATTTTATGACATTTTTTCTCTATATAGTTAAGGAAAAAACAACACTACTTGCTTGCATAGACCCACCAATTTTCCGCGTTTTCCCTAAGGGGTCATTTGCCAAAGAGGTAAAGCGTCTTTTCCGTGTTCTGCCCCTCTCTAGAGAAACTGGTGTTGTACTTAGCTCTACGCGCAGTGAAGGTGGCGGTGATCAGCTACAGCGGGTTCAGCCAGTTCGTGTAACTAAAGTTGCAGGTGATCAAAGTTTTTTTCAACCCGAGTGACCTAGTTGCAGAGGTCCAGTGACAGAAATAGACAGTCACCAAATTCATTGGGATATGCAAAAATAGCTAAACCCACACTAAGGTGCAAGAAATGGGGCAGTTAATATGTAGCTCGTTTTGTTTCTCAAACGCCCCTGTGTGGGATCTGACGATACGGGATGGATCTACGCCCCCAGATGCACTGTACGAGAAAAGAACGTAAGAACTACGGCTTCTTATTGTTCTTATTTTTACGTACCTGGTAGTGTTTGGGTGGAAAACTCGCAATAAATTCATGAAAGGATCCACTCCGTAAGTATATTTCTTTAGCCAAAATAAAAACACTTTACGCGAAAGTTTTTCGATTGAAGTTAATGTTACTAGTCAGCAAAAAGGCTGAATCTAATCACAGGGGGGTTTATATACTGGCGTTTTCCATTTCTGAATTTTTCTTTGGAAAATTAAAAGCGATCTTCTTGCATTTTCAATGCAGTTAGAAGCAGAGTGTCCAGATTTGGCGATTTCGCGCCAATTTGGCGATTTTTTTAGATATTCGCGCGTAAAAGTTTAGGAAATGGCCATTGGCGATTTTTGGCGATTTTTTTCCTTCAAATAAATTTTTCCGAATTATAAAAATATACAAAACTTAGTTTTGCACGATAATTTTACAGAAGAGGCTAATAAAATGCGTGATAAACTTGACTTAACAATCATATTAAAAGACTGTCAAAAATTTTTGATCACCCTAATCGAAGAACTTTTGAAACGATTACCTAATCAATGAAATACTTTTAAAAAAGCTTTGATTTTGTCACCAGAAAGGTGCGAGAATCACAAGATGGCGAGTTTCAGGGACCTGCCAATTCACTATTTGACTTTGAAGGATAGAAAAGCAGCGGAAACATCCTTTTATTATCCTTGCCGCACTCACATGCTTTGTTGAGCGCGTTTTTCCCGTAATGAATTCAACAAAAAGTAAGATTCGAAATAGGATGATGTTGGAAAGCTTTAATTCAATAGTTCGAATAAAGTGTTATATGAAGGAAAACGTTTCAAATATCAAACAGTATTTGTCAATGTTATTGTGGCTTGTTAACATTTTATTTTTAATATTTTTATTGAGCTTTGTACCACGATTGTTTATTAGGAAAAATTGAAAAAGCAACAAAGTCTAAGCGATAGAAGTTATAGCACTATTTCGGAGATCACCACATCTCCTCATCAGACTTCTTTTTCTAGACTTCAGCAGGGATCGAACCTGCGAATTCGATGTTCAAAGTCAGAAGCGTTAACCACTGAGCTATGTACATCCCGTAAACAGTATGTTATCTAGGTTGAGTAGCTCAATATATGACAACAACAGAAATGTATTTATTTATTTATTTATTTATTTATTTCAGTCTATGAAACAATATTTCTTACAGACTATTCAATGCTAATAAAGCTAATACTTAAGATAGAGAATAATATTAAAACATGGTATGCAGAAGATTTAAAATAGTCGATAAGTCGATTTCCACAGATTTGGATAAAAGATTAAATTCCCGCATAGTTCTCGCTAGCGGAGCATTGCTGGCAAATCTTGTTTTAATATTCGCCCAATAAAAGGGGTATGAGATTCGAAGACTACGCTTTGGAACATTAAGACTAATCCTTTCCAAAAGATACGGGCATTCAATAATACCTTGGATTACATTAAATGCAAATCATTCAGACACTATAGGTGATTATAAAGAAATTGTGGAAATAGCTGATCTCGCCTTATTATAGGTTTTTATTTAATTTTTAGCGCCGAGCTCTTAAAAGCGGATTGTGCGATTAATCAATTAATAGGAGTTATAATAAATTTAATAATTGCGCAATCCTATTGCAAAATGTGTTGAAACTAATATTTTTAAAAAGTATGCGTATTTTTAAAGAAAATTTTTTTGTACATCACTATTATATAAGTGATTTGTTTTATTTATTATTAACCCTTAATTAGGCGCATAAAGAAAATCACACAATTAGTCACATGGGGTCCCCAGTGACCCCAATAAAAGTGTTGAAAAAAGAGTTTTCAAAATAAAAAAAATGTAAGTGTGTATTTTCAAAAATATTAAAGTCCTCTATTATCGTTAACTTAAAAAAGAAAAACATATTTTCGACTTCAAACTTAAAAAAAATTTAAAACTTACTTCCGCGAAAAAATGTTACATTAGTAGGCGCATGGGGTCAGCACTCAAGCGAGTAGCGACACATGTGTACACGACGATGTTCTAACCGTAACTAAATAAATAATACGAAATGTATTTTGTCATAAATATTAAAGCTCTTTATTATGGTTAACTTTAAGAAGAAAAGCATAACTTTTAGTTCAAACTTAGATACAAGAATAAAAACTAAAAAATGTTACATAAGTGGTCGCATGGGGCTTAAAAGAGTAGCGACAAATGTGTACACGCCGACGTTCTGGCCGTGACTTATTTATGTACCCCGCGGGGAGTTAGGAAGCTAGACAGAGCGCGAGCACGCTCCAAGCACTCCAAGACATTTTTTTTTTCAACTTGAAATGATCTTGATCCCATGCGCCTAAATAAGGGTTAAAGGTATTATATTCGTTTTTGGTTTTAAAAACTATATTATGAGAAGATCTCATTTTTTAAATAAAAGATTTGTTAAATCGATTTAATGAATTTTATAAAAAAAAAAATTGGCGATTTATTTCAGAAATTGGCCTTTTTTTAAACAATCTGGACACTCTGGTTAGAAGTAGCATCTTCTTTAAGCTCGGAAACCTAATCTCGAGTAACTCGAATTGAGTACGAATTCAAACTCGGCTTACAACTCACTGTATCGCTAGCGACATCTTGTGTCGAAAATAGTATGCAATAAAGCTCAGACAAAAAGCTAAGTATGCGAGCAAAACAACGACCATTACAACCCCTGGACCACGATTTGTATTTTAAATCGCATTGTCATCGTGATCAAATCTATATAGCCCAGTAAAATTAAATAAATTTGGTACAAAAAATAAAAAAAATTGTAACAGCGTTTTTTTGATGCAGTTTACTTCTGTTTGACACGTATCACACATTCCGCCGTCTTGGATTTTAGTTTTTTTTGGGGTTTTTGCGATTTTCAAGCGTATTTTGCATTTTTCATAAAAAATGGTTGAATTCAAATTTGTAGAGAATAATTTCCCGCATTTGTTATATACAATGTTTAAAAAAATATATTTTTTATTGTAAATAATTAGCCAAAATTTATTAAAAAACTTTACATTGTCACAACTTTCGCCATTTTCGACAATTTCTGATGAAAGTAAATATCATATTGAAATTCTAAAGTTGTAGAGAATTTCATGCTCCACAACTTCTGCACATATATTTTTTTTTGTAACACGCTTCGATCACGACCGGAAACGTGCCAAACATAGCGATGTAAGGAAAGCAGCGTAAAATTCATTTCGTTATAACGCCAAGACTACGATGACCAAAACTTTATAGGACGGATTACAAAGATTAAGGTCTTACAATGATCACAGAGACTCCACATTAAAAACAGTGTGGCGTTTAAACTAACCTTAAATTAGATTTTGCTTTAAAGCTTTTGTGCCACTGGAGACCCCAACACTAAAAAAGGAAAAGTAACAGCAGCACAGTGGTCGGATAAGGCATGTTTTACGCGAAAAAGGTCTATTTTTAAAATGTGATAAATTAACTGGAGTAAAGCCATTCTTATTCTGAAATGACCAACGAACTCAAATCTGGTTAGTATTTTTAATAATATGTGCTGAGCAAGCATTTAATTCAACTAATTCGATCGTAGCTTATTCTAACAGTTATGAGTTGATAGCTTTCTCAACAATTTTTTTTTATGGAAACATTAAATTATAAAAGTAATTGCTGGTTTAGTGTTACTTCTTAAAAATGGAAAATGATGATTTCAACGAAATATGACACAATAAAATTTTGTTGCCAAATTATGAATATCTTAATAACACGGATTATTGTTCAAGATTTTTTTTTTTTTCAAAAAGATATAACTAATTTTTTGGGCCGAGTAGGATCTTCATTCCTTTACCAAAAAGTAATGCAAGGGGTCCTTTAAGGATGTATGAAAAGAATAGCCGCGCATACTCGCACCAAAAAGAGTGGCGGCCATTTTTATTAAAAACGCGGCTTATTTTTGAAGAAATATTTTCTTCAAAACGGTATAACTAATGAGTAGAGCAGAGTAGTATCTTCATTCGTTTGCCAAAAAGCGGGATTATAAAAAGCGGGAAAATGTGATTTTGTATTTCGAAACTGTATGGTGGAAAGTGTGTTCTAATATCTATTTGATACACAAAAAATGATCACGGCTGTATTTTTTGCTGATATATTACATACATATGTTCCATTTAGTTAAACAATATAAGATACACAAAAACGTATCTTTTCTACAAAATATCATAACTCAGAAAAAGAAATCTTCGCTATTAGAGATTTGGGTTGATTGTAGTTCAAAGTGTCTCTTTCCCGGTAAAAAAGTTTGAGAGAAAAAAAATACACTTTTTGAGAAATTAAATTTAAAAAAAAATTTGCACTTTTTGTTTATTGTAAAATAAAAAATTTTAAATAATGATAATCAATAATTATATCATTCTATCTTGAAGTGACAAGAATTACTGACATCTGAGTAAAAACATTGTTGGAATCTATTAAATTTTGACAAAGTTTTGGGCATTTTAAAAAAACATTCTCACTGTCAATTCGAATAATCGATTTTTGCCTGAAAAACAAAATTTAATTCGCCCGAAAAATTTTTCCGAGCCAAAAGAAAAAATACGTGTCTCATTATTTGGACCAACAAACAATGTATTTGAGTTTGGTCGAAATTAAAAATCATGCTCGTACCTGACCGGTTGTCTGGAAATGGAAATCATCTATACATATAATAAAATTGTAACAGGTCGATGTCTGTACATTATAGATATTAAAGAAAAATTAATGTGGGGGGTCATTTTTAAAGCACCATAAGCCAAATCAACCATTTTTAGAATTTTTGTCTGTCTGTCTGTCTGTCTGTCTGTCTGTCTGTCTGTCTGTCTGTATGTTTGTTCGCGCATCACTCGAGAACGAATGCATGGATTTGAATGCAGTTTTCACCGATGCATTGCTAGAGGTCTAACTTAAAATTTAGGAAGAAAAAAAATTAGAGAGTTGCCACCTGTTTGAAAATTGGAGTTTAAGTAAATTGATAAGAAAAAATTAATATTGCAATATGGGCGTCAAAAGAAAGAGAATGAAGAAGGCTTACAGCCAAAAATATTTTTTTAGAGTTGCCACCTGTTTAAAAATTTACATTAAATTTAATTTATAAGATAAGTTGAATATTGCAATATGGGTATCAAACTGAAAGGGTTTAGGAAATTATATTGCCGAAAATATTTTTAGGGGGGCTGCCACCTGTTTGAAAAATTGTATTGTATTAAATTGATAAAATAAATGAAATCTATATCTACATCTATAAATCTATACATATAATAAAATTGTAACAGGTCGATGTCTGTGCATTATAGATATTAAAGAAAAATTAATGTGGGGGGGTCTTTATTAGAGCACCAGAAGCAAAATCAACCATTTTTAGATTTTTTGTCTGTCTGTCTGTTTGTCTGTCTGTATGTTTGTTCGCGCATCACTCGAAAACGAATGCATGGATTTGAATGCAGTTTCCACCGAAGTATTGCTAGAGGTCTAACTTAAAATATAGGAAGAAAAAAATTAGAGAGTTGCCACCTGTTTGAAAATCGGAGTTTAAGTAAATTGATAAGAAAAAATGAATATTGCAATATGGGCGTCAAAAGAACGAGGCTAAAGAAGGCTTACAGCCAAAAATATTTTTTAGAGTTGGCACCTGTTTGAAAATTTACATTTAATTTAATTTATGAGATAAATTGAATATTGCAATATGGGTATCAAACTGAAGGGGTTTAGGAGATTTTATTGCCGAAAATGGTTTTAGGAAGGGCTGCCACCTGTTTGAAAAATTTTATTGTATTAAATTGATAAAATAAATGAAATCTATATCTACATCTAGATATACATATAATAAAATTGTAACAGGTCGATGTCTGTACCTTATAGATATTAAAGAAAAATTAATATGGTCGGTTTTTATTAAAGCCACAGAAGCCAAATAAACAATTCTTAGAATTTTTGAATATCTGTCTGTCTGTATATTTGTACGCGCATCAGTCGCAAGCATGGAATTTAATGCAGTTTTCACCGTTGTATCGCTAGAGATTTAGCTTCCAATATAGAAGAAAAAATTAGAGAGTTGCCTGTGTTTAAAATTTCAGTTTAGGTCAATTGATACGGTAATGTGAATACTGCAATATGGCTGTTAAATGAAAGAAATTTACAAAGGCCTACAGCTGAAAATATGTTTGTGGAAGGTTGCCACCTATTTGAAAACTTTAATTTAATATAATTGATAGCATAAATTAAATATTGCAATATTGGCATCAAACTAAAGACGATAGGAAATTTTAATCCTGAAAATATTTTTAGGGGATTTGCCAACTGATTGAAAGATTGTATTCATTGCAATTTGTAAAATAAATTAAATATTGCAATACGAATATTAAACTAAAGAGGATTAGGAAGCTTACTTTTGAAAATATTCTTGAAGCGGGTTGCCACTTATTTGAAAACTATAATTCAGTTAAATTTACTATATAAACTAAGTGTTGCCATATGGGTATCAAACGAGAGTACTTGAGAATAATAAAATTGCAACAGGCCGATATCTGTACATAATAGATGATAAAGAAAAATTAATAGGGGGTTTATTAGATCAACAGAAGCCAAATCTAAAATTTCGGTATGTTTGTCTGTATGTTTGCAAGCGCATCACGCAAAAGCTAATGTATGGAATTAAATGCAGTTTTGCTAGAGCTCTAATTGAAAATATAGAATCCATTTTTTTTTTTGTTTTAGTTTATCGTCGATCATTATTCCTAGGTATTTGAACGTATTAACTTTTTCCAGTGCGTCGTTGTTTATATTTAGAGTTAGCAACGCACCGTTCTCAAAATTTCGCCTTGATATAACCACAAACTTAATTTTTTTTTATTTCTGTTTGGAAGGGTTTTCGCTAAAAAAAATTTAAACTTTTCGTTGTTGCTGCCAAAAAAATTAAGAAATCTGAGACGTTACGTTTTACAATTTCATACAGTTCTCTTTACAATGCATTTCACTAAACTACTAAACGGCTGCATCGACTTGGTTCATATTTGGCAACACGTTGAAAATAAATATTCTGACCAAAAATTTACTCGGTATTTAGCTCGGGATATTCCTAAAATTCTTATACAGACTAAAACGTAAAAAACCAATATATCACTAAAACCAATTACGCTGGGGAACTGAAACTTAGCACTGATGCATATATTGCAAATGCATTGGGAAAGGGGGCGTGGCTCCTTCCTTCCATGCAAACTGAACTTCTCATATAGGTTATGTCTGGAACTGCTTACGCTAACGTCCTGAAATTCTACACAGCTACATATGTTATCAATACCGTAGTTATGGCGAAAAGTGATAATTATTGGAAAGGCTGGATCGATATATAAACGCGCAAGTATCACTCGATTGGGAACCATTTTCTCCTAGATTTATAAATCCCATTGAACTATTCTAACTTTGTCTTTAATTTTCAGTAAAGTAAAATTTTTGTGAAAATTTTGAAGAATTTTTTTAAGTTTTTCACAAAGAATGGAGCTTTGCTTTTACGAGTTTCGCTATAAACTGTCCTATCTACATACCTATTTGCATAAAATGATAGCCGTTTTCGTTGTTCGGAATAAACTCAAAAAACACTGAATAGAGGTCCGTCAGATTGTCGGAGGTTATCTTACATACATATATGGTCCAATTACATGCTACTATAAAACTCGCTAGGTGGTGCTGGAGTAGAGTTATTTATAAAAATCGTATTTATTAACCGATTTCGTTCAAATTTTAAATGTGAGCTATGTACCTGTATGATAGAAAATTCTTTTGATAAAAATTTACCCGATTAGTGCCGCTGGAGTTAAGGTAGAAATTCATAACACGTATTCATTTTATGGTAAGCAATGGTTTTGCAGAAAATAAGCCCAATGGATGGCGCTGCAGCCGAAATGTATAGAAACCCCGTGTGGTTGGTCTGCTTTGGACCTATGTTTAAGTTATACGAATTTAGTTTTCAAATGTTTAAATGAAGCATGGGGTTAAGTTTTTCTGACGCCCTCATGCACGATCATGCGGTCTTGCATCTACCCTGAAATCAGTTCATAAATTTTACCACGAATTGTAAAAGTGGTGAATTAACAAGGAAAGATCACCGTAGGTATATCAACTGCTTCATTTGAAAGATACTTAAGAGATCACACTACTCATTTAGCTACGTACCGGAAAACTTTTCATCCTATGGGACAGCGAGGATTCTTGGCCTTCCTATAAAGAAAATGCACTTCTGTGCTCTTGAGTTTCCCTATAAGAACTTTTATTGGCATACGTAAGATCATACAAAAAGATTACGCATGATTGGCAGAGATCTCACAGGTGAAAATAAGACCATCAGTAAAGCTCATGACACCAAAAGGGATTGGTATTCCATATGGTATCACAGCGTTACTACTATTTGCCTATGTGTGAGGAGGATACTGCGCCTTAGTGGTTTCAACTTAAATCAAAAACTTTGACTTTACAGACTTTTTTTTTTTTTAAACGCTCTTTTGCATTGGCTAACGCAAAAGCTCTTATTAGGCGCCGCGAAGTAAGCGGGCATTGGCTAGTCATAAATAAAATAGAAAAAAACTTTTATTATACAACGCTTTTATAAATGTACTAAAAATTGGAAAATAATATTTCTCAGTACCATAGAATTTGTTTTGATAACTCTTTATTTTGAAATTTTGGCAAGTCATTATAAACAATTTATGAGATTGAAAATGAAAAAGGTGGAACGCCTGCAATACAAGGCATTAGATTTAATTGACAATAGTCAAACTACATAACATAGACCTAAAATTTCTACAGAGAAAGTACAAATTTGAGATCGATTTTAAGCGGTCGTTATTCATATACCCACATACATACATACATATACTACTTTTCATATCAATTCAAGTCTATTGCATGTATTGTATTGCATGCGTTCCACCTTTTTCATTTTCAATCTCATAAATTGTTTAAAATTACTTTTGCTAAAATTTCAAAATCAAAAGTTATCAAAACAAATTCTATGAAACCGAGAAATATTATTTTCTATATTTAGTCTATTTATTAAAGCGTGGTATATTAAAAAGTTTTTTTTTTTTTATTTTCTACTTTTTATTTCTGTTTCTATAAAATTTTGCATTAGATATTAAAATAATTTAACATACATGCATACGAGCACAAATTAATTTCATTTAAAGAAATGGCTTGTCGTCCATTTCCGCTGTTGCGTATGTATGGCATATTTTTAGGCGCAATATTTAACTAATTCTAGCAAGGCGTACCGTCGAGGTTGATGTCTATACTTTTGTATAGGAACTTTGATTATAATCTGTAATTATAGCTAAAAATGGTGTCTGGACACACACCATTGCAAGTTGATAAAAACGTTGTAAAAAATGCATTTCATTTTGAGGGAAAGCTGCTACTTTCTGCTGGAAAAATATTTGCCAACGGCAATTTACCAACAGGAGAACAGCTGATCAAAAATAGCTGGTTGGAATTTGCGCAAATCCCTTAATTTAATTCGATGGTTTGGAAGTTAAAATAGTAAAATGCGACTAATTAAACTTGTGAGAAGTAAGTAATTATTCTTTTATTCATTGAACTGTGTCAGGACAAAAATTCGGGATTTGTTTTCTAACGCTTTCAGTTTTATACTTTTGAATGTAAACAAAATTTCTATCAGCTCTTTGTCTAACTTGCAACTTTCTGCAAATTTTCTGTTCGCCCACTATTTGGGATATTTTTCTCTTGAGAGATGACATTTCGCCGGAATTTTGCTGTTGGACATTTTTTAGTGGATATTTTAAACGAACGACCTATTGACAAACCAACATTTAACAGAACAGTTACGAACGGTTTTAACTGACGTAAAACCAGATATTGAAAACATAGTCAAGGGGATCTTTTGAATTTTCTTTAATATTTATCTTACGTAGGTACGTAATAATAAAATTAATGTTTTTAATTTCTAATAATAATTTTATTTAAAAGTAAAATTTTGGCTTTTGTTGTTTTTTTGTGGCTCTTTGTAGCATTTAAATGGAAATTAATTTTTCGCCGCTTCCCTTACATCGCGTCGTACAAAACACATGTGCGTACAAAAGTTGTGGGGAATGAATTTCTCTGAAAGTTTGGAATTTCAATATGCTATGTATTTTCAACAGAAATTGTCGAAAAATGGCGAAAACCGTGAGAATGTAATATTTTTTCGCAGTTTTTCCTAGTTTTTTTACAATAAAAAATTTTGGTTTTTTAAAACTTTTGCATAACAAATGTAGGAAATTAAGTTCTCTACAAATTTGTGTTTAACCATTTTTACGAGAAATGCAAAATAAGCTTTCACATCGCAAAAAACCCAAAAAAATAAACTCCAAGATGGCGGAATTTTGCCAAATGAAATTTAGGGACAAGACTGTGGATCCATGATCTACATGTCAAATGGAAGTAAACTGCATCAATAAATCCCTGTTACAAATTTTTTTTTGAGAAAGAGTCTAATTTTACTGGGCTATATTCTGAAAATTTTAAGTTAAATAAAAGCTTGTAAAAAAATGGGTGTTGCATACAAGTGGGGACCTAAAATGTTTTGCCGTCTTAGAGCGGCAGATGTTTTTTTAGAGTATTTTTCATGGCAGAAATGCACTCGGAACATTATGGCTGACTTAAAAACGTACCAATAAAATATTTGGATACCGTTCTACTGCGGTATTTAAACTATTTGTATATGCAGAGTTGCGAAACATTGCAACCACATACATTACATATTTTGAATATTCAATATATCGTAATTTTCCATTTTCCCGACAACAATCGCCACTAAAACTACACTGAGAAAAAGAATTAGTTTCGACAACTAAAGATATTTAGTTCCCGAATTTTGACAATATTTGGGAACTGCGACCAAGGATTGGGAACTATTACCATGGGTTGGTAATTATAGCTAAATATATTAAAGCTTCTAATATTCATCTACGTTGTACCAAATCGTTAATTTAGTGGAAGGGTTTGGTAAATACTAATAAATATTTTTTTGAAGCATATTTCTACAAATTCCATTCAACTTAACGTACGGTTCATAAAAGGATGTCATTAAGCTCTGCTAATACAGATAAGCTTTCTTTTAATACATGGTTTAGTCATAATTCCCAAATCTTAGTTGAGGCAACAACGATTTGGTTTGAGAGCGCAACATATTCATGCTTGTGAGCCACCCCTAAATAATGCTCAGCGCTCTCTGAGCACATGTGTGTTTCACATACGAAGAGCGCCAGCTAAGCAATGCACACAGTCCCACTTATTGAATCGTTTGAATGCGCTAATATGCCGACCATTGCATAAAAACGATTCAATGAATGAGACTGAGTGCGTGGAAATCATTGCTCCGCTACCGCTGTTCGTATATGGGTGAAATAAGCGTGTGGTCACAGAGCGCCTCAGTAAGCTATGGCATGTCGATCACAATGCAAGGTAGAGAAAGAAAAGTGCATGCTATTACATGCCCAGACTTGTTTGTCTCGGTGTGCGCATAGTTGTTTAAAAATATTAAGTTTGATGCCAACCGGGGTTTCTCAGTGTATATATAATTCATGTGAATCATAATCTGAAAGTATCTATTTAGCCAAGGAAAAAGCAAAGTAGTATACTTAAACCAGCACTTCCAGCAGATATTGACCTGGGTTTTCGCACGACTATTCCTGTTTCATCGTTTCTTTTTAGGAAATTCTTACCACCATACACATAGGTATTATTTACACTAGTAACTATTTATGTAAATATGTATGTATTTTTTATGTTTAATATATGCAAATATATGTCAAACTGAAACTTTTTTTTCAAATAATAAACGGTTAGTTGATTCACGTCTACAGCAAGTTCACAAAATTAATTGAAAACTTGTATAAACCAAAGCATTGTTTATATTTGCTTAACAATGATTTTATTCAACTAACAATATTGTCCACTCAAGAAAGTCGTTTTGTAATTATTAACAAATATACATTTGTCCCAACTAGAAGTCTCAAGTAAATTGCAGACTTTCGTGAACTAGATATTTATTTCGCCATATCCAACTATGCCACTTGGTCAGTATAACCAAATCTTGGTAATTATAACTAAACCATTTTCTGAGTGTAAACTAAACATCAACTTTTTTTCTGATGCGTAGATTACTCTAGCGAAGCGTTTCGATAACTTTTCGGATACGCATTGTCAATATTTTTTAGCTGGACGTTATGGAACATTATACTTTGTACGTATGCAGGCCAATTGACGTTTCGAAAGTCAGCCCATCATTGCTTGCTGCTATTACACTAAGAAAAACGTATCAAGTATCAAACAGTTGTTTTAGTTGATTCAAACTGAACATTAAAAAAAAAAAATTTCTATCTGACGCAAAACGTATGTATGAAGATTTTGGTTTTTGCTCCGTTTTGCTATTTAAGAAAAGCTTCTGTGAATTTCAAAGCGAAATAGTATTCAAACAAAAATATTTCTAAAAAATAGATTAGACTGCATCACTCCCCATAAAAAGAAAATCGGTACTGTTTTTCCATTGGAATTATAAAGTCTATTATATTTTAAGACGTCAACCAAAATATTTCGGAAAAATATTAAGATTTAAGCGAGCTGGACCGATTTGAAAATACCTCCAAAAATAGAGTTTTTTATGAATAAAAATAGTTTCTTAAAGATGTTTTTTGAAAAAATCCCCTCAAACAACAAAACGGTTTAAGCTTAAAAAATTTACATAAATAAATATTTAAAAAAAATTTAAACGGAATCGTAATAATTAGATTTTTGATGCTGTTTTTTTAACTTTCTTCAAAGATTGGTATAAGAAAAACTTGAATAACTGAACCTAAACTCTTCCGATTTAGACTTGTGAGGTATCATTGTAAAGGTATTTGCTCACCCTTTTTATTTTTTTGCTAATAAGCTTATTCGAAGGACGAAAGAGAAAGGTAGGATGAACGAACATCATTCAATGTTGAATTAAGATGTGTTGGTATTTAAACAAAAAAAATTGGGGCACGAATGACTTTGTTTTGCACATAAATAAAAGTAGTGGGAAAATACCTTTCTACCGAGATCCAATAAGTCTAAATCAGAATAGTTTTCGCCCAGTTATTTAAGTTTTTCTTAAATCAATCTTTGAAAAAGGTAAAAAAAACAGCATCAAAAATCTCATTATTACAATTCCGTTGAAAAGATTTTTAAATATGTTTATGCAGATTTTTTAAGCTTAATCTGTTTTGTCATCTGAGGGGACTTTTTCAAAACGTTCTTTAAGAAACTATTATTATTCATAAAAACTCCATTTTTTGAAGTATTTTCAAATCGGTCCAGCTCGCTTAAATCTTAATATTTTTCCGAAATATTTTGGTGGTCGTTTTAAAACATAATATATTTTGTAATCGCGGCGGAAAAACCGCAACTTTTTTTGGCGATGCAGTCTAATATATATATATATATATGCTTTTTAAACAAACTTGATATGGTATAGTTGTTTTCTCAGTGTTGAAAAAAAACAGGGATCGAATCTTTGTCCCACCGGAGAGTAATGCACACCTCTAACCAATTAGTTGATTACATTGAGATTAAATGGTGCGATAACTGGTTGGGGCTATTAAATATTTTAGCAATATAAAACTGTATTGACTGGAGGGTATCTACTTACGGATTGAGAGAGATAACTTTATCATTTTATCAATAAATCAGCTGCATAGTTTTCGGTAATACGTACAACAGATACCACTAAATACACTTCCCTGTCACACATTTCTCGATGATAATTTTTAAAGTAAATGTACATATGTATGTAAGTGAGCGTAGGAACTTCTAATCACGAATTATAGATATTTGAATTGCAACTCAAATTCATGTATTTATATACGGTATTCACATATGTATGTTCATAGCTACATTTTCTTTTATCATCTACATATGTATGTATATAACGATTATGTGAATAAAGGTAAAATCTCTTTATTCAGTTAGATATTATTTGTTTTCATTAAACATGACACATCATAAAAAGTTAATATGTGTCAATTAAAAAATACACTGTTCTTACAATCGTAAAAACATTGCAGTCAGAAATCACAGTTAAATAAGTCTGTGCGCAGGCGCTAGCTGCAGCTAAAAACTTAAATTCCCAGATTTTCCGAACGCGCTGAAATGTCATGTAATAAAATACTATACAAATTACAGTAAAATGTGACCATTATTAAAGGAAAAAATATAAAATTTTTCCCGTTGCACAATAAATACGTGAAGAAATATAACAGCTTTCTCCTTCTATTTTCTGACACTCGGCTGCGTTATACAAAATTTTAAGGGCAAATTTTACTCAGCAAATCAATGTAAACTTTTGCATCTCGCTCTTATTAGTCTTCTAGTATAATTCCGCCATGGTATTTTCAAGACTCAAATATGTAAATGCTAAACATACATATGTACATAGGTAAGCGCACATGATTCAATAATTAAAGATTAGATAAAGTGACAATTGTCTCTCTCGCACCGCTCGCTTAGCAGTGGCACCGTGTTGCTTCTTTTCAAATTTACTTGAAAAAGTGTAGCTTTCATGTGAAATAGAATTATACGTTTTTGTACTATATGTATATTTGTAACAGTTTTTTTTTGTTTTTTTTTTTACTCTATGCCAACGGAATCCACGCCTGGAAATGACCTGCCAGCAGCGTTGCCGAATGCTTTTGCTGAAAAATCGTCATTTTACCTTGAAAAAATCGTAATTTCGGCCAAAAAACCTCAAATTTTTGGTTAAATTACTGGGTGGCGCCGAATGAGCTATATGGTTTGAATTCTTTTTAACAGTTTTCTTTAGGGATATTTGAAAGAAAGAATGTACGTTAACAAACCAAGAACCATTCTCCAACTCCAAACTAACATTCGAAAAGAAATCATGGCCATTACACCCGAAAATCTGCGAAAAGTTATGGAAAATATGCTAAACAGAGCATGTATGTGCGAAGCAGAAAATGGACATCACTTACAGGATATCATTTTTCAAGGCTAATTGCAAAAAATTCCCCAATATTATACTGTATTTAAAAAAAAATTATAATAATCGCATAAATAAAAAAGTTATAAACCATTTATACCATATAGCTCATTCGGCGCCACCCTGTATATGCATATATATATTTAACTGATGAAAACAAAAATTATTTTTAAATACAATGGCAGCGTATATCAAATAAAAAGTAAACACAATCTAGATATTTGGATGTATCCTTAAACAATATGTATTTTTCCTTTTTTCAAAGCTTTTGATATACACATACTCTCATTCATGCATATGTATCCGGTAATATATATCCGATGTCATGCAAAAGAGAAAATTGTTTGCTTATAGTAAAATTCTATAGTGAAATTAAAAGCACGTATAGTAAAAACAAAATAAAAATTAGAAAATAAAATTTCTGAGTCCCATAGAATTTGCTTTGATAACCTTTGATTTTGAAATTTTAGCAAAAGTCATTATAAACCATTTATGAGATTGAAAACAAAAAATGTGGAGCGCATGCAATACAAAACATTAGATTTAATTGACAATAGTCACATAGACCTAAAATTTCTACATAGAAAATACGAATTTGAGATCGATTTTAAGCGGTCGTTATTCATATATCCACATACATACATACATATAATTCCCTTCATATCAATTCAGGTCTATTGAATGAGCTCACGCTTTTAATTTTCAATCTCAAAAATTGTTTATAATTGCTTTTGCTAAAATTTCGAAATCAAAAGTTATCAAAACAAGTTCTATGGGAGTGAGAAATATTATTTTCTAATTTTTAGTCTATTTATAAAAGCGTGGTATATTAAAAAGTTTTTTTTATACTTCTTAGTCTTGTGTGTATAAAATTTTGCAATAGATATTAAAATAATTCAACTTGCAGTGAAAAGAGAACAGAAGACTATGCAAGCAAAATATGTTGTGCTCTCTAGAGCAGTGCCCGCCAAACACTTTCCTGGGAAACGAACTATATTCGGCCTTTCACATGTACACAATCGGCTTCTTACACGTACACAATCCGAACGTCAACAGAAAGAGTAGAAGAGCAACAAATTTTATTTAGTCGCATGCAAACAATAGGCGAAGCAGGTTGATGACGCATTATTGTTGAATAAAGTAGGTACACTGAGCAGAATGAATGAATATTCATTCAACAATTTTGTAACACAATTTTTCGTACATACACCCGTAGAAATAGGTATGTATATGGTACCAAGTCGTGCTTTTTCTTCATATTAAAAGAACTTTGTGAATTATGTATTTTTTTTTTAATACCAGACTAGTCCTCAATTAAAACATACAATATGTTTTGTTATTTATCTTTTGGTTTAGTCTTTATTTTAAACTGTTATAAATGTCAAGTTTTACCTAATTTTAAAATAAATTTATATTAGATATATATATTTTCATTTTATTTCTACTTGAAATCAACGAAATTTTCTTTTAATATTCAGAGTGCTCGAAGCACGTTATCTTTTTTGCTCAGAAATCCACACTTAAATTATAAAAAAAATAATAATAGTTTTGTACAATACATACAAAATTTTACCAACTTTTTCCTTTCTCAGGGCCGTTAACTTTCATTATATGTTTCTATGTTGTTTAGATCTAAAAAAAAAACGCACAATGAAAAAACGGCAAAAAAACATACCAAAGTTTTTATAATAAGTAATACAACACAGAAATTTTTGTCCGTGCATTACCACCAACACATTCTCATTTTTTATTTCATAACTAATACATTCTCATTTTAAGACTTTTCTCTTTTTGGCGGACACTGCTCTAGAGCTGCAAAGCTATCGATGGTTGGACCAATCGATATTTTCGATAGTATTGGGCCTCATCACTTGATAGTATCGATACTATCGGTAAGAGAAAAAATATGTGATCCTCACTATGGTAATATTAGTAGAAAAAAACGGGAATAATAATTTTAAACACCATTTTAGTGTGCTTTACTAAAAATAACAAACTTAGTTTTTTTAAACAACCAAATCTAAATGTGGCTAATAATGCATTTTTTGTATTTAATGCTCATCATTTTGTAACTAACGAAAAGTACGTAAGTCCCAATTTCATAAATTTTACGAAAATTAGGAGTTTTCGAGTCATAAGACTTTCGAGTTTTTTAATTATATTTCTTAGAAAAGTTTTGAGTTCGCATTTTTGTAGTTCGTTAAATGTATTAAAAAGTGCAAGTTTGAAGTAGCCAGGGCTTACTGTTGATTTTTAACAATTTTTTTGTTGAAGATGTTGCTCATTCTTTACATATAAATATTTCGAACATACCCTGCAAACCATTTTTTCAGAGTATTCTGCATTGTAAAGAAATTTTAAAGAATTCGTTAAGATTTAATTCGATTTTTTGCCGAATTTTCTAAAATGAAATAAATTACGCACACTTCCATTCTTTTACGAAATTTCGGAAGAAAATCTGTGGAGCAACGAACATAATGGTGCTATGTGAAGAATATCTTTCAGAATTTTTCCAGAGTTTTCTTTATTTTTCGTACAGAAATTTCTTTACGAGTTCGTGTCAACCACCTCATCTCGTTTTCTTTGAAAATTCGAAAAAAAATCGTTACAGAAATGAGATACTCCTAACGATTTCCTTACGATTTCGGGAACTTTAGTTTGCAGGGTATTTACTTTGTATTTGTTTACATGACCGCACAAATAATAATGAATTCTTGAAGTAGGAATTACATCTGACATCGGACAATGGAATAAAGAGGATGAAAAAAGGTTTCCGATAGTATGGTAATTACTTTGTATTTGTTTACATGATCGCACAAATAATTATGAATTCTTGAAGTAGGAATTACATCTGATATCGGATATCGGAATAAAAAGGCGATGAAAAAAGATTTCCGATAGTATCGCGATAGTGACCAACATTCATCGATAGTGGTGTCAAATTGAGACTATCGATAATATCGATAGTGCCATCGATAGTATTGCATTTCTAGGCGTGGTTACTGTCCGATTTTAAAAATGTTCAGTCATTTGATATGCTTTACCATTGCCAATAACTGTGCCAATTAAAGAGAAATTGGTGATGCAGTCTATTTTGCGCTGGTAATAAAAATTTTGCAATCGGTAAATAAAGTGCCCGTAAATTGCTCGCATTCTGTGTACTATTGTAGCCGGTAAATTTTTTTTACCTTCTCATAATAAAGCGGGGGTGCTTCTTAGATTTTATAGTCCTGCTATTGCCAGTATTCAATATTGCTAAACTGAAAATGAAAAGTTCAAAACAATTGATATCAATTACACCATGTTTTATTTCCCGATAAAACTAAATTTATTGTCAATTACTTTAATACTATTTTAGGCTGGTTTTAAAAGTTTAATTAAATCAGTTTTATTTTTTACTTTTTAGTTCACATTGTCATAAAAGCGAGTTTTTACTTTTTGAAGCTATAATTTTATTTCACTCTGATCATTTATGTATACATTTGTCTATATCTATCTCGATTCGTTTTGGCTGTAACAAACAACCGTTATGTGAAGAACGTTATAATACCCTTGTGCACAAGTGCGCTCGGGTATAAAAATGTACACGGACGGCTGCCTACATAGCATTAGTTAGTCTGTTCCAATAGCAGTCCGGTTTACAGGATTTAGTCAGAACTTACAGGAAGTCGTTCCTATTGACATAAAACCTGTAAGTGGGAACACATTTGAGAGAGTAACTGAGCAACTGTTCCTAGTCAGAAGTTACAGAATTTAGTCCGGAGTTTCTTTTCCTGTAAGTTCATGAAAAGTGTCTAACGATCAGCTGATTTGCATGTGCAAGCAAAAACAAACAGCGGTGAAAGCAAAATTCCTTATATTTGCAAAAAAATGGAAGTAAACAACGAAATGTTTGAACATGTATAGATTTTAATAATTATTTAGTGATATTTCAGCTAAATCAGTGTTGTACAAATGACATGTAAACAAACCGACTGACGTTTTTACAGGAAATAGTGCTTTTTGCGTTCCTATGCACTTCTGCATCTGTTCTCCTGTTACTCTCATTTGAGAGACTAAAGTTGTAGTTTGACAGTTCCACAGGTTTTAGTCCGAAGTTCAAAGGAACAGACTAAGTATGTTAAGGCGGATTCATCGTTCGTGTCCGGACACTTTTTATACCCGAGCGCACTTGTGCACAAGGGTATATTAATTTTGTTCACACAACGGTTGTTTGTAACAGCCAAAACGAATCGAGATAGATATAGACAAATGTATACACATATGCTCAGAATGAATAGAGAAATCGAAGCCATGTCTGTCTGTCCGTCCGTCTGTCCGTCCGTCCGTGTACACGATAACTCGAGCAAAAATTGAGATATCTCAACCAAATTTGGTATGTAGGTTTCTGTTAATCCAAGGTAGGTTGGTATTGAAAATGGGCGAAATCGGACAGTAACCACGCCCACTTCCCATATAACGGTAATTTCCAGAAATACGAAAACTGCGATATTTTAGTAACTACTGAAGATAATTCACTCAAAATTGATATTTGTAATAATTTTCAGACGAAAAATAAGAATATTATAAATTTTTGGAAAATGGGCGTAGCCACGCCCACTTATGGTTACATGTGTATATCTTGGTAACCGCTACACCAATTTCTTCCAAGCTTGGCACAGTTGTTGGCCTTGGTACAGCATACTAAATGGCCGAAAATTTAAAAAATCGGACAATAACCACGCCCACATCCCATATAACGGTAATTTAGAGAAATACAAAATCTTCGATAAATCAGTAACTATTAACGCTAATTTATTCAAAATTGATGCTTGCAACAATTCTTTACCAAGAAATATGCTTATGGTAAAATTTTGGAAAACGGGCGTGGCACCGCCCACTTATGATAACATATATCTACGTATATCGGTAACCGTTATACCAATTTGTACCAAACTCGGTACGGTTATTGTGCTTGCCACATAAAAGCCAATTATTAAAAATTATTGAATTCAGGCTAAAATTACGGCCGCTTTTCATATAACGGTAAATTTCAGAAATGCTTGAAACTGCAATATTTCGAAATTTAAGGACGCTACTCAAAATTGGTACACCCCGGTTTACCATCTAGCGGTAGCTTTCGAAAAGGTGAAAAAACATATATTTAATACTTGCGCCGGGTATTTAATGTTCGGCTCCGCCCGAACTTAGACTTTCTTACTTGTTGTTAGTAATTTTACGCGTTCCTTTCCCACTCTATCTCACTGAGAGCGCGACAAATGTGCTGAACACTCTTTGCTCGATCAAATTGATTTTGATTTTCTGTCCGAACGACTTGATGATTCGGGGTGCCGCGTTCTCCTTTATATGCGTTTGCAGCGAATTGAATGTTTTATTTGCAATCAAAATCGCATGTAGGCAACAAGATCATCAGCTGTTTGCTTTAAAACAAAATAAAATGTGCCGAACTGAACGGTGAACCGTACTTCAGCACCTCTCCGGCAAATATGTTTTGAGAGAAAGAATCCGCCTTTACTTACTAAAAAAAAGCCAGCACGATTAATTTTGCAAGTGATTATCTCAAAAAGTATGCCATAAAATTTATATGAATATAATGTAGGGAGTCACGGAAAAATGCAACATAAGCATTACCCGTTGACACACATTGCATTATTGCTGACTAAATAATTCAACACTCTAAACAAAGCAGCCTAGTGCATTGCCCGCTGCATTGAGGCCACACCCCCACTGCCCAAGCAGAATATTTCGGCAACACGTCATACGATGCCAGCAGGATGCACGTTTTAGATTGGTTGCTTTAGAAATTTGGAATTCTAATTAGTTAGGCACTGGAAAAGAGGTGGAGCTATGAAAGTGGCTTTGCAAACAAATTTGTGTATAAATAGCTCTAGGTTTGTTAAATAAAATTAGAATAGGCAAATCAAGACATTGGGCTGCGTGCATAAAGGCAAGCAAGTGCTTTTTCTTAAAATTTCAGATCTTTTACCCGATTTTTTTCAAATAAATTTAAGTCACAGCTATGAAATTTTAAGAAGAACCAATTGCGTAGTTTTTATGCATATGGTCCAATAACTTGTGTTTCTATTCTCAAACATTTCGGCAACCTCACGGCTGCCTAGTGAATACATCGTGCGACAAAAACCAAAAAATTTTAAAACACTGCGTTTTTAATTTTTCTCTCTGATGTAAGGTTTTGTTTTTAAATGACTTTGAAATTTCTAGGATATGATTGATTGATTGATAAAGAACCTATTTAAAAGATTTGGTGCATTGTAGATTAAAAATATGGGTATTAATTAAAAGGAAAAATTCTGTAGAATTGGAAAAAAATTTAATTTTTTGGTGCACCAGGACGAATAAGTGTTGAAACTGTCCTTTTAAAAGTTTACCTTTAACTATCCAAGGAAATTTCCAATATTTATTTTTGAAAAAATATATCCTTGACATATAATATATACTAGCTTATACCCGCGGGTTTCACCCCGCGCTTTCATACAAATATGAAAAATAACTTAATGATGTTAGATTTTATTTCTATGCCCATTTCGTTATAGCTCGTTATTTTTTAAGACTAAAACTATAAAATTATAAAATCTCCTCTGCGCGCTAGGCATACGAAAGATATCAATCCCTCTAAGTTTACCTTAAAATGGTTCCAGGTATACGACGCGTGTACGTGTAACCTTCTTGGAGGTGCCATGGCGGGTTTTAATATTTCCAACTCAAATTTAGTAACCTGGCCTTGATAAAATACCACTTCTCATTACTGTAGCAAATGCCTCAAGAGAGCTTTAGATTATAAGGCTGAACCCGGCTCTCCCTTTTCCATTTAATTAAATTTATTCTGTCAGTACGGCACTTATAAAATAAATCTCCATAACAAATTTAATATACTTCGAGAGATTTTCGATCCTTCCAGAGATATGTATTAAGAAGTTTTTCGTATGTATGGGAGGCGACATGCCTCCTTTTTTAATAACTCACATTTTTTCCATGAGCAATTCATACATTTTGCATTCACAACTCCATGCCAAGTTCCAGTATTCTTCCACAAACACTTCCAGGGATACGTGGTAAGAAAAAGTAAATTTGTACTGGAAGTGCTACGCCCCTTTTTCTTATAACCCTAATCTTCTTCCATGAATTTAGAACTGATTTTACATACCCCAGTACCAAGTCCCAGGACTCTACCTTGAACACCTTTAGAGATAAGCAGTATAAAACAGTAAATTTGTACGGGAGGAATCATGTTCCCTTTTCTAATAACGCAAATTTTTCTCCATGAGTATGGAATTAATTTTGTATACACATCTCGGTGCCAAGTTCCAGTCCTCTGCAATAAACACCTCCAGAAATATGCAGCATAGAAAAATCAATTTGCATGGGAGTTGCCACACCACCTTTTCCAATAAC
>NW_023458557.1:9870937-9872634 GCF_013731165.1 Rhagoletis pomonella | reverse complement strand
ATAAAACAAAGACCTTATGTGGGTGCTCACAAGTGTTAGTAGAACCAGAATTATTAAATAAACAAGTAAGAAAGTCTAAGTTCGGGCGGAGCCGAACATTAAATACCCGGCGCAAGTATTAAATATATGTTTTCCAACTTTCCGAAAGCTACCGCTACATGCTAAGCTGGGGCGTATCAATTTTAAGTAAATTAGAGTTCTTAAATTTCGAAATTTTGAAGTTTCAAGCAGTTCTGAAATTTACCGTTATATGAAAAGCGGCCTCAATTTTAGTCCGATTTAAATAATTTTCAACGTTTTGCTTTTATGTGGCAAGCACAATAACCATACCGAGTGTGGTACAAATTGGTGGAACGGTTACCGAGATACATATATGTGATCATAAGTGGGCGGTGCCACGCCCATTTTCCAAAATTTTAAGATAAACGTATTTCTTGGTAAAGAATTGTTGCAAGCGTCAATTTTGAATAAATTAGCTTTAATATTTACTGATTTATCGAAGATTCCGTATTTCTCTAAACTACCCTTATATGGACTGTGGGCGTGGTTATTGTCCGATTTTAAAAATTTTCGGCCATTTGGCATGCTGTACCAAGCCCAACAACTGTGCCAAGTTTGGATGAAATCGGTGCAGCGGTTGCCAAGATATACACATGTAACCATAAGTGGGCGTGGCTACGCCCATTTTCAAAAAATTTATAATATTATTATTTTTCGTCTAAAAACTGTTGCAAATATCAATTTTGAGTGAATAATCTTCAGTAGTTACTAAACTATCGCAGTTTTCGTATTTCCGAAAATTACCGTTATATGGGATGTGGGCGTGGTTATTGTCCGATTTTTAAAATTTTTGGCCATTTAGTATACTGTATCAAGACCAACAACTGTGCTAAGGTTGGAAGAAATTGGTGCAACGGTTACCAAGATATACACATGTAACCGTAAGTGGGCGTGGCTACGCCCATTTTCAAAAAATTTATAATATTCTTATTTTTCGTCTAAAAACTGTTGCAAATATCAATTTTGAGTGAATTATCTTCAGTAGTTACTAAAATATCGCAGTTTTCGTATTTCTGGAAAATACCGTTATATGGGAAGTGGGCGTGGTTACAGTCCGTTTTCGCTCATTCAATACCAACCTACCTTGGACTAACAGAAACCTACATACCAAATTTCGTTGAGATATCTTAATTTTTTCTCGAGTTATCGTGTACACGGACGGACGGACAGACGGACAGACAGACATGGCTTAATCGATTTCTCTATTCATTCTGAGCATATATGTATACATTTGTCTATATCTATCTCGATTCGTTTCGGCTGTTACAAACAACCGTTATGTGAACAAAATTAATATACCCTTGTGCACAAGTGCGCTCGGGTATAAAAATGCGTTTATTGTATCCTAGGAGAAGAAAATTAGCTTTGTTTCTTACACTCGCTACAATAACTCTATCGCAGATACGAGGTTAACGCAGAAATTAGACGATATTATATTAAAAAAAAATTAATGTTGCTGCATTTTCTCCCTTGAGTCGATTTCTTAGAGGCTCGTATATAAGGCCGGCTGCACTGAACAATTGCTCACTTGGAACGCTGGCGGGTGAAGCGTTCAAATATTTGCGGGCCACATCTGTCGATTTGTCGTGCTTTAGTTTAGTTTTCCACCAATAGAGAGGATTTTTATCGAGCTGAGC
>NW_023458557.1:9869619-9870837 GCF_013731165.1 Rhagoletis pomonella | reverse complement strand
TTTAGTTTAGTTTTCCACCAATAGAGAGGATTTTTATCGAGCTGAGCTCGTTTTTCTTTAAGGTAAACCTTCAATTGAGCTTTAATATCACATTTCTTAATGTCTCCAGATTCTACATCCGAGCCTTCGCTTTCGCTGGAGCAATCTAAAATTATTTCTAGGTCACTAAGCAGGAAACGGACTAAACTAAAAAAGCCAAAAGAAAGCACTAAAAAAAGACTAAACACTGGTTTACAAGAAAAATATTCAACGGACGCCACTACATATCAAATTCCTGTATATTTGGAATTGCTCGTGGATTTCGGAAATCGAGTTAACGTACGAGTAACATTCTTTCCTGCTCATTTTTCATACAAAACAAGTAAGAAAGTCTAAGTTCGGGCGGAGCCGAACATTTAATACCCGGCGCAAATATTAAATATATGTTTCTCACCTTTCCGAAAGCTACTGCTACTTGGTAAGTAGGTTTGTATTAATTTTGAGTAAATTAGCGTAAATTACGAAATATTGAAGTTTCAAGCATTTCTGAAATTTACCGTTATATGAAAAGCTCCGTAATTTTAGTCCGATTTCGATAATTTTCTACGTTTTGCTTTTATGTGGCAAGCACAATAACCATACCGAGTTTGGTACAAATTGGTAGAACGGTTACAGAGATACATATATGTAATCATAAGTGGGCGGTGCCACGCCCATTTTCCAAAATTTTACCATAAACGTATTTTCTGGTAAAGAATTGTTGCAAGTGTCAATTTTTAATGAATTAGCTTTAATATTTACTGATTTATCGAAGATTTCGTATTTCTTTAAATTAGCCTTATATGGAATGTGGGCGTGGTTATTGTCCGATTTTAAAAATTTTCGGCAATTTGGTATGCTGTAGGCGAACAACTGTGCCAAGTTTGGGAGAAATCGGTGCAGCGGTTGCCAAGATATACACATGTAACCATAAGTGGGCGTGGCTACGCCCATTTTTCAAAAATTTATAATATTCTTATTTTCCGTCTAAAAATTATTATAAATATCAATTTTGAGTGAATAATCTTCAGTAGCTACTAAAATATCGCAGTTTTCGTATTTCTGAAAATTACCGTTATATGGGAGGTAGACGTGGCTATTATCCGATTTTGCCCATTTTCAATACCATCCGTCCTACGCCCGAAAGAAGTACACGTACCAAGTTTCGTTAAGATATCTTAATTTTTACTCGAGTTATCG
>NW_023458557.1:9868183-9869519 GCF_013731165.1 Rhagoletis pomonella | reverse complement strand
TCGCATTCGCATTCGCATTCGCGAATGTCAAAAATATGACATTCGAAATATCTCTAGTTCTTATGTACTACGTATATATTAGGGATGTTTCGAATGTCATATTTTTCACATTCGCGAATGCGATTGTGCGAATGCGAATGCGAATGTTAGGAATAACATTAAAAACTATAATCAACTTAAGTCATCGCTTTTATTACTTAATAATTTTGTAAATTATTAGAACATTGAACGAATGCTTAATAGGGTGGTCCAAACATGCATGTAAAAAAGTAAAGTCGGAATTTTTATGCTCTCATCCCCTAGGATTGTTCTATATACCCCTATCTTTATATTTTGATATAAAAAAATATTTAGAGGTCGCTCAAAGCGCTCAAAGTTTTCCATGTATTTTGTATGGGAAAAAACAGTAGTAACTATATTTTATAGGACCGCCAAAACCCCTATAAAATGCCAGAAAATGCAATGGGGGTATAAATAAAAAATCTTCATTATTAAAAAATGGTTAAATAAATAATTGGATATTGTTATTGGAAGTCTCCTGAAGAGAACCAGAGTTTCCGTTCGAAAAATATTGATTTTCAAGAATTCCATACCATTTCCACGAAAAGTTGTTTTTTCCCATACAAAATACATGGAAAAGTTGGAGCGCTTTGTGCGACCTCTAATTATTTTTTGATATATATTATATTTAAAAAATAATAATTTTGTTGCCTTTTTTCCCATGAGGTGATTTCTTAGAGGTTCGTATATAAGGCCCGCTGCACTGAACAATTGCTCACTTGAAACGCTGGCGGGTGGAGCGCTCAATTATTTGCGGGCCAATTTGTCGTATTTTAGTTTAGTTCTCCACCAATCGAGAAGAATTTCACCGAGATGAGCTCGTTTTTCTTTAAGATAAACCTTCAATTGAGATTTAATTTCACATTTCTTAATGTCTCCATCCGAGCCTTCGCTGTCGCTGGAGCAATCTAAAATTATTTCTAGGTTGCTTATAAGACTTTTAGCAGTACATGTTGAGCCGTTTAGCGGCGCTAAAAGCCGGTTATTGTCCGCATCCTGATTAGACGTACTTAAAGCCATTTCAACTATATTAGAGTGGACTCTCTGCGCAAAACATTCGCATCAGAATCGCGAAAAAATGCAAACTTTGACAGATCATATCTCCGAAGAAAAAAAAAGAGAAAAAAATTCATCGAAAACGTGATGACGTGACGGATTTTATGCTAAGGAGATATTCTGCTATAGATTCCATATATACACATTTGATGTTCCTTTTTTTTGCCTATGGTACATTTAAAAAAGTGATTATAACGAGGAAAAAGCCCTTATACCTGAT
>NW_023458557.1:9866850-9868083 GCF_013731165.1 Rhagoletis pomonella | reverse complement strand
CCAGCGACAGCGAAGGCTCGGATGGAGACATTAAGAAATGTGAAATTAAATCTCAATTGAAAGTTTATCTTAAAGAAAAACGAGCTCATCTCGGTGAAATTCTTCTCGATTGGTAGAGAACTAAACTAAAATACCACGATTAAGAGAATACAAAGGTTGCGCCGATCTCGGACCGCTATTCCTCTCTTAACGAATTTGACAGAATCGTTGTTTGCAAGACGTCACACTGGTGCAACTTGTTTACGTTTTCCATGCAACATTTTTTCTTCTTCTTCCATTCTTGCTCACGTTTTGGCATATCTCTCTCTCTCGCAATTGCACCAGTGTGACGTCACACAAAAGTTATTCTCAAAAATCCTCTCTGATCGGCGCAATCTTGTATTCTATCATTCTTGCTAAAATACGACAAATTGGCCCGCAAATAATTGAGCGCTCCACCCGCCAGCGTTTCAAGTGAGCAATTGTTCAGTGCAGCGGGTTCAGTATACGAGCCTCTAAGAAATCACCTCATGGGAAAAAAGGCAGCAAAATTATTTTTTTTTAAATGTAATATCAAAAAATAATTAGAGGTCGCTCAAAGCGCTCCAACTTTTCCATGTATTTTGTATGGGAAAAAACAACTTTTCCCACGAAATGGTATGGAATTCTTGAAAATCAATATTTTCGAACGGAAAACTCTGGTTCTCTTCAGGAGACTTCCAATAACAATATCCAATTATTTATTTAACCATTTTTTAATAATGAAGATTTTTTATTTACACCCCCATTGCATTTTCTGGCATTTTATAGGGGTTTTGGCGGTCCTATAAAATATAGTTACTACTGTTTTTCCCATACAAAATACATGGAAAACTTTGAGCGCTTTGAGCGACCTCTAAATATTTTTTTATATCAAAATATAAAAATAGGGAATACTTTTTTCGATATAGAATAATCCTAGGGGATGAGAGCATAAAAATTCCGACTTTATTTTTTACATGCATTTTTGGACCACCCTATTAAGCACTCGTTCAATGTTCTAATAATTTACAAAATTTTTAAGTAATAAAAGCGATGACTTAAGTTGATTATAGTTTTTAATGTTATTCCTAACATTCGCATTCGCATTCGAACAATCGCATTCGCGAATGTGAAAAATATGACATTCGAAACATCCCTAATATATACGTAGTATATAAGAACTAGAGATATTCGAATGTCATATTTTTGACATTCGCGAATGCGAATGCGAAT
>NW_023458557.1:9863578-9866750 GCF_013731165.1 Rhagoletis pomonella | reverse complement strand
CATATGTATGCAAATAAATGTATAAGGAGCACAAGCCATACTGTTTTCTTTTGCTTTCGTTTTACAACCGCATGTACAATTCTATATACGTATGTTAATATATAGATTTTGGCAATCTGATTTTTTTCTGGTTGCTTTTTATTTGCATATACATATGTACATAAGTAAAATTTCTTAAAGGCAAGGTATTATATTTGTTTAGTAATTACTCTCTGAGAACTCCAGCATACATATATAAGCACATATGTAAATGCATATGCTGAAACCAGTTTTTTTTGAATCCTTTCTTTTTATGCTATTTGCTCCCTTTCGGTAAATTTACATTTATATGAGAGTAAAGAAATATGCCATATATATATATGGCGAAACTGGTGACAGTGGCGACACTGGTGATCCTGGCGACACTGGCGACACTGGTGACACTGGTGACACTGGCGACACTGCGACACTGGCGACACTGACGGCACTGGTGCAACTGGTGACACTGTCGATACTGGTACACTGGTGACACTGGTTACACCGGCGACACTGTACACTGGTGAAACTGGTGACACTGGTACACTGGTGACACTGGCGACACTGGTGAAACTGGAGACACTGGCGAAACTTGTGAAACTGGCGACACTGATGACACTGGTACACTGGTGACACAGGTACTCTGGTGACACTGGCGGCACTGGTGACACTGGTTACACTGGTGATATTGGTGACACTGGTGACACTGGCGAAACTTGTGAAACTGGCGATACTGGCAGAGCCGAAGACTGCCGACAGGATTTTTTTTTAAAGGACTTTGAAATTTCTAGAATATGATTGAATACAAAAAAGATTCGGTGCATTGTAGATTAGCAATATCTATGGGTATCAAATAAAAGGAAAAATTCTGTAGAATAGAAACAAATTTTATTTCTGGGTGCACAAGGACTAATAAGTATTGAAAATGTCCTTCTAAAACTTTATCCTTAAATATCCTTGGAAATTTCCAATATTTGTTTTTGAAAAAAATATATGTCAAGGACTAATATGTTAACTACCACATCCTCGAATTGTCTCCTTCTAACTTTATTAGTTTTAGATAAAAAAAAAATTACACTTCTCGTCATAAGATACTGGTAGTTAAAATATACATAAATGACGATACTGGAATCATTACACTGTGCAGCACTCGGCTGGGTATGGGACCAAACCAATTTTTATCTTACTAATATTATAAATGTGAAAGTTTGTATGTTTGGGAAATCATCACGCGGAAACGACTAAACGGATTTGAACTAAATTTTGTACACGGATAGCCTATGGGCCAGATTGGTTAATAGGCAATTCTTTTAAGAGTTGCCACCTGTTTAAAAAGTTTAATTTATTTAATATGCGGGAACGACTGAATGGATTTGTATGAAAATTTGCATACAGATAGCTTATGACCTACAGTGGAAAATAGGATAATTTTTTGGAAGAGTTGCCACCTGTTAAAAAAGTTTAATGAAATTAATACGCGGAAACGACTGAACAGATTTGCATGAAATGTTGAATACAGATAGCTTATGACCTACAGTGGAAAATAGGCTAATTTTTTGGAAGAGTTGCCACCTGTTAAAAAGTTTAATTTAATTAATACGCGGATGCGACTGAACGTATTTCCATGAAATTTTGCACACAGATAGCTTATGACATAGGGTGGAAAGTAGGCTACTTTTTTTAAGAGTTGCCACCTTTTAGAAATGTTTAATTTAATTAATACGCGGAATTGAGTGAACTGATTTGCATGGAAATTTTCACACAGATAGCTTATGAGCTAGGTTGAAAAATAGGCTAAGTTTTTTAAGAGTTGCCACCTGCTAAAAAAGTTTAATTAAGTCAATACGCGGAAAAGTCTGAACGGATTTGCATGAAATTTTGCAAGCAGATAGCTTATGACCTACAGTGAAAAATAGGCAAATTTTTTGGAAGAGTTGCCACCTGTTAAAAAAGTTTTAATTAAAGTAATACGCGGAAACGACTGAACAGATTTGCATGACATTTCGCACAGAGATAGCTTATGACCTATGTTGGAAAATAGGCTACTATTTTAAGAGTTGCCACCTGTTTGAAAATAAAATTTTGCTCAAAGATGGTTTATGACCTTGATGGAAAAACAGGCTACTTCCTTAACCGGTTTTCCGATCAGAACGAAATTTAGTACACTTACTACGGATTTCGGAAGGATGGTCTTAGACTGAAAGTAAGTCAGATAACTCAAGGCCCCTCCCATACAAATTGGAGTTTTCATATTACATACATATCTCTGGAAGTATTTGTGGGAGAGAACTGGAACTTGGTATAGTGATATGTATGTGAAATCAATGTTGGCATTAATCGATTGATGTTTTAATCAGTTAGTTAATTCGATTAAATTCAATCAGATTACAGTTAATCATGATTAAGTTTAATCTGACTAAACAGTTAATCGTAACCGTGATTAAAAAATTAATTTTTATTCCTTAACTCTTAATTTGATCAAGTAGGTTTGGTGATTAATTAAGTTATGCTGGAATTTCCCTGTGCACACAAAGCAAGTTAATCCGGTATGGCTAAGTCGGGTTTCCTCATCAATCTGAGCAATTTGGTGTTTATTTTCATTAAGATCTATACCAACAAACGTTTTACAAACTAGGTTTGTAAAAGTTCCAAGTTTATGTATTACTAATAACAATTTTTTTATATTATGTGCTTTTTATAAGCGTAAAACACAAAATAATTTCTATAACTGGTGTTTGGTTTCAAACTCGGACAAACTAGGCAAATTAATCAGATTTTTTTTTAATTGGATTAACGATTAATGTTTTAAATTAATTAAACGTAATCGCAGCCAGCGATTAACGATTAAAAAAATTTTATCATTAATCGTACAGTTGATTACGACTCATTAATTTTAATCGTCAAACGCGATTAACATTTTAATCATTAATTTTTAATCGTTAATCAGATTAACAGTTTGCCAACACTGTGTGAAATCATGTTCATATTGACGGAGAAAAATGGCCTTTTTTGGAAAAGAGGCTTAGCACCTCACATACTGATTGAAAGTTTCATATTGCATATCTCTTCAAATGTTTGGGGTAAAGCACTCAAGCTTGGTATGGAAATACATATGTATGTATGTATGTGAAACTAATACCATACTCATGGAGAAAAA
>NW_023458557.1:9858320-9863478 GCF_013731165.1 Rhagoletis pomonella | reverse complement strand
GTGAAATCAATGTTGGCATTAATCGATTGATGTTTTAATCAGTTAGTTAATTCGATTAAATTCAATCTGATTACAGTTAATCGTGATTAAGTTTAATCTGAATAAACAGTTAATCGTAACCGTGATTAAAAAATTAATTTTTAATCCTAAACTCTTAATTTGATCAAGTAGGTTTGGTGATTAATTAAGTTATGCTGGAATTTCCCTGTGCACACAAAGCAAGTTAATCCGGTATGGCTAAGTCGGGCTTCCTCATCAATCTGAGCAATTTGGTGTTTATTTTCATTAAGATCTATACCAACAAACGTTTTACAAACTAGGTTTGTAAAAGTTCCAAGTTTATGTATTACTAATAACAATTTTTTTATATTACGTGCTTTTTATAACACAAAAAATATAATTTTGAAATGTTAGTTATGAAAAGTTTTAAGTAAAAAAATTAAATAAATTAAATTAATGATTTTGCCAGTTTCTGTTTAGCAGGCGGCTGTGGATCAACATAACTGCTCTCTCTAATATCTTGGTCATCGTCATCATCATCAGAAAGGTCGATAATTTCGTCCAACAGATATTATGGAATTTCATCTTTGTCTTCCCCTTCTTCCAACTGAATCTGATGAGCAAGGCGAACGTTATCACCAAACTGCGCTTCCATTTGAAATAAGGTAACTATAGAGTGTGCATATTTTGAATTCCTAGATTTTTTCTAATATCTTTGTTAGAGTGCATAATTTAAACATGTTAACGATTGAAAACTATTTTCGTTTCAAGTACAGAGAAAAGAAATCTCCAGATGCAATACTCGCTGAAAACACCTTTGAAGAAGAGGAAGACGAGGAAAAAGAGGAAGAAGGGGAAGACAAAGATGAAATTCCAGAATATCTGTTGGACGAAATTAACCACCTTTCTGATGATGATGACGATGACCAAGATATTAGAGAGAGAAGTGATGTTGATCCACAGCCGCCTGCTAAACGGCAACTGGCCAAATCATTAATTTAATTTATTTAATTTTTTTACTTAAAACTTTTCATAACTAACATTTCAAAATTATATTTTTTCCCTTTTTTTTATAATTTTTTTTTTCAATGTTTCTTCAAAACCAACACTGAAAAAATTGGTACATAAGAAATGAGAAGAAAATTAATATTAAGCTGGAAAACGCAAGTTTTGTATTATGATTGTTTTCTTTTGAATGAAATTTATTGAAGAAACTGAGAAGCATATTATAGATCAAACAGAAAGCAAAAAAGACTTATGGCCTTATTCATAAAAATTAAAGTAGCTTTATAAAAGGTTTATAAATTGAAAAATGTATGAAAACGTCAATTTATAAAGCTCTTTAAACGTACTGTATTTTTTATGAATAAGGCCATTAGTTTTGTTCAAAATATGTCAAAAAGCATGAAAAAATAAAAATTTACAACATTTTGCTTCATAAGCACTACAAACATTTTCTAATCAATTTTTTTTTTTTTAATTTTAATTGTTGCACAGGTCTCTAGCAATAATTTGGCTGTAACAGATTGAAAAAATGTCAGTTAGTCGACGAGTTATAGCCAAAAAACCATATAAACATTATGCTGAGAATCGGCATTTGACTGCAAAGTTCGAAGGTCGATTAAAAAAAAATTCGAGCTAACATAAACAAACGCCGCGATACGGGTCTTCTAATTTAGCCTCTATTTTCACCCTGCACTCTCAGAATCGACCTAACTTTTGCTAACCTGAATTTTTTCCACAGTGTTATTGGAAAAGGTGGTGTGGCAACTCCCATGCAAATTGGTTTTTCTATGCTGCATATTTCTGGAGGTGTTTATTGTAGAGGACTGGAACTTGGCACCGAGATGTATATACAAAATTAATTCCATACTCATGGAGAAAAATTTGCGTTATAAGAAAAGGGGACATGATTCCTCCCGTACAAATTTACTGTTTTATACTGCTTATCTCTAAAGGTGTTCAAGGTAGAGTCCTGGGACTTGGTACTGGGGTATGTAAAATCAGTTCTAAATTCATGGAAGAAGATTAGGGTTATAAGAAAAAGGGGCGTGGCACTTCCAGTAAAAATTTACTTTTTCTTACCACGTATCCCTGGAAGTGTTTGTGGAAGAATACTGGAACTGGGTATGGAGTTGTGAATGCAAAATGTATGAATTTCTCATGGAAAAAATGTGAGTTGTTAAAAAAGGAGGCATGTCGCCTCCCATACATACTAAAAACTTCTTAATACATATCTCTGGAAGGATAGAAAATCTCTCGAAGTATTTTAAATTTGTTATGGAGATTTATTTTATAAGTGCCGTACTGACAGAATAAATTTAATTAAATGGAAAAGGGAGAGCCGGGTTCGGCCTTATAATCTAAAGCTCTCTTGAGGTATTTGCTACAGTAATGAGAAGTGGTATTTTATCAAGGCCAGGTTACTAAATTTGAGTTGGAAATATTAAAACCCGCCATGGCACCTCCAAGAAGGTTACACGTACACGCGTCGTATACCTGGAACCATTTTAAGGTAAACTTAGAGGGATTGATATCTTTCATATGCCTAGCGCGCAGAGGAGATTTTATAATTTTATAGTTTTAAACGGCCTAAATACCTTAACTCGCTTAAAAAATAACGAGCTATAACGAAATGGGCATAGAAATAAAATCTAACATCACTAAGTTATTTTTCATATTTGTATGAAAGCGCGGGGTGAAACCCGCGGGTATATGTATATATATATCTTATCTTACTCGTACTAATATTATAAATGTCAAAGTTTGTATGTTTGGATGTTTGGGAAATCATCACGCGGAAACGATTAAACGGATTTGCATGTAATTTTGAGCACGGATAGCCTATGGGCCAGATTGGTTAACGGGCAATTATTTTAAGAGTTGCCACCTCTGTAAAAAGTTTAATTTATTTAATATTCGGGAACGACTGCATGGATTTGCATGAAAATTTGCACACAGATCGCTTATGACCCACAGTGGAAAATAGGATAATTTTTTGGAAGAGCTGCCACCTGTTAAAAAAGTTTAATGAAATTAATACGCGGAAACGACTGAACAGATTTGCATGAAATGTTGCATACAGATAGCTTATTACCTACAGTGGAAAATAGGCTATTTTTTTTGGAAGAGTTGCCACCTGTTAAAAAGTTTAATTTAATTAATACGCGGATACGACTGAACGTATTTGCATGAAATTTTGCACACAGATAGCTTATGACATAGGTTGGAAAGTAGGCTACTTTTTTTAAGAGTTGTCACCTGTTAGAAGTGTTTAATTTAATTAATACGCGGAATTAAGTGAACTGATTTGCATGGAAGTTTTCACACAGATAGCTTATGAGCTAGGTTGAAAAATAGGCTAAGTTTTTTAAGAGTTACCACCTGCTAAAAAAGTTTAATTAAATTAATACGCGGAAAAGTCTGAACGGATTTGCATGAAATTTTGCAAGCAGATAGCTTATGACCTACAGTGGAAAATAGGCAAATTTTTTGGAGGAGTTGCCACCTGTTAAAAAAGTTTTAATTAAAGTAATACGCGGAAACGACTGAACAGATTTGTATGACATTTCGCACAGAGATAGCTTATGACCTATGTTGGAAAATAGGCTACTATTTTAAGAGTTGCCACCTGTTTGAAAATAAAATTTTGCTCAAAGACGGTGTATGACTTTGATTGAAAAACACGCTACTTCCTTAACCGGTTTTCCGATCAGAACGAAATTTAGTACACTTATTACGGATTTCGGAAGGATGGTCTTAGACTGAAAGTAAGTCAGATAACTCAAGGCCCCTCCCATACAAATTGGAGTTTTCATATTACATACATATCTCTGGAAGTATTTGTGGGAGAGAACTGGAACTTGGTATAGTGATATGTATGTGAAATCAATGTTGGCATTAATCAATTGATGTTTTAATCAGTTAGTTAATTCGATTAAATTCAATCTGATTACAGTTAATCATGATTAAGTTTAATCTGACTAAACAGTTAATCGTAACCGTGATTAAAAAATTAATTTTTAATCCTTAACACTTAATTTGATCAAGTAGGTTTGGTGATTAATTAAGTTATGCTGGAATTTCCCTGTGCACACAAAGCAAGTTAATCCGGTATCGCTAAGTCGGGTTTCCTCATCAATCTGAGCAATTTGGTGTTTATTTTCATTAAGATCTATACCAACAAACGTTTTACAAACTAGGTTTGTAAAAGTTCCAAGTTTATGTATTACTAATAACAATTTTTTTATATTATGTGCTTTTTATAAGCGTAAAACACAAAATAATTACTATAACTGGTGTTTGGTTTCAAATTCGGACAAACTAGACAACCTAATCAGACTTTATTTTTAATTGGATTAGCGATTAATTATTAAAATTAATTAAACGTAATCGCAACCAGCGATTAACGATTAAAAAGATGTTATCATTAATCGTACAGTTGATTACGACTAATTAGTTTTGATCGTCAAACGCGATTAACATTTTAATCGTTAATTTTTAATCCTTAATCATATTAACAGTTGCCACTGTGTAAAATCATGTTCATATTCACGGAGAAAAATGGACGTTTTTGGAAATGAGGTGTAACACCTCCCATACTGACTGAAAGTTTCATATTGTATATCTCTTCAAGTTTTTGGGGTAAAATACTCAAGCTGGTATGGAAATACATATCGTCGTTTAAAGTACAAGACCGCGTATCGTCATTCTGCAAATCCGCGTAACTGACATTGGCTGCCAAAAATTGGATTTGCTCACACAAGCTCTTGGCTCAATCCTTATCCATTCGTCCTGAAATATGCTATCCAGATATGCGATTTCTTAATAAAAAGAAACTATTTTGAAATATGAATGTTTTTACTCTCTAAAAAATAATTTATGCAACCTCACATACGTGGTTTTGCATTTTGCTGATACGCGATTTTGCATTTTGTTGATACGCGGTTTTGCACTTTAAACGACGATATGTATGTGAAACTAATAACATACTTATGGTGAACAAGTAAGAAAGTCTAAGTTCGGGCGGAGCCGAACATTAAATACCCGGCGCAAGTATTAAATATATGTTTTTTCACCCTTTCGAAACCTTCCGCTAGATGGTAAGCCGAGGTGTATCAATTTTGAGTAAATTAGCGTCCTTCAATTTCGAAATATT
>NW_023458557.1:9857015-9858220 GCF_013731165.1 Rhagoletis pomonella | reverse complement strand
TTTTATCGGACGGACATCGGGTTGGAGCTCAATAACATACTCCATTAGAGATGTTTTCCCTAAACCCTCTCTTTCGAAACTCGGAAATCTGTTTTTAACCCTTTCTAGCTGACGTTGTTGCTCAACACTCAAAACAAGCGAATTGTCATCGGGTTTTGCATCAAGGGACACTTCGGATATGAGGTGGGGAGCTATCTTAAATTTACTCCAGAAGTTTACACCTAGGATGACTTGTTGCGACATGTTCGGAACAACAAAGAACTTGATAATCTCAGTTTTACCTTCGAATTCTACTTTTAAGTTAATTGTGCCAAAGACGACTTGTTTGGTTCCGTCTGCAGTACAAACAGATGTCGTGTGTTTGCGTAATTGTTGTTGTTGGCAAACGTCGTGACCCAAAGTAGAACCTAAGCAAGAAATCTGAGCACCGCTGTCCAAAAGACCCAAATACTCGGATCCTAAAATCCTTATATTCGCATATGGCCTTAAATCGAGAGCTTTCTTTTTAATTGAGCAAATAAAATTACTTAATATTTTACGGTTGTACTTGACCTTCTTCCAAAATTTATTTAGGCGGACAGACGAACGACTAGGGCTTTGCAAATCGGAGTTACACAGTCTTTCCTTAATTTGATTGTAGTTCTGCAGACGGACTTTGTATACGATAATTTTGTGTACGAATGGTTTAGTTTTAATAGGACTGTCAAGGCGTATGAGTGCTATACGCAATCATTATTTTCGGGCTTGTTTGCAGGTGTAAGCAATTTGTTAACACTCACTTCTTCGGGTCGTTGCGAGGATTCGGTTTGAATGCCTCGCTCGTTTTCAAATTTTTCGGATTGCATTTCGAGCATTGTGGTCGGTAAACATTGGTGGCACCACAACCGTAGCAGAAAATAGTTCTGTCCTCGAGATAGTCGAAGTACCTATGACCATCTCCTTTGCAATTCCAGCAAACTATTTTAGCGTTCACTGACTGCTTTGAAACTTCGTCAATTTCACATTCTATGGGTCATTGTCACATTCTAATTCATTAGCATAGCGACGTGTATATTGTCGCTGGTTCGCAACTGGCAATATGTTTGTAGACTTGGCGATCTCGTTTGAAAGGCTTTCGCCTTTGAGGCAAAGTCGGCGATGCTCGGCTAGAGAATTAACTGGCACGTATAATAATTGCTGTCGTACACGGGGTCGTAAATTGTGCT